>NC_090824.1:78362383-78731882 GCF_028021215.1 Eschrichtius robustus
CACGCCCTCCCCACGGGCCCCGGGCCAGGTCTCTGAGGGCGGGCAGGGCTCTCAGGCCACTGGCGGGCACAGCCAATCCCCCTCCCTCCTCCTCCTGGCCCGGATTTCTAGACACTTTGGTGCTGTCCTAACACGTGGTCTTTATGAACACAGGTCCTTTTGGGACCAGAAACGGCGTGAACCGTGATGAGCTCTAAGGCCAAGGGCAGGAAGAAATGTGACCAGGCTCTCCAGGAGCCACCCAGGGGCCTCCCCGGGCTCAACAATACAGACTCGGCTGCCGTGCAGACAGCAGGTCATCCCCACGGCGCCCGAACACCCAGCCCCCTGGACGGCGAGACGCCTGTTGCTGCAGGTGGCCCGGGGCTGGCTGGTGAGGCCCGGCCCCAGGCGTACGCCACCTTCTCTGGGGCCACCTCTCCGGCTCTGCGGTGGGGTTCTCCTGGGAGCCCCCAGTCACCACAGGACCAACGTGGCCTGTCTGCAGCCCAAGAAGGTGGGGACACAGGACTGTCCCCCATGCCCCCCACATCACCCACGAGGCCGAGCAAGCACCAGTGGTGTCTGCGGGGAAGATGAAGGGCTCACGCACAGCCCCCATCTACTGAAGATGCTGAACAGGAGAAGCACAGACTGCAGCCACACGCGGTATGGACCAAACGCAAGTGTCCTTGCAGGAACCGATGTCTGAATGTCAAGGCCGTACCCGGGCCACAGTGAGAAGGCCCAGACCCCACGCAAGGCACAGAGAGGAGATGGGGGGAACATCTGCGAATCTGAGCTCATCGGGCATCACCCCAGAAGGAGAGGGAGAGGATGAGGGAGAGGGAGAGGGAGAGGGAGGGAGGTACAGACGTCTCTCCCTTCCCTGGGGGTTCTCTAGTGCAGCCAAGGCTGAAAAGCACTGCATTTCGGGAGATGGGTCCTCGTGGAAAAGTTAAATAGTAGCTCATGGCATTATCGACACATATTAAAAAGGCCCCAAATCTTGGGGAGTCAGGGAGGGGAGCTGGCGGCTGCCTCGTAAAGGAGGAGAGATTGGGCGTCAGAGGAGGTGCCTGTGCAGCCCGCCGCCGCTGCCCAGGACCCCGCAGACTTCATCTCCCAGCTGTGGTCCCGGGCTGGAAGGCAGCGGGGAGGTCAAGCCGTCCAAGCATCAACGTTGACTTCAGGGCTGATCTAAAAGGCGCCTGGTGTTTGTTGAAGCAGAAGAAAGAGAAAGCAGTGGGGAGAGGAGGGGAGGGGGAGGGAGCCCCCATCAGCCCTTCTCCCTCTCTCCCTCTCTGTCTCCCTCTCTCCCTCCTTCCCTCCCTCCCTCTACCTCCCTGCTTCTCACTCTCACTCTCCCTCCATCTCTCCCTCTGCCTCTCTCCCTCTCCCTCTTTCCCTCTCCCTCTCTCCCTGTCCCCCTTTCCCTGTCCCTGTTTCCCTGTTCCGCTCTTCCGATACCTCATTCCCTCTCCCTCTCTCCCTCTCTCCCTCTCTCCCTCTCGTGCTCCCTCTCCCTCTCCCTCCACCTCCTTCCCTCTCCGGAGAGGGTGCCTGCTTCCTTCTCTGTCTCCCTCTCTGGAGAGGGAAGGAGGTGGAGGGAGAGGGATAGAGGGAGGGAGGGAAAGACAAAGGCGTCTCTCCCTCCCTCCCTCCCTCCCTCCCTCTCTCCCTCCCTCTCTCCATCTCCCTCACTCCCTCCCAGAGATGGAGAGACAGAGGAAGAGGCAGAGACAAGGGAGAGGGAGAGGGAGAGAGAGGGGGGAGGGAGGGAGAGAGAGAGAGGTGTCTTCCTCCCTCCCTTTCCCTCTCTCCCTCCCTCTCTCCCTCTCCTGCTCCCTCTCCCTCTCTGGAGAGGGAAGGAGGTGGAGGGAGAGAGAGCAGGAGAGGGAGGGGGGAGAGGGAGAGAGGGATAGAGGGAGGGAAGGAAAGACAAAGTCGTCTCTCCCTCCCTCCCTCTATCCCTCTCTCCCTCCCTTTATCCCTCTCTCGCTCCCTCTCTCCCACTCCCTCGCTCCCTCTCCTCCCTCTCCCTCTCCCTCCGTCTCTCCATCTCCCTCACTCCCTCCCAGAGACGGAGGAAGAGGCAGAGACAAGGGAGAGGGAGAGGGAGAGAGAGGGGGGAGGGAGGGAGGGAGAGAGAGGTGTCTTCCTCTCTCCCTTTCCCTCTCTCCCTCCCTCTCTCCCTCTCCTGCTCCCTCTCCCTCTCTGGAGAGGGAAGGAGGTGGAGGGAGAGAGAGCAGGAGAGGGAGGGGGGAGAGGGAGAGAGAGGGAGAGAGGGAGGGAAGGAAAGACAAAGACGTCTCTCCCTCCCTCCCTCTATCCCTCTCTCCCTCCCTTTATCCCTCTCTCGCTCCCTCTCTCCCACTCCCTCGCTCCCTCTCCTCCCTCTCCCTCTCCCTCCGTCTCTCCATCTCCCTCACTCCCTCCCAGAGACGGAGGAAGAGGCAGAGACAAGGGAGAGGGAGAGGGAGAAGGAGAGAGAGGGGGGAGAGAGGGAGAGAGAGAGAGGTCTCTTCCTTCCTCCCTTTCCCTCTCTCCTTCTTCTCTCCCTCTCTCCCTCTCCCTCTCCCTCTCTCCCCCCTCCCTCTGCTCCTCTCCCTCATCTCTGCCTCTCCCTCCATCTCTCCCTGTCTGAGAGGGAATGAGGGAGCGGGAGAGACGGAGGGACAGGGAGAGACGGAGGGAGCGGGAGAGACAGAGGGAGGGAGAGGGAGAAGGAGGGAGGGAGAGGGAGAGAGGAAGGGAAAGGGCGAGGGAGAGGGAGGGAGGGCGAGACATCTCTCCCTCTCCCTCTCCCTCTCCCTCCCTTCCTCTCCCTCTCCTAGAGGGAGGGAGGGAGAGGGAGAGACAGAGGGAGAGGAGAGGGAGGGAGCGAAGGAGAGGGGGAGTCGGAGAAGGAGGTAGGGAGAGGGAGAAGGAGAGAGGGTGCCTGCTTCCCTCTCTGTCTCCCTCCCTCCCTCTCCGTGTCCCTCTCTCCCCCTCTCCCTCTCCCTCTGTCTCTCCCTCTCTGGGAGGGAGAGAGGGAGAGGGAGCAGGAGGGAAAATGATGGAGGGATGGAGAGGGAGAGAGGGTGAGGGAGAGAAGGAGAGGAGGAGGAGAGAGGCAGAGGGAGGGAGGAAGAGACCTCTCCCTCCCTCCCTCTGCCTCCCTCCTTCTCCTCCCTCTTCTCCCTCTCTCTCCAACTCTCCCTCTCCCTCCGTCTCTCCATCTCCCTCACTCCCTCCCAGAGAGGGAGAGACAGAGGTAGAGGCAGAGCGGAACACGGAAACAAGGACAGGGAAACAGGCACAGGGAGAGAGGCAGGGACAGAGGGAGAGGAGAGGGAAGAGGGAGAGGGAAGAGGGAGAGGAAAGAGAGAGAGGGAGGGAGAGAGGGAGAGACAGATGGAGAGAGAGGGAGGGAGAGAGAGAGAGGGAGAGGGAAAGAGGTAGAGGGAGAGCAGAACAGGGAAAGAGGGACAGGGAGGGAGAGAGGGAGGAGAGGAAGCAGGGAGAAAAGAGAGAAAGAACACACCATCTACATTTCTGTCAGATGACACCGGGGATCCTTACACAACCAGGAGAAAATAACACAGGGAGGCTCTTTCTCAGCTGGAACTGGCACTGCAGAGGGGGCCAAACACCACCAGGCTGGCCACACATGTCCAGCCGCCGCTCCAGCCCCGTCAGCCGTGAGTCCGGTCACCAGGGCTCTGAGTGTCTGCTCCAGGGAGCTGGGGTTCACCCTCTCACCGGGGAGGCCGGGCCAAGACCGCGGGGCCCCGGGCTGGACACATAGGGGGAAAAGCATCCCCACAGGACAGCTTGTGCGAGCAGATTCAGCTGCCAGATTCTAGAGGCCCGGGACCACCCTGTGGCCCGTGAAAAACAGGAGGCCACGAGGGTCTTGCATCGTGATTCCTGTCCGTTGGACTGTAAAGTTTATGTAGGGAATCTTGCAAACAGTGGTAACAAGGCTGAATTGGAACGAGATTTAGGCTATTACGGACCACTCTGAAGTGTGTGGGTTGCTAAAAGCCCTCCCGGCTTCGCTCTTGTTGAATGTGAAGATCCCCGAGATGCAGCCGATGCTGTCCGAGAACTAGATGGGAGAACACTATGTGGCTGCCGAGTAAGAGTGGACCTGTCGAATGGGGAAAAGAGAAGTCCAAATCGTGACCGCCTCCTTCTTGGGGTCGTCGCCCTCGAGATGATTATCGGAGGAGGAGTCCTCCACCTCCCACACATCTCCAAGATGGAGAGCCTTCTCCGTCAGCCAGAGCAGGTCCCTTTCTAGATATAGGAGAAGAGAGAGATGACTGTCCCAGGAGAGAAATCACAAGCCGTCCCGATCTTTCTCTAGGTCTCCTAGCCGATCTAGGTCAAATGAAAGGAAATAGAAGACCACTTTGCAAGAGGAGTGGTGTACAGGCAATAACTTCATTTGACAGGAGTATGTACAGAAAATTCAAGTTTGGTTTGAGACTTCTGAAGCTTGGTGCACTTTTTAAATGTTTTAGTTGTTCACATTTGTTTGTCTCTTGGGACAGTGACCCATAAAGGTGTCATTCTCTATGGTTTGAAATGGGTCACATGAGGCATGTGATATGAAGAATTGTTACCTTCCAATGTTCCCTTAAGCAAAATTGAATTTGCTTTGAATTTTTGGTCTTGCCTAGACTGATAATAAAACTTTAACTCCTGCCCACCTAAAGTGTGATGTTTACTATTATGGAAACAACACTGGCAAAAGTGTAAAAGACTTTCTGTAGCTGGGATATGGTATGCAGCTGTAGTTAAGCAAGCAGTCTTTAAAAGGTGCTGTGAACACAAGCCAGCAGGTAAAAATGAAAGCCACACCCTTACCCTAGATTAGAGGTTTAAAAATTCCACTAGTCTTCACACGGGACAAGAGGTTGTCCAGGGAGTTGAGAATCTAAGAAGTTTCAAGGAAGTTAGTTTACCTTTGAGTTAGGTCATAAGTCCCCTCTGTGATTGCTGTACATGAATACATAGCTCTTTGTAATATTTTTTGGAAATCTGAGATGATCAAGATACCAATGTCCTGCCGGATTAAGAGTATTGTAGAGCTGAACTTTGAGTTACTGTGCAATTTTTTTTTTCATGCTGTCATTTGTAATATGTTTTGTGAGAATCCTTGGGATTAAAGTTTTGGTTGCAAAAGAAAAGAAGAAAAGAAAAGAATCCGCCTGCCAGTGCAGGGGACACAGGTTCAAGCCCTGGTCCGGGAAGATCCCAGGTGCCGCAGATCAACTAAGCCCGTGGGCCACAACTACTGAGCCTGCGCTCTAGATCCTGGGAGCCAGAACTACTGAGCCCCCACGCACAACTACAGAAGCCCGCACGCAACGAAGACCCAATGCAGCAAAAAAAAAAAAAAAAAGACGCTACTGGCCAGGTGATCAAGGGTAAAATCATTTGTCATAAGTCCCGTTGATGGTGTGTATCCTTGATGTGACCTGAGGAGAATGGCATTTTTATCTCTGTCTGGATCTTCCGCCCCAAACCCCATAACTCCAGACCAACCATAAGAAAACATCAGAAAACAAACAGACAAACAAATTGAGGGACAAAATACCTGACCAGTCCTCCTCAAAACTTTCAAGGTATCAAAACCCAGGGACATCTGAGAAATGTCACAGCCCAGAGGAGACTGGGACAGAAAAAGGATGTTAGGGGAAAACTAGGGAAATGCTAATGAAGTGTGGACTTTAGTTAATAACAATGTATCCATCTTGGTTCCTTAGTTGGATAAACATGTCATACTAACGTACTAACGTGTTGGAGATAGGGTTACTGGGTCAGGGTCCACGGCACTCTACACTCTGTACAGATCTTTGCCACTTTTTTGTAACTCTAAGCTATTCTAAAATTAAGCGAGTACTGAACAGAGATAAGAATGTTATTTCCCTGATTTGAACATGCCTGAGTTTCTTTTCATGGTCACATTTTTGCTATCTGGATGTGTCTTGGAATCAGTAGCAAAGGAGAGTTGCCAGCCCCTGGAAAGATGTGGGTGGTTTGCAGGTGGCTTGCTCTGGAGCTGAAGACCACGGTGGGAAGTCTGCAGCCTCGGGCTGCACTTAGAACCATGGGAGGGGATGGGCCAGCTCAGTTAGGGATGGAACCTATAAGTAAAACTTTTTTCTTTTCCATTATGGCTTATCACAGGATGTTGAATATAGTTCCCTGTGCTAGACAGTAGGATGTTGTAGTTTATCCATCCTATATTTAATAGTTTGCATCTGCTAACCCCAAACTCCCAATCCAACCCTCCCTCACTCTTTCTCCCCCTTGGCAACCACAAGTCTGTTCTCTCTGTCTGTGAGTCTGTTTTTGTTTCGTAGACGAGTTCATTTGTGTCGTATTTTAGATTTCACATATAAGTGAGATCATATGATATGTGTCTTTCTCTTCTGACTTACTTCACTTAGTATGGTAATCTCTAGGTCCATCCACATTGCTGCAAATAGCATTATTTCATTCTTTTTATGGCTGGATAATATCCCATTGTATATATGTACCACATCTTCTTTATCCATTCATCCATCAGTGGACATTTAGGTAGCTTCCATGTCTTGGCTATTGTAAATAGTGCTGCAATGAACATTGGGGTGCATGTATCTTGTCTTTCTTTTTTTTTTCTTTCTTCCTTTCTTCCTCCCTTTCTTTCCTCCTTTCTTTCTTTCTTCCTTTCTTCCTTTATTTCTTTCTTCCTTTCTTTCTTCCTTGCTTCCTTCCCTTCTTTCTTTCTTTCTCTCTCTCCCTCTCTCTCTTTCTTTCTCTCTTTCTTTCTTTTTCTTTCTTTCTTTCTTTTTTTTTTTTGTCACACAGCATGTGAGATCTTAGTTCCCTGACCAGAGATGGAACCCATGCCCCCCGCACTGGAAGCACGGAGTCTTAACCACTGGAGCACCAAGGAGATCCCAGGGGTGTGTGTATAGTTTTGAATTAGAGTTTTCTCCAGATCTATGCCCAGGAGTGGAATTGTGGGACCCTATGGCAGCTGTATCTGTTGCTGCACGTCTCACATCAACCACCTGCACTCCAATCCTTGCTCTCAACGTCATCTTTGGGGAACCCAACCTGCGACAGGGACCTTGACAAGAAGAAATGGCTCAGGGAAAAGCTACCTGCACAGGGAGGAGATAGAGGCCATCGCCCCTGGGGTGCGGCGCGGAGAGTGGGCACAGAGATTTGTCATTTCACCCCCGATGCCCATCTCAGCCCTCCTGGCTGCCCCACTCTAGGTCACCTCGGGATACAGAGGTGACCCGGTTAGAGTCCCTGCCTGTGCAGGAATCTGGGGGCACCAGCGGGTCTGAATAATATTAGTGCAGGGTCTCCCCTGCGGCACTGGGGTTATTCGGGGCGGGTCATCCTCTGCTGAGGGCCCCTCCTGGGCACTGTGTGGGGTTTAGCAGCAGCCCTGGCCACACCCCTTTGATTCCAGGGGCCCCTCCCCCCCAGTTGTGACAACCACAGATTTTCCCCACACATCACGGAAGAACTGGGTGAGGCGGGGGCAGGATGGCCCTGGGCGAGGACAGCTGTGTTGAAGCAACCAGCCTGGCCCAGGGCAAGGTCTGCCCCAATCCCGTCAGCGCCTGCATTTAGACCTGCCCCTTTCCTCTCCCACCTCCTCTGCCCTGCAGTGGTCTCCGAGACATCATCGCCATGTGATAAATCACACCTTCTCAGTCGACTGTTTGCTGCCCTCGCTAGAACGTGAGCTCTTTGAGGACAGGGATGCTGTTATGTCCCCAGCACCTAGAAGAGTGTCTGCTGTGTAGTAGATGCTTCATAAATACTTGCTGAATAAAGGAGTTGAATAAAGGGATGAGTGGATGGATGAATGAAGGTTACAATGGAAGGAGGGGGGAGATTCCCTTTCTGGCTCTCGGGGGTTGGGAGATCAAGTGAAAGATCCATCCTAAATAGGCTGATCAGCCTTCTGGGGTTCCCCGGGACTGAGGGTTTCCCCAGAGTTCCAGCGCTCAAACCTGAGCGGTCCTGGGCAAACTGGGGGCGGGTGTTGGTCACCCTATCTAAACACAGTAACAATTCCAGCTGCAATAGCAATGGCCAATGACCTCTATGGTCTTATTGACCATGCACAGTTCTTTACCTGGCAGGGAAGGGTGGGCCGGGATGGGAATTCTGGTGATCCAGGGCGGGTGAGGGCACACCCCGGGCTTGTGTAGGGGAGTCCAGGAAGGTTCTGGAGGAAGTGACAGTGACACAGGGGGGAGGGAGGAGTCTAAGGAAGAACATCCCACATGACAACGTGTGCCAATGGCCCTGGGCCCAAGGTCACACCTGACCAGGGCTTGCCTTTTTTTTTTTTTTTTCTAATTTACTTTTTCCCACATGGATATGCAATTGTCCTAATGCCATTTATTGAAAACTCCTTAATTTCCCCACTTTCTGTCATATCAAGTTCTCATAGATCTGTTTCTGGACCTTTATTCTATACCATAGAGCTATACGTCCCATCCTTGCACGACTAGGGCTGTTTCATCACTATAACTTTATTTTTTATTCATTTATTTTTCTTGGCCATGCCGTGCGGCATGTGGGATCTTATTTCCCTGACCAGGGATCGAACCCACGCCCCCTGCCAGTGGAAGCTCGGAGTCTTAATCACTGGACCTCCAGGGAAGTCCCCAGGGTTTGCTTTGACATCCATCGAATGGTGGCAGGTGGGCACGGGGAGCAGCTGTCTGTGAGCCATCCTGTGTAGAAATGCAGGCTGGAGGGGAGGACAGATGGAGCGGGAGGGGAAGAAGCGGAGGAGGGAGGGAGGGCGGGCGAGAGACAGACAGAGCATGAAAGCTGAAAAGAGCTCCTAGTGCCGGGAGCCTTGGAGCCAGAGCCTGGGAGCCAGGGTGACTGGCTCTCCTCCCTGGTGTGTGTGTGTGTGTGTTGCGGGGGGTGGCTCTGGGCTTCTCAGGCTGGGAATGGGGTGCACAGAGCAGGGACGGAGCAGGGACCCTTCTCTCTGGGACCTCGTGGGCCATCCTCAGCTCACAAAGCTGAGCCACTCCTGGCCCTACGAGTGGGGGGGCTTATCCTCCCTGTCCCCTGGATCACACCCCCTCACACACAACTTCCCCGTGTGTGTTCCCAGCAACCAAGAGAATCTGTTTTTAAAAGATTTGGGGGAGGGGGGTAAACATACAAACAAGAGCAGAATGGATACTTTTTCAGAATGTGAATGGCTCTGTGTAAGCCCACCCCCAGGGTAACCACAGTCCTGACCTCTAACACCCTTGACGAGTCAGCCTTGGTCTGGGCTTGCGGACCCACGGAAGCTTCCTCATCCCCTCCTTCAGATCCCGTCTCTCCCTTGGCGTCTTTGTGAGAAGCACCCGGGGAAGTGGGACTGCTAGGCTGTACTGCTGCTAGAACTCCACCTGGGCTCCACCAGGCTCCAGCCCCCCACCCTGTGCACCTCTCTGACCCTGAGGCACCTCAACTGGTAGCAGCCGCATCACCTTCCCTCCTGGGACTTGTGACACTTAAGGGAGACACCGCAAGGACAAGCCTTTGGCTCCCTGGCTGGCAAAGAGCAGGTGCTCAATTGTCATAAGTGTCCGTATCAGTGAGGGTTCTCCAGACAAACAGAAGCCATAGGGTGTGTGTGTGTATATACACACACACGTACATATGTACACGCGTACAAAAATATACAGCAGTGTATCTATGCAGTATGCATACACACATATACACATATAGTATATACAATACACACCTACCTGTATACACACATATAAAAGGCATAGTTTGTATATCTACAGTATGTATACACACATATGCACATAACATATACAATACCCACATACATAGACACTATACATACACACATATAAAATGCATCGTTTGTATGTATACAGTATGCACACATACGTATAACATATGCAATATACACACCTAGGTACATATATGTCATACATATAGACACACATACAAAGATATTTAGGTGTGTATATAGACAGTATACATACATACACATATAATACATGCAATACGTACACGTACATACATATAGACACACATATACACCTACATATAAAAGCATATAGCATAAAAATATATATGTACTGTATATATAAATTCATCGTATGTACACGTACATATATCATATATATCAGATATATACATATATACAATGTATACACACACATACACACCTATATGTAAATATGCGCATGTACATACACATATAAATACATACGCAAGTGTGTATATAACAGTATATACATATATACATGTAACACCTAGAAACATATACACATACAGGTATACAACATATATACACACCTATATATAAATACACACTGTATACATACATACAGTGTACATAAACTGTATATCTACACACACCCATATATCAATATATGGGTGTGTGTATATACACAGCATGTTCACATTTATAAAATGTATACTATATATATGCACATACATACATGTATACAATATATACACACAAATATATAGGCTTGTATGTATACTGTATATAGTACTTACACATATACTACAAACGCACGCACATATAAACATACGTGTATACATATATATAATATGTATGCACACATATAGAAATTAATAGGCTTGTATATATTCAGTATTTTTACATATATAGTTTTGTTTTAAGGAGTTGACTCATGTGACCGTGAGGCAGGCAAGTCAGGGCAGGACTCTGGGCTGGAGACACAGGGAAGAGCTGATGTCCCAAGGCCATTGGAGGAACAGTTCCCTCTTTCTTCGGAACCTCATTTTTCTCTCCAGTCCTTCAGCTGATGGACGAGGCCCACCCACGCCACGGCATTGACAATCTCCTTTACCCAAAGTGGACCAATTTCAGTGTTCATCTCTTCTGAAAAATACCTTCCTGGCCACATCTGGAATAATGTTTGTGGTTGCCGGGGCCCCACGCAGTGCGCACATGAGATTAACCATCCCCGTGGCGATGATGACACTTTATTTTCTCCCTTGACCATTGTCACTACTATTCCAATTAAAATGGCAGCGCCATGAGGGCAGGGCATTTCCTTTTTTGCCAGTACTGAGCGTCCAGGGTCTGGTGCCTAGCATAGGCTAAATACAGGGCATTTTTGTGAACAGAAGCCGGGATTCCAGCTGTCATATTTAATGAGGAATTATAGTCTTATTATTGGGTGGGTGGGTGGGTGTGTGTGTGTGTGTGTGTGTGTGTGTGTGTGTGTGTGTGTGTGTGTGTCACGGTACGTCAAGGGCGGGAGTCGAACCCGCCACCCCAAGCCCCGAGGGGGTCTCCCCGGGTCCCGACTTCGGGCCGGTGCGGGTGGCCGGGGGCAGCCGAAGACGTGCGTGCGTGCGTGCGTGCGTGCGTAGGTGGAGCGGGCGAGTCCACGGGGTGGGCGGCGCGCGCGCGCCGCGAGTGAGTGGTTCAGCCCGGCCCCGGCTCATTGTGCTCGCCTCACGCCGGCCCGAGTTGGCGGCAGCGCTGGAGGTCCCGGGCCTGTGACCACAAAGAGGGAGCCGGGGGCCAGACGGGAGCGCGGCGGCGGCGGCGGCGGCGGCGGCGGTGGCTGAGGTCCAGGCCAGGCCCCCTCCCCTCAGCCTCCCGCCCGCCCGCCTGCCCGCCTGCCCGCCTGCCCCGCCCCCGCCGGCGGGCGTCCCGCCCCTCCCCCCAACCGCCAGACTAGCCTGGTGCGGGGGCCGCGCGCGAAGACATGGGGGAGAAGTTGGAGCCCAGGCTGGAGTCGTCCGTGGGGGCCGAGCCCGCCGTCTACCCGTGGCCGCTGCCGGTCTACGTGAGTGCCACCCGTCCCCTCTTCCCGGACCCCCGCCCCTCTTCCCCCACGGCGCGCGCTGAGCCCACCGAGAAACGGAGCGACTCGAGTCGCCAGACCCTCTTTGGAGCCCCCCTTCCCGCCCCGCCGTGGTTCTCCGCGGCCGTGTCCAGCCCCCGCGCGCAGGGTGGGCAGAGGGGAGCCGGGGCCGGCCGGGGGCGCAGACTCGGCCGCGGGGACCCCGCGCTTCCGAGGGGCGCCCGAGGCGGGCTGCCGTTGGCTCTGTAGGGCTGGGGACCCCGGTCCCCCCGGGCCTGGACTGCCGGCGGGCTTGCCCTTCCGTACTTCATGATCTGACATGTAGGGTTTCTTTTTCCTGGTAGTTTATTCTTAGCGCTGTCAACGTGCTTAGCTTTTTTATTTTTGAGGACACCCTTTCCTTCTTCTCTCCAGTTTTTTGTGTTTTTGTTTTGTGGTGTTTTAGGTAGGCATTTTGTCCCTCTGATCTTGAGTGGGTGGGCTGGCTGGACCCTTGGAGAGGAGGCGTTGTCTCCCCTAATTTGAGTGGGTGGGCTGGCAGGGCCCTTGGAACGGAGGCATTGTGTCCTGTAATTTTAGTGGGTGGGCTGGCTGGACCCTTGGAGAGGAGGCATCCTGTCCCCTGATCTTGAGTGGCCTTTGGCAAATGACACGCCGAACGGAAATTTACACAGGCGTCCGGTGATTCCAGAAATGCAGGGTGTCCGGGCAGGTGGGCGCCCGGCCTCTCGTCCCCCGTGGCGGCGTGGTGCGCGTGTTGTTGTCTCAGGGTTTAGGCTTGGGCCCTGCAGCCCACCTTCGGGAGGGAAAGCGCAGCGGGCGCCTTGGGCCGGCGCCTTTGGGGCGCCCTTTCGTGCGCTCGGCTTGCGGGGGACCGGCCTGCAGGGGAGCCGGCGGGGAAGCCCGCGCGACCCGCCGCCCCTCGCGCGGGCTCCGTGTGTCTCAGTTTGTGGAAACTGTGTCGCGGCCGGGTGCGGGTCGGGACGCTGGGACCGCCTGGGAGCCGTTGTTGACTCCGGTCCCCGGTTCTCCGCAGTTCTCCGAGGTCGGAGGGTTTCCAGCCCGCCACTGCGCGCTGGCGCCTTCTATTTTTTTGCTCTTCCTGTGGCCAGAGGCGCGGCTGAGTTGTGCACCCATCCCTCACTCTCCGTGTCCCTCTTCCTTTATTGTCTGGTTACTCGCTGGTTACTTTCCTCCCTCCCATTTTATCATTATCTGTGAGTTTTATTAACATGACGTTTACTCCCTCTTTTAAATTAATAATGAAGGAAACTGTGAAATGGTACTTTTATCTTTAATGGCTGATGCTGTAAAAGTGACAATTGCAATGCAAGCATCTTTCCCTCACTTGACTCCTGTCATGCATCTCAGTAGTGTCTCTGTGACAGGACTTGAAATGATAGCACCCACATCTCTTGCAGCTCATTCACACTGAAGGGATATAATCCTCGGTTTGCTATCACAGCCACTTGCCCAGCTCAGACTGTGATGTCACAAACCAAAGATGATTCTCCCTCAGCAGGAAGAAGCCGGAGAGATGAATCTCCCCCATGATGGACCATCAGCCTTATTCAAATTTGGTCACTTCATGAAGAAAAATTAACCATAATAAAGATCAAAGATACCGGCTAGTTGAAACAGCCTGTTGAATTAAGCTTGAAAAACTTTTCCATGATACTGGAATGAAGGAAGTTCTTTCAAAATTCTAAGGAAAAATTTGAGAGTTATAATAATGCAGATATCAGTAAATATTTATGGAATTAAAAATATTATGTAGTGCTGGTCCCTTTAAATGTTAACACTTAAAAATAACTTCTAGGTATGTTTCTTATTTTCTATGCAAAATTATGTGGCTTGCTATTTCAGACAAAGATGACATATCAATCTGAAAAGAGTCGGCAAAGACACAAAATGGATGTACTTTCTCTTGACCTATACACCTACTTTTATGTTCTCATGGTTTAAATAAAAAGTACAGCTTTTGGGTTATTTAAGAAGAGCAGAAGCTAAAAATACAGTACTAAATATCATTGCAAGGATTTGGTAGCCAAAACATTTGCTCCATTTCTAGGAAAGAATCCATTAAGACAAAATTATATTACTTTTATAATATAATACTTTTTATATCGTGTGCGCTTGAAAAACATTCTAAGTTACAGAAACAATTAGACAGTCATTGAGTACTCCCCAAGATGTTCAAAATCTCTTTAGTTGTTAAATCTATCAACACACAACACAAAAACTCTCATAAATAAACCACATCTTCAGGTATCCAACCAAATCTTCTAGCATAAAATTCCTTATCCGTTTGTACCCATGAGATGCTAAAGTTGAAGCAGTTTTCAACTTGAATCATTGATAAATGATGTGTTAAAAATTAGCTAATGTTTTTATTCTTTACTTTTTCACTTAAAATGAAGAAGAAACTGTAGATTGGGCTAATTTGGAATAAATTGCTATAGAGTTGTTTTTGGAAAGCTGTTATTTAAATCTCAATAATCATTATTCAGAATGGGTTATTATAGAGGAATAGCTTGATTTAGATAGGAAAGAGAAATGAAGGTTCACTGGGACTGATGCTAACCAGGGCTAAAGGGGAGGTGGGTTTGCTCATCCATTGTCTTTAGAAGATAAATCATAGAAGCAACGTCCCTAACCTGGTGGGACCTGGGTCTCTTTGTACATTACAATGAGTAAATAAAATCCAGAAGACTTGAGGAATGTCATTTTATACCCCCTTCAGTTCTATCTATTGGAAGCAAATTGTTTGAGTATAATATTGTTAATCTCTTCTTTTTGCCTAAGTTAAACAATTCTTTGAGTTGAAATAGTTTTGTAACTTAAAAAATATATGCCTATTTTCAAAGCATGTCAGGTTACAAAATATAATGAGGAAAAAGATGAATTCTTAAGGGTTCAGGTCCATGTCAGTACAGTTAAAAAATACTTTTAGTGAGGGCTGGTATACAAAGTATTTTGAAATTTTTAAATAAACATTTTTCTCTGCAACAAATTGATACACTACAGTATTACTGCTTGTATTTGAATTGCTGCTTTCCTTTACTGGAAAATGACGGGTGAATTTCTGTAATGAATTCCGACTTATGACATTTAAGGTTATTTATAGACTGTCTTGAAGAGAGTGATGGGATCATGTAATTTACTCTATTAATTAAAAGTTGAAAGAAGGAAAGAATTCAGTGAAATGGAAGAATTTCAAATTTGACTTATCAGGCAAGTACTGAATAATTACTTTAGATAGATTTCCCTATATTATCGGAAGATAATCTCCTATATCATCTCTTACCACCATCAGAAAACCACCCCCCAAAAGGGGGACCTCATTCATATTGAAAATAACTTCTTAACGTGCAGGCATTACAGTAGGGCATTCTAGACACTGGGGGAGGGAAAAACCATTGTATTTTTTTCTAACATTCATGTTCAACTTATTTCCAAAGTTCTTTAAAGTGTGGCATTCTTACAGGTAGACAATGTTGCTGAACAAGCGTTTGTTTCTTCCCTGTTCTTCCCCCAGGCTCAAAGATTTGGAAAGAGATAGTTAACAGAAAAGGTAAGGTAATCTCCACCTTAACAAAATATATGATCAAATGTGACCATTTGACAGATACTATGTAGTTCATAAAAACAAAATTAAGTGGAATTGGCTCTCTTTTCCCTAAAGTTGAGGATGACGTGGATGTTTCTGTCTAATGTGCTGTACTAATAGGCTATTATGGGTTAGCTTTTGGTAACTCATCGAGTTTCCCAGTCTGGGTTCCGTACCATCAAGTCTGGATTATAACTTGTCCTGGTCACACTGTTTTTCCAAATCAGTTTTGTTCTAGTACTCTATTATGTGTCTGTTTCACCTCTAATCTTTCCATTTGTCACCACTCTGGAGATGGTGTGTGATATGATCTTAACGGAAACATCAGGAACATGTCTTGTGAATATTTAGTTTTCTTTTTGGCCGACTCAGCATTGCCTGCCATTCAGTCATTGTTATGTGACCAGGCAGTGTAACTATTTGTGTATTAGTCCATTGGTTCCTACCTTGGGAATGTGGAGACTTGTAAACCTCTGTCCTTCCCTTAGGAATGCATGAAGGAGAAATGGAATCTCTTGCGTGAATTTCTGCAGACAGAAATAAAGAATCAGTTGTGTGACTTGAAAACCAAACTACATAGAGAAGAATTATCAGAGGTAAGTCGTCAGCATCCCGGCGGCTAGAAAACGTTTCCTCCCATGTAACTTGTCTGTGACCAGGGAGGCAGAATAATCCCACCTCTCCCTGTTCCCTGATAGTTATGAAGGAAGCGCCTGTGTTTCCTTATTCTCTCATGGCCCCTTGTTTACAGTCACTGCTACTTAAATGATCCTTTCCTGCTGTAGGAGGGCTACCTGGCTCAAGGCAGATCCCTTTTAAATAAAGATTTGTCCTTGGAGAACAGAGCTCATGCTTTCAGTTGGGAAGTGAACGGCTGTCTAGAAAACGGGAGCCAGACAAGTGGTGAGGAGCGCAGAGTGGAAATAGCAGAGAAAAACAAGTCCCCCAAACCTGTTTCCAAACTTTGCATGCCCAGGAGAAGCAAGTCCGATGGAGAAACAAACTGTAAGAGCGCTTGACTCGTTTGACCTCGTTGGAATCTGGTACCACCTAAGGGGAGGACAGACTTGGCGCCATAGGGTCTGTCTGTTCCCCCCCCACACAACCCCTCCACCGGCAGTACTTGTTTTTTGTGTATCCTTTTTTTGGTGGGGGGATGGCTGTGTTGCTCGGCTTGTACCATCTTAGTTCTCCAACCAGGGATCGAACCCCGGCCCTTGGCAGTGAGAGTGCCGAGTCTTAACCACTGGACCGCCGTGGAATTCCCTCTTGTGTATACGTCTAACTAGCTTAGATATATACTTTAAATTTTTGTCTTCAACCAAGTTATAGAGCATTAGATCCCCAAATGCGGTTGAATTTATGAGGTATAAGATAACAGGAGCTGCTGATATCTATGACTTGTAAGTTACATGCCTGTTTAAGCTAAACATTTATTCTTAGACTCCTTCCCCACTTGTAGTCAGAGTAACTCTTCTGGAATTTTTAAAAAAAGAGCATGGGACTTGAGCTCAGGTCAGGTGCTTGGCCACTTCATCTTTTGACGAAATAAACGGAGGCTCTGTTTCCTTGTGCGTCTCAGGGTTGGGCCCCTCATACAAGAGCTTGTGTTGAAATGGCCCAGCAGACTGGCAGGTGCTAATTTGATGAGTTTATCAAGATGGTGGTTGCTGAGAATAAGAAGAGAAGGTTACTTAATCCTCAGAACCTGGTCTCTGCACCAGCTTGGTAATGCTGAAGAACTGTACCTTGGCTGTGAACTCTTTATTCATAGTGGCTTTTTTGTTTCTTTTTCTTTAAGCAGCTGAAGTCTCATCTAGCCCCAGGATTAGAAGGCAAACTGCCAGGCAGACCACCATCACATCTCATTTCACAAGGAGGTCAGTATATAATGAATGGACAGCCCCCATTTTAGGGGCCAACGGTTTTTGGTAAAACACATATAAATTAGTAGGATGTAACTTAGTAATTCTGACTTCCACATTGCTTCGGTTTTCCTTTTGATATTCTGTTATTAGACATTCGTGAACATCATTTCTGAAGATCTCATCCATTTTTACTCTTCACATAGGCAACTTCAAATGTACATGCACAGAATTACCAAGGATAGTAAAATGAACCCCTGTGTACCTATCACCCAGTGTCAACAGTTAACATCTCCTGGCTGTTGTTTCATCTATACCCCCACATGCTCCAAGTGAAAATTGTTCCAAATGGATTACAGCTCCATACCCACCCATCTCCTCCCAGTTGGATTACTTTGAAACAAATCGGACAGGTCATCTTATCCACACATACTGTATTTCTAGATGACAAGGTCTCTTTCTCTGACAAGTTTTTATTCATATTTTGCCATAATTGCTAACATCTAGCAAACAGTCTTTTGAAGAAGACAAAACAGGCCTTATAAAGTGTAACAGTTCCTTACTAACAAATATATAGCAGTGTTCATTCTTCCCCTTGTGTAACAGAGTTTGGTTGATTTGCTCCTTAAGCCTTTCGAGTGATAGATTCCTTATCTTCTTGCCATTGATTTAAAGAAAATAGGTCTTTTTTTCTAATAGCGTCTAGGTCTGGCTGACTGCATCGTTTTGGTGGTTAATGTGTTCCCTTGCCTCCAGTTTTCTGTAAACTGGTAGTTAGGTCTAGAGTCTTGATCAGATTCCAGCTTTATTTTGTGAGACTTCATTGACAGCATGGGGCTGTCCATCAGAGGCATGTAATGTCTCTTCGGTGATTCTAGCAGCCATTGATCAAAGTCTAGATCCATTATTTCTTAAGGTTTGCAAAATGGTGGTATTCTAAACCTGTCATCCAAAGAAACATTAAGCTCGAAGCTTCTTTTAATGTCCTGGCAAAAAGGGCTTCTCAGAGGGAAGAGGGGAGCATGCCCTGAATCTTTCCAAAGAGAGGGTACTCTTGGTAGGGAGGAATATGAGTTGTTTCGTGCCCACTGGAGGTCTAGGGTCTGGTGAGCTAACAGTTGGCTTTACTGTGTGTGTGTGTGTGACAGGCCTGCCAAACGGAAACCTGAGGAAGACCCTGAAAAAGCAAAATCGGATGATTCTGTCGATGAAGAAGAAAAAGACCAGGTAGGGCTCGCATTTAAGTTTCTTAACTCTGCCTTTTTTTGGTACACTTGCTGGTAATTGTGAATTTATACTTGGTCTGTCTATGGACCGTAAGTGACCGAGAGGGTGTTAGAACACACCCCTGGACCCAGGGCAGTACGAAGTGTATTATGGTTAGCCCCGAGGACTCAGCAGGCCCGTAACTTTGGTCTGTTCTCTCCTGTCTACCTTCCTACGTCTCCAGCTGTCAAGATTTGACAGTCGAACCAGCAGATGTGATGTGTTCAAAGCATTTGCTTCTGATGTCAGATAAGCTCCTTTCCCACATCGAATTTCTCTATAAAAGCAGAATTGTCGTGTTATTATGTGTATTGTAACAATGCTGCTTAGACTTTTTAGGTTAGAAAACTGGTGGCTTGCCAGAGACCTCCAATATAGAAAATGTCAGTCTCCAGCACTGTCTCATGTGACTTGAGGGGCAAACCTAGGTACTACCAGATGGTCACACGCTCTCTATTTCATTCCTGCCACAGGATTAGCTGTGTAAGTCGGGAAGTCTGTAGGTTTACAGGTGGGTAGTAAATGCCCTGTTACCTGCTAAAGATGAGTATCCGTGGTTTGCTCTAAGGCAGGGTTTCTCAACCAAGGCATTGACTTTTGGGGCCAGATAAACCTTTGCTGTGGTGTGTGAGTCCTGTGCATCGTAGAGTGTTTAGCAAGGTCCCGACCTCTTACTCACTAGGTGCCCGTAACATTCCCTCTCTCTCCTCCCAGTCGTGACAGCCAAAATCACCTTCAGACTTCCCCAGATGTCCCCTGGGGGGCACAGTTGCACTCAGTGAGAAGCAGTGGACTCAAGGCTACCAATATCTTTGAGGTAGACTTGACGTCCTGTTGTGAAAGACATACTCATTCTCCTGTTTTTATTTTGGAAATTAGATGCCACTGTTCATGATCGTTATTCAGATGTCTGTCATTAAGCTTCGTCAGACTACCCACTCACAGGTGGGACACTGAGACAGAGGGAAACAGCTTGTCCAAGTCACATGGCCACATCCCTTGCCTCCTAAGAAAACGTGTCACAAGTGAAAGCAAGCTGGCTCTTGTAATATTGACAAGTCTTTTTCTTTAAACAAATGTGCCAGTTTTAGAGTTGTTCTTTGCCCTCTAACCTTTTGGAGGGCTTACATAGCCTTCAAGCTTCTAAAGAAACGAACTGGGGCACTCTTTCCCAAGCAGGAAGCAGTTTCACTGGCAGTGTGTGAGAGGCCTTGGGGACTTGGAGGATGAACACTTGTCGAAACGGGGTGTATCCCGATATGCTAGAGTAAGGCTCGGTGCACCACACCGGTGTTATCAGGTGGTGCTGGTCAAATAAGTAGTACTACAGAGAGAATCTTACTTTAGTCAATTTCAAGTTTTTGAGATCTCACTATGTTTTTTAAAACAGGTGTTAAATACATGCATTTGGTAAAACAGTACAAAAGGCTGTTTGGTACATAGCAGCCAAAGGAAAACAATGTGGCTATTCCGTGCTGAGCTATGCTGCGAGCATTATCAAATAAATACTGGATTCTGAGGCCTTTGTTCAGGAACAAAAAAGAATATAAAATATCTCATTACCACAACTAAGGAGCTGGCCTGTGGCAACTAAGACCCGGCACAATTAACTAACTAACTGACTATTTCTTTCTTTTTTTTTTTTTCTTTATGACAAAAGACTTAAAAATGACCACGGTTAAAGATTTGATGAAAGTTCATAATAATGCAGTTGACAAGAAAATTAGTTATTTCTGAGATATACATTTTAAAGTAATAACTAGGATTATTACATATAACATTATACCAGAACATATAAGATTTTTAGCAATTTCATGTAATGTCTGAAACATTTCTATTAACATATTTCCATACATATTTCCATACACATACAAATATAAGATTTTTAGAAATTTCATGTAATGTCTGAAACATTTATATTAACATATTTCCATACAAATAACCCAATGAAAGTTTAGTATTAGTTGTTTTGTTTGTTTGTTTATACTGCAGGTTCTTATTAGGCATCAATTTTATACACATCAGTGTATACATGTCAATCCCAATCGCCCAATTCAGCACACCACCATCCCCACCCCACCGCAGTTTTCCCCCCTTGGTGTCCATATGTCCATTCTCTACATCTGTGTCTCAACTTCTGCCCTGCAAACTGGCTCATCTGTACCATTTTTCTAGGTTCCACATACATGCATTAATATACGATATTTGTTTTTCTCTTTCTGACTTACTTCACTCTGTATGACAGTCTCTAGATCCATCCACGTCTCAACAAATGACTCAATTTCGTTCCTTTTTATGGCTGAGTAATATTCCATTGTATATATGTACCACAACTTCTTTATCCATTCGTCTGTCGATGGGCATTTAGGTTGCTTCCATGACCTGGCTATTGTAAATAGTGCTGCAATGAACATTCGGGTGCATGTGTCTTTTTGAATTACGGTTTTCTCTGGGTATATGCCCAGTAGTGGGATTGCTGGGTCATATGGTAATTCTATTTTTAGTTTTTTAAGGAACCTCCATATTGTTCTCCATAGTAGCTGTATCAATTTACATTCCCACCAACAGTGCAAGAGGGTTCCCTTTTCTCCACACCCTCTCCAGCATTTGTTGTTTGTAGATTTTCTGATGATGCCCATTCTAACAGGAGTGAGGTGATACCTCATTGTAGTTTTGATTTGCATTTCTCTAATAATTAGTGATGTTGAGCATCTTTTCATGTGCTTCGTGGCCGTCTGTATGTCTTCTTTGGAGAAATGTCTGGTTAGGTCTTCTGCCCATTTTTGGATTGGGGTGTTTGTTTCTTTAATATTGAGCTGAATGAGCTGTTTATATATTTTGGAGATTAATCCTTTGTCCGTTGATTCATTTGCAAATATTTTCTCCCATTCTGAGGGTTGTCTTTTCGTCTTGTTTATGGTTTCCTTTGCTGTGCAAAAGCTTTGCAGTTTCGTTAGGTCCCACTTGTTTATTTTTGTTTTTATTTCCATTACTCTAGGAGGTGGATCAAAAAAGGTCTTGCTGTGATTTATGTCAGAGAGTGTTCTTCCTATGTTTTCCTCTAAGAGTTTTATAGTGTCCACTCTTATATTTAGGTCTCTAATCCATTTTGAGTTTATTTTTGTGTATGGTGTTAGGGAGTATTCTAATTTCATTCTTTTACATGTAGCTGTCCAGTTTTCCCAGCACCACTTATTGAAGAGACTGTCTTTTCTCCATTGTATATCTTTGCCTCCTTTGTCGTAGATTAGTTGACCATAGGTGCGTGGGTTAATCTCTGGGCTTTCTATCTTGTTCCATTGATCTGTGTTTCTGTTTTTGTGCCAGTACCATATTGTCTTGATTACTGTAGCTTTGTAGTATAGTCTGAAGTCAGGGAGTCTGATTCCTCCAGCTCCATGTTTTTCCCTCAAGACTGCTTTGGTTATTCGGGGTCTTTTGTGTCTCCATACAAATTTTAAGAGGATTTGTCCTAGCTCCGTAAACAATGCCATTGGTAATTTGATAGGGATTGCATTGAATCTGTAGATTGCTTTGGGTAGTATACTCATTTTCACAATGTTGATTCTTCCAATCCAAGAACATGGTATATCTCTCCATCTGTTGGTATCATCTTTAATTTCTTTCATCAGTGTCTTATAGTTTTCTGCATACAGGTCTTTTGTCTCCCTAGGTCGGTTTATTCCTAGGTATTTTATTCTTTTTGTTGCAATGGTAAATGGGAGTGTTTCCTTAATTTCTCTTTCAGATTTTTCATCATTAGTGTATAGGAATGCAAGAGATTTCTGTGCATTAATTTTGTATCCTGCAACTTTACCATATTCATTGATTAGCTCTAGCAGTTTTCTGGTGGCAGTTTTAGGATTCTCTATGTATAGTATCATGTCATCCGCAACCAGTGACAGTTTTACTTCTTCTTTTCCAATTTGTAGTCCTTTTATTTCTTTTTCTTCTCTGATTGCCGTGGCTAGGACTTCCAGAACTATGTTGAATAATAGTGGTGAGAGTGGACATCCTTGTCTCGTTCCTGATCTTAGAGGAAATGCTTTCAGTTTTTCAGCATTGAGAATGATGTTTGCTGTGGGTTTGTCATATATGGCCTTTATTATGTTGAGGTAGGTTCCCTCTATGCCCACTTTCTGGAGAGTTTTTATCAGAAATGGGTGTTGAATTTTGTCAAAAGCTTTTTCTGCATCTATTGAGATGATCATATGGTTTTTATTCTTCAATTTGGTAATATGGTGTATCACATTGATTGATTTGCGTATGTTGAAGAATCCTTGCATCCCTGGGATAAATCCCACTTGATCGTGGTGTATGATCCTTTTAATGTGTGGTTGGATTCTGTTTGCTAGTATTTTGTTGAGGATTTTTGCATCTATATTCATCAGTGATATTGGTCTGTAATTTTCTTTTTTTGTAGTGTCTTTGTCTGGTTTTGGTATCAGGGTGATGGTGGCCTCACAGAATGAGTTTGGGAGTGTTCCTTCCTCTGCAATTTTTTGGAAGAGTTTGAGAAGGATGGGTGTTAGCTCTTCTCTAAATGTTTGATAGAATTCACCTGTGAAGCCATCTGGTCCTGGACTTTTGTTTGTTGGAAGATTTTTAATCACAGTTTCAATTTCATGACTTGTGATTGGTCTGTTCCTATTTTCTGTTTCTTCCTGGTTCAGTCTTGGAAGGTTATACCTTTCTAAGAATTTGTCCATTTCTTCCAGGTTGTCCATTTTATTGGCATAAAGTTGCTTGTAGTAGTCTCTTAGGATGCTTTGTATTTCTGCGGTGTCTGTTGTAACTTCTCCTTTTTCATTTCTGATTTTATTGATTTGAGTCCTCTCCCTCTTTTTCTTGATGAGTCTGGCTAATGGCTTATCCATTTTGTTTATCTTCTCAAAGAACCAACTTTTAGTTTTATTGATCTTTGCTATTGTTGTCTTTGTTTCTATTTCGTTTATTTCTGCTCTGATCTTTAAGATTTCTTTCCTTCTGCTAACTTTGGGTTTTGTTTGTTCTTCTTTCTCTAGTTTCTTTAGGTGTAAGGTTAGATTGTTTACTTGAGATTTTTCTTGTTTCTTTAGGTAGGCTTGTATAGCTATAAACTTCCCTCTTAGAACTGCTTTTGCTGCATCCCATAGGTTTTGGGTCGTCGTGTTTTCATTGTCATTTGTCTCTAGGTATTTTTTTGTTTCCTCTTTGATTTCTTCAGTGATCTCTTGGTTATTTAGTAACGTATTGTTTAGCCTCCATGTGTTTGTCTTTTTTACGTTTTTTTCCCTGTAATTCATTTCTAATCTCATAGCGTTGTGGTCAGAAAAGATGCTTGATATGATTTCAATTTTCTTAAATTTACTGAGGCTTGATTTGTGACCCAAGATGTGATCTATCCTGGAGAACGTTCCGTGCGCACTTGAGAAGAACGTGTAATCTGCTGTTTTTGGGTGGAATGTCCTATATATATCAATTAAATCTATCTGGTCTATTGTGTCATTTAAAGCTTCTGTTTCCTTATTTATTTTCATTTTGGATGATCTGTCCATTGGTGTAAGTGAGGTGTTAAAGTCCCCCACTATTACTGTGTTACTGTCGATTTCCTCTTTTATAGCTGTTAGCAGTTGCCTTATGTATTGAGGTGCTCCTCTGTTGGGTGCATATATATTTATAATTGTTATATCTTCTTCTTGGATTGATCCCTGGATCATTATGTAGTGTCCTTCCTTGTCTCTTGTAACATTCTTTATTTTAAAGTCTATTTTATCTGATACGAGTATAGCTACTCCAGCTTTCTTTTGATTTCCATTTGCATGGAATATCTTTTTCCATCCCCTTACTTTCAGTCTGTATGTGTCCCTAGGTCTAAAGTGGGTCTCTTGTAGACAGCATATATATGGGTCTTGTTTTTGTATCCATTCAGCCAGTCTATGTCTTTTGGTTGGGGCATTTAATCCATTCACGTTTAAGGTAATTATCGATATGTATGTTCCTATGACCATTTTCTTAATTGTTTTGGGTTTGTTTTTGTAGGTCCTTTTCTTCTCTTGTGTTTCCCACTTAGAGAAGTTCCTTTAGCATTTGTTGTAGAGCTGGTTTGGTGGTGCTGAATTCTCTTAGCTTTTGCTTGTCTGTAAAGCTTTTGATTTCTCCATCAAAGCTAAATGAGATCCTTGCTGGGTAGAGTAATCTTGGTTGTAGGTTCTTCCCTTTCATCACTTTAAGTATGTCATGCCACTCCCTTCTGGCTTGCAGAGTTTCTGCTGAGAAATCAGCTGTTAACCTTATGGGAGTTCCCTTGTATGTTATTTGTCGTTTTTCCCTTGCTGCTTTCAATAATTTTTCTTGGTCTTTAATTTTTGCCACTTTGATTACTATGTGTCTCGGCGTGTTTCTCCTTGGGTTTATTCTGTATGGGACTCTCTGCGCTTCCTGGACTTGGGTGGCTATTTCCTTTCCCATGTTAGGGAAGTTTTCGACTATAATCTCTTCAAATATTTTCTCTGGTCCTTTCTCTCTCTCTTCTCCTTCTGGGACCCCTATAATGCGAATGTTGTTGCGTTTAATGTTGTCCCAGAGGTCTCTTAGGCTGTCTTCATTTCGTTTCATTCTTTTTTCTTTAGTCTGTTCCGCAGCAGTGAATTCCACCATTCTGTCTTCCAGGTCACTTATCCGTTCTTCTGCCTCAGTTATTCTGCTATTGATTCCTTCTAGTGTAGTTTTCATTTCGGTTATTGTATTGGTCATCTCTGTTTGTTTGTTCTTTAATTCTTCTAGGTCTTTGTTAACCATTTCTTGCATCTTCTCAATCTTTGCCTCCATTCTTATTCCGAGGTCCTGGATCGTCTTCACTATCATTATTCTGAATTCTTTTTCTGGAAGGTTGCCTATCTCCACTTCATTTAGTTGTTTTTCTGGGGTTTTTTCTTGTTCCTTCATCTGGTACATGGCCCTCTGCCTTTTCATCTTCTCTATCTTTCTGTCACTGTGGTTTTTGGTCCACAGGCTGCAGGATTGTAGTTTCTCTTGCTTCTGCTGTCTGCCCTCTGGTGGTTGAGGCTATCTAAGAGGCTTGATGGGAGGCTCTGGTCCTGACTATTTCTTAAAATCTCATTGATAGGTATTTAATATGATTTTTTAAAATTTATTTATTTATTTAATTTATTTATTTTTGGCTGCGTTGGGTCTTCCTTGCTGCGTGTGTGCTTTCTCCAGTTGCGGTGAGCGGGGGCTACTCTTCGTTGCGGTGCGTGGGCTTCTCATTGCGGTGGCTTCTCTTGTTGCGGAGCACGGGCTCTAGGCGCGCGGGCTTCAGTAGTCGGGGCACGAGGACTCAGTAGTTGTGGCTTTTGGGCTCTAGAGCGCAGGCTCAGTAGTTGTGGCGCACGGGCTTCATTGCTCCGCGGCGTGTGGGAACTTCCCGGACCAGGGCTTGAACCCTTGTCCCCTGCATTGGCAGGCGGATTCTTAACCACTGCGCCAGCAGGGAAGCCCAGGCTCCAGCCTTTTTAAAAATGTGTTCCTTCCACCTTCGTGGAGCCGGCGTAGGGGATGGGGAGGAGTGAGAACCCGATTGGCAGGGGTCCGGTCGCAACCCCGGAAGGGGACGGGGGACGATCTAAGAGGTGGCACCGGGCCACAGTCGACCCCCAGTGACAGCTAACAGCTGCAGTGCTGCCCCTTCCTGCCCCAGGACCTGAGCTCAGGTCCCGGGGCGGCTGGAGAAACGCACTGTTTTTTGGTGAGGTGCTCTTACTTACTGTGTGGAGCTGCTCCGGCTGCCCCGGCGACCACACCCCTGCAGGGCCCTGTGCCCGTCCTCCCTGCCCCCTGCCCAGGGCTCGGAGAACAGCAGTCTCTGTGGGGCAACCCGCTTCCAAGCCCTTCAGTGACCACGGAGGACTGGGAACGGGCTGGGCTACCGGGGAGCCTGGGCATCCAACACCTGAGCTCAGCCCTGGGGGCTCACGTGAGGGCAGGGGCTGGGGGTTGCGGGCGGTGAGCGGAGGGGCCTCCAGCCGGCATCAGCCTGGGCCCTGGACCCGGGGAAAGGCCTCACCCTCTCAGTCCTGACCTGCCGCTCAGGAACCCTGTGGCCCACCAGCCCGAGGCTTGTGTCGCCCGCCATGGACTGCCCGGCACACGGCTGGGGTGCCAACGCCACACCTGGATTTTGCACGGGGACCACCTGGGGGCTCGGTGCACAGGAAGACGAGCAGCCCCCAGGCCCCGACACGCCCCTTCCATATCCATCGAGAGGTGCCTGATGGAAGGCCGGCTGTGCTCCTTTTCAAGCCCCAGGGAATTCACACGAACAGCCCTCCCGGCCACGGGGTGCCTGCCCACCGGCTCTGGGCCTGCGACCAGCCCAGAACACAGAAGGCACCGAAGTGGGTGCAGGGAGCTGAGCCGGGGCTGCAGAAGGGCAGACACCACAGCCTGGTCCACAACCGACTGCCCTAGGGCGGGTGAGAACGGGCGGGCAGGCTGAGGGGAGGACAGAGCGTGGCACCGCCTGCCCGCCTGGGCCACGGGGAGAAGGTCGGGGCGCCGCCCGCGCGCTCGCTCCGCTGCCTGGCGTCCTTTGTGGGGGCGAAGGGCCGGAGGCAGGGCTCCCGAGGAGCTCAAAGGCCCGGGAAGGACACACGGGACGGTCCAGAGCCACCCTACCGCTCCAGTGGTGCAGCACCCTCTCTGAATTCCTACTGCCACCAAAACACATCCCTAAGGCCTTTGGGAAGAATCGCTAGGACCCAGGAAGGCAGCCCCCTGCTGTGGTCCAGACTTCAGCAGCTGCCGATGATCAGAGGGAGCCAGCCGGCCGGCCTTGAGCAGGAGGACAGGACACGGGGACAGGGACAGCCACAGCCGGGCTTCCCACAGCTGTGCCCACCGCCAGAACCAGCTCCAGCCAATCACAGCCCCCGAGATGCCAAACAGTGACGGGCGAGAGGCTGGCAGGAAACTGACACCCCCTCACTGGAGAGCCTGCCCGGCCGGGGTGCGGGGCACCATCCCCGTCTGAACTCACCCCACAGCTCAGCCATCTCCCAGTGACCCAGACGCGTCACCACAGCCCCAGGGCTGATCCCCGACCAAGGTCAGAACTCCCCCCAGTGTGACGGCCCCCATGCCACTCCTGTGGTGGAAGGGACGGCAGGCAGAGACCAGGAGTAGAGTCTTTTTATTAACGGCTGCGTTTTCAAAGAACCGTTTTGTTACCAGGAAAGCTCCCCAGGAAGGGATTGCATTAGTGCAACAAGGGGGAGCCTTGATGCCAGGCTCTCCAGACACTTCCAGGTGGAGACTTTTGGCCTAGGCCGGCCGCCGGGGACTCAGGGGCTGGGAGGACACGCGGCCCCTCCCCCGCCCCGACGGGGCGCTAAGGCACCCGGCCCGCCTGGGTGGGCAAAACCCCGTGCCTTCAGCAGGCCGGCGGCTTGCAGCCCTCAACCTGCAGCCCTTTGCTCAGGAGGAAGGCGTCCTGCGTGGGGTCACAACCCAGGAAGAGCTTCACCATGCCCTTGGCATCCTCGGAGCCCCCTGGCCTCAGAATGCAGCTTCTGTAGTCCATGGCAACCTGACGAGAGGGGGTGGGGCTGCAGGAGGGTGGAGCACCCCCTTCACTGAGGGTGTGGGTGTGGCCACCTCTGCTGTGACTCAAGAAAGGGCAGGGGAGCAGGGGGTCCAGGGCAGGGCCCTCAGAGCCTGGCAGGCCCAGGCGGGCGGCACAGGCATCTAGGCCCAGGCCAAGGACCTCCGTGTTGGTCTGCATGGCAGGCTGGCCTCTCACCTTGCCACTCAGGACGCCCTCCCGCTTGAAACGTGTGTGGAACGTGTCCGCGGAGTACACCTCGCTGCACAGGTAGCCATAGGACTGGGCGTCGTAGCTTCCTGCCAGGTGGCCGAAGGTCGCAAGCAGGTGGGTCCCTGGGACACACGCGGAGAAGCTCCTGCCCGGCCCCCTGGCCGCTCCGTGCCCCTTCCCCAGAGAGGGGGCCTCAAAGCAGCCCTGTCTGAGTCCCCTGCCACTAGAGGGAGTATTGGCCCAACACTTCTAGAAAACGGGGACCTTGCGGGCAACTCAGTGGAGGGACACAAATAAATTTTTGCCGACTTTCTGCTGAAGCTCACGAGGGTTCACCCCGAAGCCTCTTA
Source organism: Eschrichtius robustus (assembly GCF_028021215.1). Classification (NCBI taxonomy): domain Eukaryota; kingdom Metazoa; phylum Chordata; class Mammalia; order Artiodactyla; family Eschrichtiidae; genus Eschrichtius; species Eschrichtius robustus. Next base: position 78,391,078 of record NC_090824.1, read on the forward strand.
CAAGGTCAGCTGCCCGAGGCTCCGAGGGATGAGTCAGGGCTCACCTTCCAGCACGGGGAGAGCGCGGGTTCAAGCGCTCACGAGGGAGTGAACTGCGTCTCCGCACCGACACGCACGGGCAAACCTCGTCGACGCGTTCCGTCCGGGGTATGAAGCCCTCTCCTGCCTCTTCCAGGCTCTCCAGAAAGCACGTGCAGATACGCCCACCCCACCCTCGGACTCCGCGGGCCACAGCTGGAGGGACCAGCCCAGGAACCGAGGCAGGAAGAGGCCAGAGGTCAGCGGGCCTCGGCCAGAGCCCGTCAGTCGGTCCCCCTTCACACACCACCAGAGGATCCTCTTGACCTGGGCAGTAGCCGCCAAGCGACCGCTAAGGTGGGCCCGGCGTGCACTTGGCTACCTGGCGTGGCTGGGACCCCGAGGACCTCCTGGCAGAGGCGGGCATTCTCCTGGGCCGGGTCCGCGGGCGTCTGCGTGTGCAGGGCCTTGTCCACCTTGGCCAGGACGATCTGGCGCAGGTTGAAGAGGCCTGGAGGGCGGGAGGAAGGAGACGGGGGGCTGGCACTGTGTGCAGGCCGCGCTTTCCAGCCGGGCGGTCCGGGAGCCCCTTTCCTTTCCCTCGGCCCGACCGCACCGGGGTTGGCCAGCCGGGACTTGATGAGTTGGCCAGCAGCTCTGGGGGACGGGGCTGCCCGTGCCCCACCGAGACTGGCAGCAACGCCAGGGCTTCACAGGGCGCGGCGCTCCCGGCCCCAGAGCCTTCCCTCTGGTTCTCATCACCGGCTGTCGCCAGAGTCGCAGGTAACGTGCCTTTCTTGTCGTTTGTCTTTTTTTCGGCCCTCAGCCACGCAAAGGTGTGAAGCCCTGACACTCGCTGCCACGTGGAGGCACCCTGAGAACACGATGCTCAGCGAGACAAGTCAGACACAGAAGGGCACACAGGGTGTGACCCCACTGAGGGGGAACATCCAGAACAGGTAGATCCACAGAGTCAGAGTGGGTTCCTGGTTGTTAGGGGCAGGGGGCGGGGAGGGAATGATAACTAAGGGCGTGACGGACATTTTTGGGGTGAGGGAAATGTTCCAAAACAGGGCAGTAGTGACGGCTGCACAGCTCAGTAAAGTGTCCCCACGCGCTCCGGTGCAGCCTGTGAGAGCATCGCTCTCAGGACGAAGGGCTGACCGCAGGAAGACTGAAGGAGCACTGGGTCCTGGGCCCAGACGCTCAGCTGGGGACACCCCCGCCCCCCCGGTGGGGAAGTCCCTGGGACTTGCTGAGCCTCCACCGAGACTGGCAGCAGCCCCAGGGCCTCACAGGGCGCGGCGCTCCCGGCCCCAGAGCCTTCCCTCTGGTTCTCATCACCGGCTGTCGCCAGAGTCGCAGGTAACGTGCCTTTCTTTTCGTTTGTCTTTTTTCCGGCCCTCAGCCACGCAAAGGTGTGAAGCCCTGACACTCGCTGCCACGTGGATGCACCCTGAGAACACGATGCTCAGCGAGACAAGTCAGACACAGAAGGGCACACGGTGTGACCCCACTGAGGGGGAACATCCAGAACAGGTAGATCCACAGAGTCAGAGTGGGTTCCTGGTTGTCAGGGGCAGGGGAGGGGAGGGAATGATAACTAAAGGCGTGAGGGACATTTTTGGGGTGAGGGAAATGTTCCAAAATAGGGCAGTAGTGACGGCTGCACAGCTCAGTAAAGTGTCCCCACGCGCTCCGGTGCAGCCTGTGAGAGCATCGCTCTCAGGACGAAGGGCTGACCGCAGGAAGACTGAAGGAGCACTGGGTCCTGGGCCCAGACGCTCAGCTGGGGACACCCCCGCCCCCCCGGTGGGGAAGTCCCTGGGACTTGCTGAGCCTCCACCGAGACTGGCAGCAGCCCCAGGGCCTCACAGGGCACAGCGCTCCCGGCCCCAGAGCCTACCCTCTGGTTCTCATCACCGCCTGTCACCAGACTTGCATGCAACGTTCCTTTCTTTTCTTTTGTCTTTTTAAAGGCAACTCTTGAATACACGTATTTAACATGCAGGGAACCAGTCCTGACTCCTTGATCTGCGGCTTCCAGGCTCCAGAGTCTCGAGGACATCCACTTCCATTTTTTTACACGCCCTGTGCGTGGGGTTTGATGATGGAAACTGACACCGAGGGCGTCACCACGTGCGGGGTGACATCAGCGGAAGAATCCCGTGGCGAGGGCCTGCCTGAGAACCACGGGAGAGCCCGGGCCCTCCCCGCCCCCTGCCTGCAGCCCCGCGCCCGCACCCACCTGGGAGCGGAGCTGGTGCATCGCTTGCCAGAACTCATGGAAGTAGGTCTCCAGCTCATCATGCTGCAACAGGGAGGGCGGGTTGGGCGTAGACTTGGTGAAGTTGGCCACCATGGCCGCGATGGCAATCTGGCGCCTCCCATCCTGCTGCAGGCAGCCCGGCTGCAGGCCAAAGCAGGCCATGTGCCCAGACTTCCCTTCCCTGGGGAGGGACGCGGGTGAGGCCCCGCTTCCACAGAGGAGCCCTGGCCCACGGCCGACAGGTTCCCCCACGCATGCACCGAGGGTAGAGGTCCAGGTAGAACTTGCCGATGGATGACCTTGTCCGCGGCCGCGTCCCGGACCGTGTAGAGCCTCACATCTCCGTGACACACGTTGGCACCCTCCTCCAGGTCGAAGGTCAGCCCCAGCAGCTCCTGGGAGATGCCCAGCCACCCGCGCGTGACCACCTGCATGGGGAAGGACTCATCGAGCAGGTACTGGTCCACGTGGTAGCGCGTCTCCTCCCCCTGGTTCATGTAGCAGCACAGGTCCTAGACGTTGATGGGCCCGTCAAAGTGCAGGCCCCGCCTCTGGCACTTGGCCTTCTTTAGGTCCAGGATCACGGCCGCTCCTGCTCCCCGAGGGGCTTCAGCTTCTGGGCCAGCTCATCTGCGGGCGGAGGGGAGAGGTTCGGCTATGTCCCTGTGGCAGCCTCCCAGCCGCCACCCACCCCACGCCCCTCGAGGCAGAATGAAGGGTTGGGGAAGGCGACCCCCAAGGGCTGACACAGTCGGGTCTCAGGCAGCACCACGTCCAGTCAAGGTCCGCCTGACCCTCGGGGAGGCGGGGTTACCTAGGAAAGTGGCCACCACCTGGCTGGTCTTCGCCATGTTCATCTCCAGCACGGAGTCGGCACGCGTGCTGAACCCCAGCAGGCGGGACTTCTGAGCCTGCAGCCTTACCAGCTCCCCGAGGATCGCGCAGTTCTCCTGGAACCCAGAGACGGCCAGCGCTGGGGACCGTGGGCCACGCCCTCCCCACGGGCCCCGGGCCAGGTCTCTGAGGGCGGGCAGGGCTCTCAGGCCACTGGCGGGCACAGCCAATCCCCCTCCCTCCTCCTCCTGGCCCGGATTTCTAGACACTTTGGTGCTGTCCTAACACGTGGTCTTTATGAACACAGGTCCTTTTGGGACCAGAAACGGCGTGAACCGTGATGAGCTCTAAGGCCAAGGGCAGGAAGAAATGTGACCAGGCTCTCCAGGAGCCACCCAGGGGCCTCCCCGGGCTCAACAATACAGACTCGGCTGCCGTGCAGACAGCAGGTCATCCCCACGGTGCCCGAACACCCAGCCCCATGGACGGCGAGACGCCTGTTGCTGCAGGTGGCCCGGGGCTGGCTGGTGAGGCCCTGCCCCAGGCGGGCGTACGCCACCTTCTCTGGGGCCACCTCTCCGGCTCTGCGGTGGGGTTCTCCTGGGAGCCCCCAGTCACCACAGGACCAACGTGGCCTGTCTGCAGCCCAAGAAGGTGGGGACACAGGACTGTCCCCCATGCCCCCCACATCACCCACGAGGCCGAGCAAGCACCAGTGGTGTCTGCGGGGAAGATGAAGGGCTCACGCACAGCCCCCATCTACTGAAGATGCTGAACAGGAGAAGCACAGACTGCAGCCACACGCGGTATGGACCAAACGCAAGTGTCCTTGCAGGAACCGATGTCTGAATGTCAAGGCCGTACCCGGGCCACAGTGAGAAGGCCCAGACCCCACGCAAGGCACAGAGAGGAGATGGGGGGAACATCTGCGAATCTGAGCTCATCGGGCATCACCCCAGAAGGAGAGGGAGAGGAGGAGGGAGAGGGAGAGGGAGAGGGAGGGAGGTACAGACGTCTCTCCCTTCCCTGGGGGTTCTCTAGTGCAGCCAAGGCTGAAAAGCACTGCATTTCGGGAGATGGGTCCTCGTGGAAAAGTTAAATAGTAGCTCATGGCATTATCGACACATATTAAAAAGGCCCCAAATCTTGGGGAGTCAGGGAGGGGAGCTGGCGGCTGCCTCGTAAAGGAGGAGAGATTGGGCGTCAGAGGAGGTGCCTGTGCAGCCCGCCGCCGCTGCCCAGGACCCCGCAGACTTCATCTCCCAGCTGTGGTCCCGGGCTGGAAGGCAGCGGGGAGGTCAAGCCGTCCAAGCATCAACGTTGACTTCAGGGCTGATCTAAAAGGCGCCTGGTGTTTGTTGAAGCAGAAGAAAGAGAAAGCAGTGGGGAGAGGAGGGGAGGGGGAGGGAGCCCCCATCAGCCCTTCTCCCTCTCTCCCTCTCTGTCTCCCTCTCTCCCTCCTTCCCTCCCTCCCTCTACCTCCCTGCTTCTCACTCTCACTCTCCCTCCATCTCTCCCTCTGCCTCTCTCCCTCTCCCTCTTTCCCTCTCCCTCTCTCCCTGTCCCCCTTTCCCTGTCCCTGTTTCCCTGTTCCGCTCTTCCGATACCTCATTCCCTCTCCCTCTCTCCCTCTCTCCCTCTCGTGCTCCCTCTCCCTCCACCTCCTTCCCTCTCCGGAGAGGGTGCCTGCTTCCTTCTCTGTCTCCCTCTCTGGAGAGGGAAGGAGGTGGAGGGAGAGGGATAGAGGGAGGGAGGGAAAGACAAAGGCGTCTCTCCCTCCCTCCCTCCCTCCCTCTCTCCCTCCCTCTCTCCATCTCCCTCACTCCCTCCCAGAGATGGAGAGACAGAGGAAGAGGCAGAGACAAGGGAGAGGGAGAGGGAGAGAGAGGGGGAAGGGAGGGAGAGAGAGAGAGGTGTCTTCCTCCCTCCCTTTCCCTCTCTCCCTCCCTCTCTCCCTCTCCTGCTCCCTCTCCCTCTCTGGAGACGGAAGGAGGTGGAGGGAGAGAGAGCAGGAGAGGGAGGGGGGAGAGGGAGAGAGAGGGGGAGAGGGAGAGAGGGATAGAGGGAGGGAAGGAAAGACAAAGACGTCTCTCCCTCCCTCCCTCTATCCGTCTCTCCCTCCCTTTATCCCTCTCTCGCTCCCTCTTTCCCACTCCCTCGCTCCCTCTCCTCCCTCTCCCTCTCCCTCCGTCTCTCCATCTCCCTCACTCCCTCCCAAAGATGGAGAGACAGAGGAAGAGGCAGAGACAAGGGAGAGGGAGAGGGAGAGAGAGGGGGGAGGGAGGGAGAGAGAGAGAGGTGTCTTCCTCCCTCCCTTTCCCTCTCTCCCTCCCTCTCTCCCTCTCCTGCTCCCTCTCTGTCTCTGGAGAGGGAAGGAGGTGGAGGGAGAGAGAGCAGGAGAGGGAGGGGGGAGAGGGAGAGAGAGGGAGAGAGGGATAGAGGGAGGGAAGGAAAGACAAAGTCGTCTCTCCCTCCCTCCCTCTATCCCTCTCTCCCTCCCTTTATCCCTCTCTCGCTCCCTCTCTCCCACTCCCTCGCTCCCTCTCCTCCCTCTCCCTCTCCCTCCGTCTCTCCATCTCCCTCACTCCCTCCCAGAGACGGAGGAAGAGGCAGAGACAAGGGAGAGGGAGAGGGAGAGAGAGGGGGGAGGGAGGGAGAGAGAGAGAGGTGTCTTCCTCTCTCCCTTTCCCTCTCTCCCTCCCTCTCTCCCTCTCCTGCTCCCTCTCCCTCTCTGGAGAGGGAAGGAGGTGGAGGGAGAGAGAGCAGGAGAGGGAGGGGGGAGAGGGAGAGAGGGAGGGAAGGAAAGACAAAGACGTCTCTCCCTCCCTCCCTCTATCCCTCTCTCCCTCCCTTTATCCCTCTCTCGCTCCCTCTCTCCCACTCCCTCGCTCCCTCTCCTCCCTCTCCCTCTCCCTCCGTCTCTCCATCTCCCTCACTCCCTCCCAGAGACGGAGGAAGAGGCAGAGACAAGGGAGAGGGAGAAGGAGAGAGAGGGGGGAGAGAGAGAGAGGTCTCTTCCTCCCTCCCTTTCCCTCTCTCCTTCTTCTCTCCCTCTCTCCCTCTCCCTCTCTCCCCCCTCCCTCTGCTCCTCTCCCTCATCTCTGCCTCTCCCTCCATCTCTCCCTGTCTGAGAGGGAATGAGGGAGCGGGAGAGACGGAGGGAGCGGGAGAGACGGAGGGAGAGGGAGAGACGGAGGGAGAGGGAGAGACGGAGGGAGCGGGAGAGACAGAGGGAGGGAGAGGGAGAAGGAGGGAGGGAGAGGGAGAGAGGAAGGGAAAGGGCGAGGGAGAGGGAGGGAGGGCGAGACATCTCTCCCTCTCCCTCTCCCTCTCCCTCCCTTCCTCTCCCTCTCCTAGAGGGAGGGAGGGAGAGGGAGAGACAGAGGGAGAGGAGAGGGAGGGAGCGAAGGAGAGGGGGAGTCGGAGAAGGAGGTAGGGAGAGGGAGAAGGAGAGAGGGTGCCTGCTTCCCTCTCTGTCTCCCTCCCTCCCTCTCCGTGTCCCTCTCTCCCCCCTCTCCCTCTCCCTCTGTCTCTCCCTCTCTGGGAGGGAGAGAGGGAGAGGGAGCAGGAGGGAAAATGATGGAGGGATGGAGAGGGAGAGAGGGTGAGGGAGAGAAGGAGAGGAGGAGGAGAGAGGCAGAGGGAGGGAGGAAGAGACCTCTCCCTCCCTCCCTCTGCCTCCCTCCTTCTCCTCCCTCTTCTCCCTCTCTCTCCAACTCTCCCTCTCCCTCCGTCTCTCCATCTCCCTCACTCCCTCCCAGAGAGGGAGAGACAGAGGTAGAGGCAGAGCGGAACACGGAAACAAGGACAGGGAAACAGGCACAGGGAGAGAGGCAGGGACAGAGGGAGAGGAGAGGGAAGAGGGAGAGGAAAGAGGGAGAGGAAAGAGAGAGAGGGAGGGAGAGAGGGAGAGACAGATGGAGAGAGAGGGAGGGAGAGAGAGAGAGGGAGAGGGAAAGAGGTAGAGGGAGAGCAGAACAGGGAAAGAGGGACAGGGAGGGAGAGAGGGAGGAGAGGAAGCAGGGAGAAAAGAGAGAAAGAACACACCATCTACATTTCTGTCAGATGACACCGGGGATCCTTACACAACCAGGAGAAAATAACACAGGGAGGCTCTTTCTCAGCTGGAACTGGCACTGCAGAGGGGGCCAAACACCACCAGGCTGGCCACACATGTCCAGCCGCCGCTCCAGCCCCGTCAGCCGTGAGTCCGGTCACCAGGGCTCTGAGTGTCTGCTCCAGGGAGCTGGGGTTCACCCTCTCACCGGGGAGGCCGGGCCAAGACCGCGGGGCCCCGGGCTGGACACATAGGGGGAAAAGCATCCCCACAGGACAGCTTGTGCGAGCAGATTCAGCTGCCAGATTCTAGAGGCCCGGGACCACCCTGTGGCCCGTGAAAAACAGGAGGCCACGAGGGTCTTGCATCGTGATTCCTGTCCGTTGGACTGTAAAGTTTATGTAGGGAATCTTGCAAACAGTGGTAACAAGGCTGAATTGGAACGAGATTTAGGCTATTACGGACCACTCTGAAGTGTGTGGGTTGCTAAAAGCCCTCCCGGCTTCGCTCTTGTTGAATGTGAAGATCCCCGAGATGCAGCCGATGCTGTCCGAGAACTAGATGGGAGAACACTATGTGGCTGCCGAGTAAGAGTGGACCTGTCGAATGGGGAAAAGAGAAGTCCAAATCGTGACCGCCTCCTTCTTGGGGTCGTCGCCCTCGAGATGATTATCGGAGGAGGAGTCCTCCACCTCCCACACATCTCCAAGATGGAGAGCCTTCTCCGTCAGCCAGAGCAGGTCCCTTTCTAGATACAGGAGAAGAGAGAGATGACTGTCCCAGGAGAGAAATCACAAGCCGTCCCGATCTTTCTCTAGGTCTCCTAGCCGATCTAGGTCAAATGAAAGGAAATAGAAGACCACTTTGCAAGAGGAGTGGTGTACAGGCAATAACTTCATTTGACAGGAGTATGTACAGAAAATTCAAGTTTGGTTTGAGACTTCTGAAGCTTGGTGCACTTTTTAAATGTTTTAGTTGTTCACATTTGTTTGTCTCTTGGGACAGTGACCCATAAAGGTGTCATTCTCTATGGTTTGAAATGGGTCACATGAGGCATGTGATATGAAGAATTGTTACCTTCCAATGTTCCCTTAAGCAAAATTGAATTTGCTTTGAATTTTTGGTCTTGCCTAGACTGATAATAAAACTTTAACTCCTGCCCACCTAAAGTGTGATGTTTACTATTATGGAAACAACACTGGCAAACGTGTAAAAGACTTTCTGTAGCTGGGATATGGTATGCAGCTGTAGTTAAGCAAGCAGTCTTTAAAAGGTGCTGTGAACACAAGCCAGCAGGTAAAAATGAAAGCCGCACCCTTACCCTAGATTAGAGGTTTAAAAATTCCACTAGTCTTCACACGGGACAAGAGGTTGTCCAGGGAGTTGAGAATCTAAGAAGTTTCAAGGAAGTTAGTTTACCTTTGAGTTAGGTCATAAGTCCCCTCTGTGATTGCTGTACATGAATACATAGCTCTTTGTAATATTTTTTGGAAATCTGAGATGATCAAGATACCAATGTCCTGCCGGATTAAGAGTATTGTAGAGCTGAACTTTGAGTTACTGTGCAATTTTTTTTTTCATGCTGTCATTTGTAATATGTTTTGTGAGAATCCTTGGGATTAAAGTTTTGGTTGCAAAAGAAAAGAAGAAAAGAAAAGAATCCGCCTGCCAGTGCAGGGGACACAGGTTCAAGCCCTGGTCCGGGAAGATCCCAGGTGCCGCAGATCAACTAAGCCCGTGGGCCACAACTACTGAGCCTGCGCTCTAGATCCTGGGAGCCAGAACTACTGAGCCCCCACGCACAACTACAGAAGCCCGCACGCAACGAAGACCCAACGCAGCAAAAAAAAAAAAAAAAAAGACGCTACTGGCCAGGTGATCAAGGGTAAAATCATTTGTCATAAGTCCCGTTGATGGTGTGTATCCTTGATGTGACCTGAGGAGAATGGCATTTTTATCTCTGTCTGGATCTTCCGCCCCAAACCCCATAACTCCAGACCAACCATAAGAAAACATCAGAAAACAAACAGACAAACAAATTGAGGGACAAAATACCTGACCAGTCCTCCTCAAAACTTTCAAGGTATCAAAACCCAGGGACATCTGAGAAATGTCACAGCCCAGAGGAGACTGGGACAGAAAAAGGATGTTAGGGGAAAACTAGGGAAATGCTAATGAAGTGTGGACTTTAGTTAATAACAATGTATCCATCTTGGTTCCTTAGTTGGATAAACATGTCATACTAACGTACTAACGTGTTGGAGATAGGGTTACTGGGTCAGGGTCCACGGCACTCTACACTCTGTACAGATCTTTGCCACTTTTTTGTAACTCTAAGCTATTCTAAAATTAAGCGAGTACTGAACAGAGATAAGAATGTTATTTCCCTGATTTGAACATGCCTGAGTTTCTTTTCATGGTCACATTTTTGCTATCTGGATGTGTCTTGGAATCAGTAGCAAAGGAGAGTTGCCAGCCCCTGGAAAGATGTGGGTGGTTTGCAGGTGGCTTGCTCTGGAGCTGAAGACCACGGTGGGAAGTCTGCAGCCTCGGGCTGCACTTAGAACCATGGGAGGGGATGGGCCAGCTCAGTTAGGGATGGAACCTATAAGTAAAACTTTTTTCTTTTCCATTATGGCTTATCACAGGATGTTGAATATAGTTCCCTGTGCTAGACAGTAGGATGTTGTAGTTTATCCATCCTATATTTAATAGTTTGCATCTGCTAACCCCAAACTCCCAATCCAACCCTCCCTCACTCTTTCTCCCCCTTGGCAACCACAAGTCTGTTCTCTATGTCTGTGAGTCTGTTTTTGTTTCGTAGACGAGTTCATTTGTGTCGTATTTTAGATTTCACATATAAGTGAGATCATATGATATGTGTCTTTCTCTTCTGACTTACTTCACTTAGTATGGTAATCTCTAGGTCCATCCACATTGCTGCAAATAGCATTATTTCATTCTTTGTATGGCTGGATAATATCCCATTGTATATATGTACCACATCTTCTTTATCCATTCATCCATCAGTGGACATTTAGGTAGCTTCCATGTCTTGGCTATTGTAAATAGTGCTGCAATGAACATTGGGGTGCATGTATCTTGTCTTTCTTTTTTTTTTTCTTTCTTCCTTTCTTCCTTTCTTCCTTTATTTCTTTCTTCCTTTCTTTCTTCCTTGCTTCCTTCCCTTCTTTCTTTCTTTCTCTCTCTCCCTCTCTCTCTTTCTCTCTTTCTTTCTTTTTTTTTTTGTCACACAGCATGTGAGATCTTAGTTCCCTGACCAGAGATGGAACCCATGCCCCCCGCACTGGAAGCACGGAGTCTTAACCACTGGAGCACCAAGGAGATCCCAGGGGTGTGTGTATAGTTTTGAATTAGAGTTTTCTCCAGATCTATGCCCAGGAGTGGAATTGCGGGACCCTATGGCAGCTGTATCTGTTGCTGCACGTCTCACATCAACCACCTGCACTCCAATCCTTGCTCTCAACGTCATCTTTGGGGAACCCAACCTGCGACAGGGACCTTGACAAGAAGAAATGGCTCAGGGAAAAGCTACCTGCACAGGGAGGAGATAGAGGCCATCGCCCCTGGGGTGCGGCGCGGAGAGTGGGCACAGAGATTTGTCATTTCACCCCCGATGCTCATCTCAGCCCTCCTGGCTGCCCCACTCTAGGTCACCTCGGGATACAGAGGTGACCCGGTTAGAGTCCCTGCCTGTGCAGGAATCTGGGGGCACCAGCGGGTCTGAATAATATTAGTGCAGGGTCTCCCCTGCGGCACTGGGGTTATTCGGGGCGGGTCACCCTCTGCTGAGGGCCCCTCCTGGGCACTGTGTGGGGTTTAGCAGCAGCCCTGGCCGCACCCCTTTGATTCCAGGGGCCCCTCCCCCCCAGTTGTGACAACCACAGATTTTCCCCACACGTCACGGAAGAACTGGGTGAGGCGGGGGCAGGATGGCCCTGGGCGAGGACAGCTGTGTTGAAGCAACCAGCCTGGCCCAGGGCAAGGTCTGCCCCAATCCCGTCAGCGCCTGCATTTAGACCTGCCCCTTTCCTCTCCCACCTCCTCTGCCCTGCAGTGGTCTCCGAGACATCATCGCCATGTGATAAATCACACCTTCTCAGTCGACTGTTTGCTGCCCTCGCTAGAACGTGAGCTCTTTGAGGACAGGGATGCTGTTATGTCCCCAGCACCTAGAAGAGTGTCTGCTGTGTAGTAGATGCTTCATAAATACTTGCTGAATAAAGGAGTTGAATAAAGGGATGAGTGGATGGATGAATGAAGGTTACAATGGAAGGAGGGGGGAGATTCCCTTTCTGGCTCTCGGGGGTTGGGAGATCGAGTGAAAGATCCGTCCTAAATAGGCTGATCAGCCTTCTGGGGTTCCCCGGGACTGAGGGTTTCCCCAGAGTTCCAGCGCTCAAACCTGAGCGGTCCTGGGCAAACTGGGGGCGGGTGTTGGTCACCCTATCTAAACACAGTAACAATTCCAGCTGCAATAGCAATGGCCAATGACCTCTATGGTCTTATTGACCATGCACAGTTCTTTACCTGGCAGGGAAGGGTGGGCCGGGATTGGAATTCTGGTGATCCAGGGCGGGTGAGGGCACACCCCGGGCTTGTGTAGGGGAGTCCAGGAAGGTTCTGGAGAAAGTGACAGTGACACAGGGGGGAGGGAGGAGTCTAAGGAAGAACATCCCACATGACAACGTGTGCCAATGGCCCTGGGCCCAAGGTCACACCTGACCAGGGCTTGCCTTTTTTTTTTTTTTTTCTAATTTACTTTTTCCCACATGGATATGCAATTGTCCTAATGCCATTTATTGAAAACTCCTTAATTTCCCCACTTTCTGTCATATCAAGTTCTCATAGATCTGTTTCTGGACCTTTATTCTATACCATAGAGCTATACGTCCCGTCCTTGCACCACTAGGGCTGTTTCATCACTATAACTTTATTTTTTATTCATTTATTTTTCTTGGCCATGCCGTGCGGCATGTGGGATCTTATTTCCCTGACCAGGGATCGAACCCGCGCCCCCTGCCAGTGGAAGCTCGGAGTCTTAATCACTGGACCTCCAGGGAAGTCCCCAGGGTTTGCTTTGACATCCATCGAATGGTGGCAGGTGGGCACGGGGAGCAGCTGTCTGTGAGCCATCCTGTGTAGAAATGCAGGCTGGAGGGGAGGACAGATGGAGCGGGAGGGGAAGAAGCGGAGGAGGGAGGGAGGGCGGGCGAGAGACAGACAGAGCATGAAAGCTGAAAAGAGCTCCTAGTGCCGGGAGCCTTGGAGCCAGAGCCTGGGAGCCAGGGTGACTGGCTCTCCTCCCTGGTGTGTGTGTGTGTGTTGCGGGGGGTGGCTCTGGGCTTCTCGGGCTGGGAATGGGGTGCACAGAGCAGGGACGGAGCAGGGACCCTTCTCTCTGGGACCTCGTGGGCCATCCTCAGCTCACAAAGCTGAGCCACTCCTGGCCCTACGAGTGGGGGGGCTTATCCTCCCTGTCCCCTGGATCACACCCCCTCACACACAACTTCCCCGTGTGTGTTCCCAGCAACCAAGAGAATCTGTTTTTAAAAGATTTGGGGGAGGGGGGTAAACATACAAACAAGAGCAGAATGGATACTTTTTCAGAATGTGAATGGCTCTGTGTAAGCCCACCCCCAGGGTAACCACAGTCCTGACCTCTAACACCCTTGACGAGTCAGCCTTGGTCTGGGCTTGCGGACCCACGGAAGCTTCCTCATCCCCTCCTTCAGATCCCGTCTCTCCCTTGGCGTCTTTGTGAGAAGCACCCGGGGAAGTGGGACTGCTAGGCTGTACTGCTGCTAGAACTCCACCTGGGCTCCACCAGGCTCCAGCCCCCCACCCTGTGCACCTCTCTGACCCTGAGGCACCTCAACTGGTAGCAGCCGCATCACCTTCCCTCCTGGGACTTGTGACACTTAAGGGAGACACCGCAAGGACAAGCCTTTGGCTCCCTGGCTGGCAAGGAGCAGGTGCTCAATTGTCATAAGTGTCCGTATCAGTGAGGGTTCTCCAGACAAACAGAATCCATAGGGTGTGTGTGTGTGTATATACACACACACGTACATATGTACACGCGTACAAAAATATACAGCAGTGTATCTATGCAGTATGCATACACACATATACACATATAGTATATACAATACACACTTACCTGTATACACACATATAAAAGGCATAGTTTGTATATCTACAGTATGTATACACACATATACACATAACATATACAATACCCACATACATAGACACTATACATACACACATATAAAATGCATCGTTTGTATGTATACAGTATGTACACATACGTATAACATATGCAATATACACACCTAGGTACATATATGTCATACATATAGACACACATACAAAGATATTTAGGTGTGTATATAGACAGTATACATACATACACATATAATACATGCAATACGTACACGTACATACATATAGACACACATATACACCTACATATAAAAGCATATAGCATAAAAATATATATGTACTGTATATATAAATTCATCGTATGTACACGTACATATATCATATATATCAGATATATACATATATACAATGTATACACACACATACACACCTATATGTAAATATGCGCATGTACATACACATATAAATACATACGCAAGTGTGTATATAATAGTATATACATATATGCATGTAACACCTAGAAACATATACACATACAGGTATACAACATATATACACACCTATATATAAATACACACTGTATACATACATACAGTGTACATAAACTGTATATCTACACACACCCATATATCAATATATGGGTGTGTGTATATACACAGCATGTTCACATTTATAAAATGTATACTATATATATGCACATACATACATGTATACAATATATACACACAAATATATAGGCTTGTATGTATACTGTATATAGTACTTACACATATACTACAAACGCACGCACATATAAACATACGTGTATACATATATATAATATGTATGCACACATATAGAAATTAATAGGCTTGTATATATTCAGTATTTTTACATATATAGTTTTGTTTTAAGGAGTTGACTCATGTGACCGTGAGGCAGGCAAGTCAGGGCAGGACTCTGGGCTGGAGACACAGGGAAGAGCTGATGTCCCAAGGCCATTGGAGGAACAGTTCCCTCTTTGTTCGGAACCTCATTTTTCTCTCCAGTCCTTCAGCTGATGGACGAGGCCCACCCACGCCACGGCATTGACAATCTCCTTTACCCAAAGTGGACCAATTTCAGTGTTCATCTCTTCTGAAAAATACCTTCCTGGCCACATCTGGAATAATGTTTGTGGTTGCCGGGGCCCCACGCAGTGCGCACATGAGATTAACCATCCCCGTGGCGATGATGACACTTTATTTTCTCCCTTGACCATTGTCACTACTATTCCAATTAAAATGGCAGCGCCATGAGGGCAGGGCATTTCCTTTTTTGCCAGTACTGAGCGTCCAGGGTCTGGTGCCTAGCATAGGCTAAATACAGGGCATTTTTGTGAACAGAAGCCGGGATTCCGGCTGTCATATTTAATGAGGAATTATAGTCTTATTATTGGGTAGGGGTGTGTGTGTGTGTGTGTGTGTCACGGTACGTCAAGGGCGGGAGTCGAACCCGCCACCCCAAGCCCCGAGGGGGTCTCCCCGGGTCCCGACTTCGGGCCGGTGCGGGTGGCCGGGGGCAGCCGAAGACGTGCGTGCGTGCGTGCGTGCGTGCGTGCGTAGGTGGAGCGGGCGAGTCCACGGGGTGGGCGGCGCGCGCGCGCCGCGAGTGAGTGGTTCAGCCCGGCCCCGGCTCATTGTGCTCGCCTCACGCCGGCCCGAGTTGGCGGCAGCGCTGGAGGTCCCGGGCCTGTGACCACAAAGAGGGAGCCGGGGGCCAGACGGGAGCGCGGCGGCGGCGGCGGCGGCGGCGGCTGTGGCTGAGGTCCAGGCCAGGCCCCCTCCCCTCAGCCTCCCGCCCGCCCGCCCGCCTTCCCGCCTGCCCGCCTGCCCCGCCCCCGCCGGCGGGCGTCCCGCCCCTCCCCCCAACCGCCAGACTAGCCTGGTGCGGGGGCCGCGCGCGAAGACATGGGGGAGAAGTTGGAGCCCAGGCTGGAGTCGTCCGTGGGGGCCGAGCCCGCCGTCTACCCGTGGCCGCTGCCGGTCTACGTGAGTGCCACCCGTCCCCTCTTCCCGGACCCCCGCCCCTCTTCCCCCACGGCGCGCGCTGAGCCCACCGAGAAACGGAGCGACTCGAGTCGCCAGACCCTCTTTGGAGCCCCCCTTCCCGCCCCGCCGTGGTTCTCCGCGGCCGTGTCCAGCCCCCGCGCGCAGGGTGGGCAGAGGGGAGCCGGGGCCGGCCGGGGGCGCAGACTCGGCCGCGGGGACCCCGCGCTTCCGAGGGGCGCCCGAGGCGGGCTGCCGTTGGCTCTGTAGGGCTGGGGACCCCGGTCCCCCCGGGCCTGGACTGCCGGCGGGCTTGCCCTTCCGTACTTCATGATCTGACATGTAGGGTTTCTTTTTCCTGGTAGTTTATTCTTAGCGCTGTCAACGTGCTTAGCTTTTTTATTTTTGAGGACACCCTTTCCTTCTTCTCTCCAGTTTTTTGTGTTTTTGTTTTGTGGTGTTTTAGGTAGGCATTTTGTCCCTCTGATCTTGAGTGGGTGGGCTGGCTGGACCCTTGGAGAGGAGGCGTTGTCTCCCCTAATTTGAGTGGGTGGGCTGGCAGGGCCCTTGGAACGGAGGCATTGTGTCCTGTAATTTTAGTGGGTGGGCTGGCTGGACCCTTGGAGAGGAGGCATCCTGTCCCCTGATCTTGAGTGGCCTTTGGCAAATGACACGCCGAACGGAAATTTACACAGGCGTCCGGTGATTCCAGAAATGCAGGGTGTCCGGGCAGGTGGGCGCCCGGCCTCTCGTCCCCCGTGGCGGCGTGGTGCGCGTGTTGTTGTCTCAGGGTTTACGCTTGGGCCCTGCAGCCCACCTTCGGGAGGGAAAGCGCAGCGGGCGCCTTGGGCCGGCGCCTTTGGGGCGCCCTTTCGTGCGCTCGGCTTGCGGGGGACCGGCCTGCAGGGGAGCCGGCGGGGAAGCCCGCGCGACCCGCCGCCCCTCGCGCGGGCTCCGTGTGTCTCAGTTTGTGGAAACTGTGTCGCGGCCGGGTGCGGGTCGGGACGCTGGGACCGCCTGGGAGCCGTTGTTGACTCCGGTCCCCGGTTCTCCGCAGTTCTCCGAGGTCGGAGGGTTTCCAGCCCGCCACTGCGCGCTGGCGCCTTCTATTTTTTGCTCTTCCTGTGGCCAGAGGCGCGGCTGAGTTGTGCACCCATCCCTCACTCTCCGTGTCCCTCTTCCTTTATTGTCTGGTTACTCGCTGGTTACTTTCCTCCCTCCCATTTTATCATTATCTGTGAGTTTTATTAACATGACGTTTACTCCCTCTTTTAAATTAATAATGAAGGAAACTGTGAAATGGTACTTTTATCTTTAATGGCTGATGCTGTAAAAGTGACAATTGCAATGCAAGCATCTTTCCCTCACTTGACTCCTGTCATGCATCTCAGTAGTGTCTCTGTGACAGGACTTGAAATGATAGCACCCACATCTCTTGCAGCTCATTCACACTGAAGGGATATAATCCTCGGTTTGCTATCACAGCCACTTGCCCAGCTCAGACTGTGATGTCACAAACCAAAGATGATTCTCCCTCAGCAGGAAGAAGCCGGAGAGATGAATCTCCCCCATGATGGACCATCAGCCTTATTCAAATTTGGTCACTTCATGAAGAAAAATTAACCATAATAAAGATCAAAGATACCGGCTAGTTGAAACAGCCTGTTGAATTAAGCTTGAAAAACTTTTCCATGATACTGGAATGAAGGAAGTTCTTTCAAAATTCTAAGGAAAAATTTGAGAGTTATAATAATGCAGATATCAGTAAATATTTATGGAATTAAAAATATTATGTAGTGCTGGTCCCTTTAAATGTTAACACTTAAAAATAACTTCTAGGTATGTTTCTTATTTTCTATGCAAAATTATGTGGCTTGCTATTTCAGACAAAGATGACATATCAATCTGAAAAGAGTCGGCAAAGACACAAAATGGATGTACTTTCTCTTGACCTATACACCTACTTTTATGTTCTCATGGTTTAAATAAAAAGTACAGCTTTTGGGTTATTTAAGAAGAGCAGAAGCTAAAAATACAGTACTAAATATCATTGCAAGGATTTGGTAGCCAAAACATTTGCTCCATTTCTAGGAAAGAATCCATTAAGACAAAATTATATTACTTTTATAATATAATACTTTTTATATCATGTGCGCTTGAAAAACATTCTAAGTTACAGAAACAATTAGACAGTCATTGAGTACTCCCCAAGATGTTCAAAATCTCTTTAGTTGTTAAATCTATCAACACACAACACAAAAACTCTCATAAATAAACCACATCTTCAGGTATCCAACCAAATCTTCTAGCATAAAATTCCTTATCCGTTTGTACCCATGAGATGCTAAAGTTGAAGCAGTTTTCAACTTGAATCATTGATAAATGATGTGTTAAAAATTAGCTAATGTTTTTATTCTTTACTTTTTCACTTAAAATGAAGAAGAAACTGTAGATTGGGCTAATTTGGAATAAATTGCTATAGAGTTGTTTTTGGAAAGCTGTTATTTAAATCTCAATAATCATTATTCAGAATGGGTTATTATAGAGGAATAGCTTGATTTAGATAGGAAAGAGAAATGAAGGTTCACTGGGACTGATGCTAACCAGGGCTAAAGGGGAGGTGGGTTTGCTCATCCATTGTCTTTAGAAGATAAATCATAGAAGCAACGTCCCTAACCTGGTGGGACCTGGGTCTCTTTGTACATTACAATGAGTAAATAAAATCCAGAAGACTTGAGGAATGTCATTTTATACCCCCTTCAGTTCTATCTATTGGAAGCAAATTGTTTGAGTATAATATTGTTAATCTCTTCTTTTTGCCTAAGTTAAACAATTCTTTGAGTTGAAATAGTTTTGTAACTTAAAAAATATATGCCTATTTTCAAAGCATGTCAGGTTACAAAATATAATGAGGAAAAAGATGAATTCTTAAGGGTTCAGGTCCATGTCAGTACAGTTAAAAAATACTTTTAGTGAGGGCTGGTATACAAAGTATTTTGAAATTTTTAAATAAACATTTTTCTCTGCAACAAATTGATACACTACAGTATTACTGCTTGTATTTGAATTGCTGCTTTCCTTTACTGGAAAATGACGGGTGAATTTCTGTAATGAATTCCGACTTATGACATTTAAGGTTATTTATAGACTGTCTTGAAGAGAGTGATGGGATCATGTAATTTACTCTATTAATTAAAAGTTGAAAGAAGGAAAGAATTCAGTGAAATGGAAGAATTTCAAATTTGACTTATCAGGCAAGTACTGAATAATTACTTTAGATAGATTTCCCTATATTATCGGAAGATAATCTCCTATATCATCTCTTACCACCATCAGAAAACCACCCCCCAAAAGGGGGACCTCATTCATATTGAAAATAACTTCTTAACGTGCAGGCATTACAGTAGGGCATTCTAGACACTGGGGGAGGGAAAAACCATTGTATTTTTTTCTAACATTCATGTTCAACTTATTTCCAAAGTTCTTTAAAGTGTGGCATTCTTACAGGTGGACAATGTTGCTGAACAAGCGTTTGTTTCTTCCCTTTTCTTCCCCCAGGCTCAAAGATTTGGAAAGAGATAGTTAACAGAAAAGGTAAGGTAATCTCCACCTTAACAAAATATATGATCAAATGTGACCATTTGACAGATACTATGTAGTTCATAAAAACAAAATTAAGTGGAATTGGCTCTCTTTTCCCTAAAGTTGAGGATGACGTGGATGTTTCTGTCTAATGTGCTGTACTAATAGGCTATTATGGGTTAGCTTTTGGTAACTCATCGAGTTTCCCAGTCTGGGTTCCGTACCATCAAGTCTGGATTATAACTTGTCCTGGTCACACTGTTTTTCCAAATCAGTTTTGTTCTAGTACTCTATTATGTGTCTGTTTCACCTCTAATCTTTCCATTTGTCACCACTCTGGAGATGGTGTGTGATATGATCTTAACGGAAACATCAGGAACATGTCTTGTGAATATTTAGTTTTCTTTTTGGCCGACTCAGCATTGCCTGCCATTCAGTCATTGTTATGTGACCAGGCAGTGTAACTATTTGTGTATTAGTCCATTGGTTCCTACCTTGGGAATGTGGAGACTTGTAAACCTCTGTCCTTCCCTTAGGAATGCATGAAGGAGAAACGGAATCTCTTGCGTGAATTTCTGCAGACAGAAATAAAGAATCAGTTGTGTGACTTGAAAACCAAACTACATAGAGAAGAATTATCAGAGGTAAGTCGTCAGCATCCCGGCGGCTAGAAAACGTTTCCTCCCATGTAACTTGTCTGTGACCAGGGAGGCAGAATAATCCCACCTCTCCCTGTTCCCTGATAGTTATGAAGGAAGCGCCTGTGTTTCCTTATTCTCTCATGGCCCCTTGTTTACAGTCACTGCTACTTAAATGATCCTTTCCTGCTGTAGGAGGGCTACCTGGCTCAAGGCAGATCCCTTTTAAATAAAGATTTGTCCTTGGAGAACAGAGCTCATGCTTTCAGTTGGGAAGTGAACGGCTGTCTAGAAAACGGGAGCCAGACAAGTGGTGAGGAGCGCAGAGTGGAAATAGCAGAGAAAAACAAGTCCCCCAAACCTGTTTCCAAACTTTGCATGCCCAGGAGAAGCAAGTCCGATGGAGAAACAAACTGTAAGAGCGCTTGACTCGTTTGACCTCGTTGGAATCTGGTACCACCTAAGGGGAGGACAGACTTGGCGCCATAGGGTCTGTCTGTTCCCCCCACACACAACCCCTCCACCGGCAGTACTTGTTTTTTGTGTATCCTTTTTTTTGGTGGGGGGATGGCTGTGTTGCTCGGCTTGTACCATCTTAGTTCTCCAACCAGGGATCGAACCCCGGCCCTTGGCAGTGAGAGTGCCGAGTCTTAACCACTGGACCGCCGTGGAATTCCCTCTTGTGTATACGTCTAACTAGCTTAGATATATATACTTTAAATTTTTGTCTTCAGCCAAGTTATAGAGCATTAGATCCCCAAATGCGGTTGAATTTATGAGGTATAAGATAACAGGAGCTGCTGATATCTATGACTTGTAAGTTACATGCCTGTTTAAGCTAAACATTTATTCTTAGACTCCTTCCCCACTTGTAGTCAGAGTAACTCTTCTGGAATTTTTAAAAAAAGAGCATGGGACTTGAGCTCAGGTCAGGTGCTTGGCCACTTCATCTTTTGACGAAATAAACGGAGGCTCTGTTTCCTTGTGCGTCTCAGGGTTGGGCCCCTCATACAAGAGCTTGTGTTGAAATGGCCCAGCAGACTGGCAGGTGCTAATTTGATGAGTTTATCAAGATGGTGGTTGCTGAGAATAAGAAGAGAAGGTTACTTAATCCTCAGAACCTGGTCTCTGCACCAGCTTGGTAATGCTGAAGAACTGTACCTTGGCTGTGAACTCTTTATTCATAGTGGCTTTTTTGTTTCTTTTTCTTTAAGCAGCTGAAGTCTCATCTAGCCCCAGGATTAGAAGGCAAACTGCCAGGCAGACCACCATCACATCTCATTTCACAAGGAGGTCAGTATATAATGAATGGACAGCCCCCATTTTAGGGGCCAACGGTTTTTGGTAAAACACATATAAATTAGTAGGATGTAACTTAGTAATTCTGACTTCCACATTGCTTCGGTTTTCCTTTTGATATTCTGTTATTAGACATTCGTGAACAGCATTTCTGAAGATCTCATCCATTTTTACTCTTCACATAGGCAACTTCAAATGTACATGCACAGAATTACCAAGGATAGTAAAATGAACCCCTGTGTACCTATCACCCAGTGTCAACAGTTAACATCTCCTGGCTGTTGTTTCATCTATACCCCCACATGCTCCAAGTGAAAATTGTTCCAAATGGATTACAGCTCCATACCCACCCATCTCCTCCCAGTTGGATTACTTTGAAACAAATCGGACAGGTCATCTTATCCACACATACTGTATTTCTAGATGACAAGGTCTCTTTCTCTGACAAGTTTTTTATTCATATTTTGCCATAATTGCTAACATCTAGCAAACAGTCTTTTGAAGAAGACAAAACTGGCCTTATAAAGTGTAACAGTTCCTTACTAACAAATATATAGCAGTGTTCATTCTTCCCCTTGTGTAACAGAGTTTGGTTGATTTGCTCCTTAAGCCTTTCGAGTGATAGATTCCTTATCTTCTTGCCATTGATTTAAAGAAAATAGGTCTTTTTTTCTAATAGCTTCTAGGTCTGGCTGACTGCATCGTTTTGGTGGTTAATGTGTTCCCTTGCCTCCAGTTTTCTGTAAACTGGTAGTTAGGTCTAGAGTCTTGATCAGATTCCAGCTTTATTTTGTGAGACTTCATTGACAGCATGGGGCTGTCCATCAGAGGCATGTAATGTCTCTTCGGTGATTGTAGCAGCCATTGATCAAAGTCTAGATCCATTATTTCTTAAGGTTTGCAAAATGGTGGTATTCTAAACCTGTCATCCAAAGAAACATTAAGCTCGAAGCTTCTTTTAATGTCCTGGCAAAAAGGGCTTCTCAGAGGGAAGAGGGGACCATGCCCTGAATCTTTCCAAAGAGAGGGTACTCTTGGTAGGGAGGAATATGAGTTGTTTCGTGCCCACTGGAGGTCTAGGGTCTGGTGAGCTAACAGTTGGCTTTACTGTGTGTGTGTGTGTGTGACAGGCCTGCCAAACGGAAACCTGAGGAAGACCCTGAAAAAGCAAAATCGGATGATTCTGTCGATGAAGAAGAAAAAGACCAGGTAGGGCTCGCATTTAAGTTACTTAACTCTGCCTTTTTTTGGTACACTTGCTGGTAATTGTGAATTTATACTTGGTCTGTCTATGGACCGTAAGTGACCGAGAGGGTGTTAGAACACACCCCTGGACCCAGGGCAGTACGAAGTGTATTATGGTTAGCCCCGAGGACTCAGCAGGCCCGTAACTTTGGTCTGTTCTCTCCTGTCTACCTTCCTACGTCTCCAGCTGTCAAGATTTGACAGTCGAACCAGCAGATGTGATGTGTTCAAAGCATTTGCTTCTGATGTCAGATAAGCTCCTTTCCCACATCGAATTTCTCTATAAAAGCAGAATTGTCGTGTTATTATGTGTATTGTAACAATGCTGCTTAGACTTTTTAGGTTAGAAAACTGGTGGCTTGCCAGAGACCTCCAATATAGAAAATGTCAGTCTCCAGCACTGTCTCATGTGACTTGAGGGGCAAACCTAGGTACTACCAGATGGTCACACGCTCTCTATTTCATTCCTGCCACAGGATTAGCTGTGTAAGTCGGGAAATCTGTAGGTTTACAGGTGGGTAGTAAATGCCCTGTTACCTGCTAAAGATGAGTATCCGTGGTTTGCTCTAAGGCAGGGTTTCTCAACCAAGGCATTGACTTTTGGGGCCAGATAAACCTTTGCTGTGGTGTGTGAGTCCTGTGCATCGTAGAGTGTTTAGCAAGGTCCCGACCTCTTACTCACTAGGTGCCCGTAACATTCCCTCTCTCTCCTCCCAGTCGTGACAGCCAAAATCACCTTCAGACTTCCCCAGATGTCCCCTGGGGGGCACAGTTGCACTCAGTGAGAAGCAGTGGACTCAAGGCTACCAATATCTTTGAGGTAGACTTGACGTCCTGTTGTGAAAGACATACTCATTCTCCTGTTTTTATTTTGGAAATTAGATGCCACTGTTCATGATCGTTATTCAGATGTCTGTCATTAAGCTTCGTCAGACTACCCACTCACAGGTGGGACACTGAGACAGAGGGAAACAGCTTGTCCAAGTCACATGGCCACATCCCTTGCCTCCTAAGAAAACGTGTCACAAGTGAAAGCAAGCTGGCTCTTGTAATATTGACAAGTCTTTTTCTTTAAACAAATGTGCCAGTTTTAGAGTTGTTCTTTGCCCTCTAACCTTTTGGAGGGCTTACATAGCCTTCAAGCTTCTAAAGAAACGAACTGGGGCACTCTTTCCCAAGCAGGAAGCAGTTTCACTGGCAGTGTGTGAGAGGCCTTGGGGACTTGGAGGATGAACACTTGTCGAAACGGGGTGTATCCCGATATGCTAGAGTAAGGCTCGGTGCACCACACCGGTGTTATCAGGTGGTGTTGGTCAAATAAGTAGTACTACAGAGAGAATCTTACTTTAGTCAATTTCAAGTTTTTGAGATCTCACTATGTTTTTTAAAACAGGTGTTAAATACATGCATTTGGTAAAACAGTACAAAAGGCTGTTTGGTACATAGCAGCCAAAGAAAAACAATGTGGCTATTCCGTGCTGAGCTATGCTGTGAGCATTATCAAGTAAATACTGGATTCTGAGGCCTTTGTTCAGGAACAAAAAAGAATATAAAATATCTCATTACCACAACTAAGGAGCTGGCCTGTGGCAACTAAGACCCGGCACAATTAACTAACTAACTGACTATTTCTTTCTTTTTTTTTTTTTTCTTTATGACAAAAGACTTAAAAATGACCACGGTTAAAGATTT
The DNA here is from genome assembly GCF_028021215.1 of Eschrichtius robustus. NCBI lineage: Eukaryota > Metazoa > Chordata > Mammalia > Artiodactyla > Eschrichtiidae > Eschrichtius > Eschrichtius robustus. The sequence continues at coordinate 78,414,904 of NC_090824.1, forward strand.
GATGAAAGTTCATAATAATGCAGTTGACAAGAAAATTAGTTATTTCTGAGATATACATTTTAAAGTAATAACTAGGATTATTACATATAACATTATACCAGAACATATAAGATTTTTAGCAATTTCATGTAATGTCTGAAACATTTCTATTAACATATTTCCATACATATTTCCATACACATACAAATATAAGATTTTTAGAAATTTCATGTAATGTCTGAAACATTTATATTAACATATTTCCATACAAATAACCCAATGAAAGTTTAGTATTAGTTGTTTTGTTTGTTTGTTTATACTGCAGGTTCTTATTAGGCATCAATTTTATACACATCAGTGTATACATGTCAATCCCAATCGCCCAATTCAGCACACCACCATCCCCACCCCACCGCAGTTTTCCCCCCTTGGTGTCCATATGTCCATTCTCTACATCTGTGTCTCAACTTCTGCCCTGCAAACTGGCTCATCTGTACCATTTTTCTAGGTTCCACATACATGCATTAATATACGATATTTGTTTTTCTCTTTCTGACTTACTTCACTCTGTATGACAGTCTCTAGATCCATCCACGTCTCAACAAATGACTCAATTTCGTTCCTTTTTATGGCTGAGTAATATTCCATTGTATATATGTACCACAACTTCTTTATCCATTCGTCTGTCGATGGGCATTTAGGTTGCTTCCATGACCTGGCTATTGTAAATAGTGCTGCAATGAACATTCGGGTGCATGTGTCTTTTTGAATTACGGTTTTCTCTGGGTATATGCCCAGTAGTGGGATTGCTGGGTCATATGGTAATTCTATTTTTAGTTTTTTAAGGAACCTCCATATTGTTCTCCATAGTAGCTGTATCAATTTACATTCCCACCAACAGTGCAAGAGGGTTCCCTTTTCTCCACACCCTCTCCAGCATTTGTTGTTTGTAGATTTTCTGATGATGCCCATTCTAACAGGAGTGAGGTGATACCTCATTGTAGTTTTGATTTGCATTTCTCTAATAATTAGTGATGTTGAGCATCTTTTCATGTGCTTCGTGGCCGTCTGTATGTCTTCTTTGGAGAAATGTCTGTTTAGGTCTTCTGCCCATTTTTGGATTGGGGTGTTTGTTTCTTTAATATTGAGCTGAATGAGCTGTTTATATATTTTGGAGATTAATCCTTTGTCCGTTGATTCATTTGCAAATATTTTCTCCCATTCTGAGGGTTGTCTTTTCGTCTTGTTTATGGTTTCCTTTGCTGTGCAAAAGCTTTGCAGTTTCGTTAGGTCCCACTTGTTTATTTTTGTTTTTATTTCCATTACTCTAGGAGGTGGATCAAAAAAGGTCTTGCTGTGATTTATGTCAGAGAGTGTTCTTCCTATGTTTTCCTCTAAGAGTTTTATAGTGTCCACTCTTATATTTAGGTCTCTAATCCATTTTGAGTTTATTTTTGTGTATGGTGTTAGGGAGTATTCTAATTTCATTCTTTTACATGTAGCTGTCCAGTTTTCCCAGCACCACTTATTGAAGAGACTGTCTTTTCTCCATTGTATATCTTTGCCTCCTTTGTCGTAGATTAGTTGACCATAGGTGCGTGGGTTAATCTCTGGGCTTTCTATCTTGTTCCATTGATCTATGTTTCTGTTTTTGTGCCAGTACCATATTGTCTTGATTACTGTAGCTTTGTAGTATAGTCTGAAGTCAGGGAGTCTGATTCCTCCAGCTCCATGTTTTTCCCTCAAGACTGCTTTGGCTATTCGGGGTCTTTTGTGTCTCCATACAAATTTTAAGAGGATTTGTCCTAGCTCCGTAAACAATGCCATTGGTAATTTGATAGGGATTGCATTGAATCTGTAGATTGCTTTGGGTAGTATACTCATTTTCACAATGTTGATTCTTCCAATCCAAGAACATGGTATATCTCTCCATCTGTTGGTATCATCTTTAATTTCTTTCATCAGTGTCTTATAGTTTTCTGCATACAGGTCTTTTGTCTCCCTAGGTCGGTGTATTCCTAGGTATTTTATTCTTTTTGTTGCAATGGTAAATGGGAGTGTTTCCTTAATTTCTCTTTCAGATTTTTCATCATTAGTGTATAGGAATGCAAGAGATTTCTGTGCATTAATTTTGTATCCTGCAACTTTACCATATTCATTGATTAGCTCTAGCAGTTTTCTGGTGGCAGTTTTAGGATTCTCTATGTATAGTATCATGTCATCTGCAACCAGTGACAGTTTTACTTCTTCTTTTCCAATTTGTATTCCTTTTATTTCTTTTTCTTCTCTGATTGCCGTGGCTAGGACTTCCAGAACTATGTTGAATAATAGTGGTGAGAGTGGACATCCTTGTCTCGTTCCTGATCTTAGAGGAAATGCTTTCAGTTTTTCAGCATTGAGAATGATGTTTGCTGTGGGTTTGTCATATATGGCCTTTATTATGTTGAGGTAGGTTCCCTCTATGCCCACTTTCTGGAGAGTTTTTATCAGAAATGGGTGTTGAATTTTGTCAAAAGCTTTTTCTGCATCTATTGAGATGATCATATGGTTTTTATTCTTCAATTTGGTAATATGGTGTATCACATTGATTGATTTGCGTATGTTGAAGAATCCTTGCATCCCTGGGATAAATCCCACTTGATCGTGGTGTATGATCCTTTTAATGTGTGGTTGGATTCTGTTTGCTAGTATTTTGTTGAGGATTTTTGCATCTATATTCATCAGTGATATTGGTCTGTAATTTTCTTTTTTTGTAGTGTCTTTGTCTGGTTTTGGTATCAGGGTGATGGTGGCCTCACAGAATGAGTTTGGGAGTGTTCCTTCCTCTGCAATTTTTTGGAAGAGTTTGAGAAGGATGGGTGTTAGCTCGTCTCTAAATGTTTGATAGAATTCACCTGTGAAGCCATCTGGTCCTGGACTTTTGTTTGTTGGAAGATTTTTAATCACAGTTTCAATTTCATGACTTGTGATTGGTCTGTTCATATTTTCTGTTTCTTCCTGGTTCAGTCTTGGAAGGTTATACCTTTCTAAGAATTTGTCCATTTCTTCCAGGTTGTCCATTTTATTGGCATAAAGTTGCTTGTAGTAGTCTCTTAGGATGCTTTGTATCTCTGCGGTGTCTGTTGTAACTTCTCCTTTTTCATTTCTGATTTTATTGATTTGAGTCCTCTCCCTCTTTTTCTTGATGAGTCTGGCTAATGGCTTATCCATTTTGTTTATCTTCTCAAAGAACCAACTTTTAGTTTTATTGATCTTTGCTATTGTTGTCTTTGTTTCTATTTCGTTTATTTCTGCTCTGATCTTTAAGATTTCTTTCCTTCTGCTAACTTTGGGTTTTGTTTGTTCTTCTTTCTCTAGTTTCTTTAGGTGTAAGGTTAGATTGTTTACTTGAGATTTTTCTTGTTTCTTTAGGTAGGCTTGTATAGCTATAAACTTCCCTCTTAGAACTGCTTTTGCTGCATCCCATAGGTTTTGGGTCGTCGTGTTTTCATTGTCATTTGTCTCTAGGTATTTTTTTGTTTCCTCTTTGATTTCTTCAGTGATCTCTTGGTTATTTAGTAACGTATTGTTTAGCCTCCATGTGTTTGTCTTTTTTACGTTTTTTTCCCTGTAATTCATTTCTAATCTCATAGCGTTGTGGTCAGAAAAGATGCTTGATATGATTTCAATTTTCTTAAATTTACTGAGGCTTGATTTGTGACCCAAGATGTGATCTATCCTGGAGAACGTTCCGTGCGCACTTGAGAAGAACGTGTAATCTGCTGTTTTTGGGTGGAATGTCCTATATATATCAATTAAATCTATCTGGTCTATTGTGTCATTTAAAGCTTCTGTTTCCTTATTTATTTTCATTTTGGATGATCTGTCCATTGGTGTAAGTGAGGTGTTAAAGTCCCCCACTATTACTGTGTTACTGTCAATTTCCTCTTTTATAGCTGTTAGCAGTTGCCTTATGTATTGAGGTGCTCCTATGTTGGGTGCATATATATTTATAATTGTTATATCTTCTTCTTGGATTGATCCCTGGATCATTATGTAGTGTCCTTCCTTGTCTCTTGTAACATTCTTTATTTTAAAGTCTATTTTATCTGATACGAGTATAGCTACTCCAGCTTTCTTTTGATTTCCATTTGCATGGAATATCTTTTTCCATCCCCTTACTTTCAGTCTGTATGTGTCCCTAGGTCTAAAGTGGGTCTCTTGTAGACAGCATATATATGGGTCTTGTTTTTGTATCCATTCAGCCAGTCTATGTCTTTTGGTTGGGGCATTTAATCCATTCACGTTTAAGGTAATTATCGATATGTATGTTCCTATGACCATTTTCTTAATTGTTTTGGGTTTGTTTTTGTAGGTCCTTTTCTTCTCTTGTGTTTCCCACTTAGAGAAGTTCCTTTAGCATTTGTTGTAGAGCTGGTTTGGTGGTGCTGAATTCTCTTAGCTTTTGCTTGTCTGTAAAGCTTTTGATTTCTCCATCAAAGCTAAATGAGATCCTTGCTGGGTAGAGTAATCTTGGTTGTAGGTTCTTCCCTTTCATCACTTTAAGTATATCATGCCACTCCCTTCTGGCTTGCAGAGTTTCTGCTGAGAAATCAGCTGTTAACCTTATGGGAGTTCCCTTGTATGTTATTTGTCGTTTTTCCCTTGCTGCTTTCAATAATTTTTCTTGGTCTTTAATTTTTGCCACTTTGATTACTATGTGTCTCGGCGTGTTTCTCCTTGGGTTTATTCTGTATGGGACTCTCTGCGCTTCCTGGACTTGGGTGGCTATTACCTTTCCCATGTTAGGGAGGTTTTCGACTATAATCTCTTCAAATATTTTCTCTGGTCCTTTCTCTCTCTCTTCTCCTTCTGGGACCCCTATAATGCGAATGTTGTTGCGTTTAATGTTGTCCCAGAGGTCTCTTAGGCTGTCTTCATTTCGTTTCATTCTTTTTTCTTTAGTCTGTTCCGCAGCAGTGAATTCCACCATTCTCTCTTCCAGGTCACTTATCCGTTCTTCTGCCTCAGTTATTCTGCTATTGATTCCTTCTAGTGTAGTTTTCATTTCGGTTATTGTATTGGTCATCTCTGTTTGTTTGTTCTTTAATTCTTCTAGGTCTTTGTTAACCATTTCTTGCATCTTCTCAATCTTTGCCTCCATTCTTATTCCGAGGTCCTGGATCGTCTTCACTATCATTATTCTGAATTCTTTTTCTGGAAGGTTGCCTATCTCCACTTCATTTAGTTGTTTTTCTGGGGTTTTTTCTTGTTCCTTCATCTGGTACATGGCCCTCTGCCTTTTCATCTTCTCTATCTTTCTGTCACTGTGGTTTTTGGTCCACAGGCTGCAGGATTGTAGTTTCTCTTGCTTCTGCTGTCTGCCCTCTGGTGGTTGAGGCTATCTAAGAGGCTTGATGGGAGGCTCTGGTCCTGACTATTTCTTAAAATCTCATTGATAGGTATTTAATATGATTTTTAAAAATTTATTTATTTATTTAATTTATTTATTTTTGGCTGCGTTGGGTCTTCCTTGCTGCGTGTGTGCTTTCTCCAGTTGCGGTGAGCGGGGGCTACTCTTCGTTGCGGTGCGTGGGCTTCTCATTGCGGTGGCTTCTCTTGTTGCGGAGCACGGGCTCTAGGCGCGCGGGCTTCAGTAGTCGGGGCACGAGGACTCAGTAGTTGTGGCTTTTGGGCTCTAGAGCGCAGGCTCAGTAGTTGTGGCGCACGGGCTTCATTGCTCCGCGGCGTGTGGGAACTTCCCGGACCAGGGCTTGAACCCTTGTCCCCTGCATTGGCAGGCGGATTCTTAACCACTGCGCCAGCAGGGAAGCCCAGGCTCCAGCCTTTTTAAAAATGTGTTCCTTCCACCTTCGTGGAGCCGGCGTAGGGGATGGGGAGGAGTGAGAACCCGATTGGCAGGGGTCCGGTCGCAACCCCGGAAGGGGACGGGGGACGATCTAAGAGGTGGCACCGGGCCACAGTCGACCCCCAGTGACAGCTAACAGCTGCAGTGCTGCCCCTTCCTGCCCCAGGACCTGAGCTCAGGTCCCGGGGCGGCTGGAGAAACGCACTGTTTTTTGGTGAGGTGCTCTTACTTACTGTGTGGAGCTGCTCCGGCTGCCCCGGCGACCACACCCCTGCAGGGCCCTGTGCCCGTCCTCCCTGCCCCCTGCCCAGGGCTCGGAGAACAGCAGTCTCTGTGGGGCAACCCGCTTCCAAGCCCTTCAGTGACCACGGAGGACTGGGAACGGGCTGGGCTACCGGGGAGCCTGGGCATCCAACACCTGAGCTCAGCCCTGGGGGCTCACGTGAGGGCAGGGGCTGGGGGTTGCGGGCGGTGAGCGGAGGGGCCTCCAGCCGGCATCAGCCTGGGCCCTGGACCCGGGGAAAGGCCTCACCCTCTCAGTCCTGACCTGCCGCTCAGGAACCCTGTGGCCCACCAGCCCGAGGCTTGTGTCGCCCGCCATGGACTGCCCGGCACACGGCTGGGGTGCCAACGCCACACCTGGATTTTGCACGGGGACCACCTGGGGGCTCGGTGCACAGGAAGACGAGCAGCCCCCAGGCCCCGACACGCCCCTTCCATATCCATCGAGAGGTGCCTGATGGAAGGCCGGCTGTGCTCCTTTTCAAGCCCCAGGGAATTCACACGAACAGCCCTCCCGGCCACGGGGTGCCTGCCCACCGGCTCTGGGCCTGCGACCAGCCCAGAACACAGAAGGCACCGAAGTGGGTGCAGGGAGCTGAGCCGGGGCTGCAGAAGGGCAGACACCACAGCCTGGTCCACAACCGACTGCCCTAGGGCGGGTGAGAACGGGCGGGCAGGCTGAGGGGAGGACAGAGCGTGGCACCGCCTGCCCGCCTGGGCCACGGGGAGAAGGTCGGGGCGCCGCCCGCGCGCTCGCTCCGCTGCCTGGCGTCCTTTGTGGGGGCGAAGGGCCGGAGGCAGGGCTCCCGAGGAGCTCAAAGGCCCGGGAAGGACACACGGGACGGTCCAGAGCCACCCTACCGCTCCAGTGGTGCAGCACCCTCTCTGAATTCCTACTGCCACCAAAACACATCCCTAAGGCCTTTGGGAAGAATCGCTAGGACCCAGGAAGGCAGCCCCCTGCTGTGGTCCAGACTTCAGCAGCTGCCGATGATCAGAGGGAGCCAGCCGGCCGGCCTTGAGCAGGAGGACAGGACACGGGGACAGGGACAGCCACAGCCGGGCTTCCCACAGCTGTGCCCACCGCCAGAACCAGCTCCAGCCAATCACAGCCCCCGAGATGCCAAACAGTGACGGGCGAGAGGCTGGCAGGAAACTGACACCCCCTCACTGGAGAGCCTGCCCGGCCGGGGTGCGGGGCACCATCCCCGTCTGAACTCACCCCACAGCTCAGCCATCTCCCAGTGACCCAGACGCGTCACCACGGCCCCAGGGCTGATCCCCGACCAAGGTCAGAACTCCCCCCAGTGTGACGGCCCCCATGCCACTCCTGTGGTGGAAGGGACGGCAGGCAGAGACCAGGAGTAGAGTCTTTTTATTAACGGCTGCGTTTTCAAAGAACCGTTTTGTTACCAGGAAAGCTCCCCAGGAAGGGATTGCATTAGTGCAACAAGGGGGAGCCTTGATGCCAGGCTCTCCAGACACTTCCAGGTGGAGACTTTTGGCCTAGGCCGGCCGCCGGGGACTCAGGGGCTGGGAGGACACGCGGCCCCTCCCCCGCCCCGACGGGGCGCTAAGGCACCCGGCCCGCCTGGGTGGGCAAAACCCCGTGCCTTCAGCAGGCCGGCGGCTTGCAGCCCTCAACCTGCAGCCCTTTGCTCAGGAGGAAGGCGTCCTGCGTGGGGTCACAACCCAGGAAGAGCTTCACCATGCCCTTGGCATCCTCGGAGCCCCCTGGCCTCAGAATGCAGCTTCTGTAGTCCATGGCAACCTGACGAGAGGGGGTGGGGCTGCAGGAGGGTGGAGCACCCCCTTCACTGAGGGTGTGGGTGTGGCCACCTCTGCTGTGACTCAAGAAAGGGCAGGGGAGCAGGGGGTCCAGGGCAGGGCCCTCAGAGCCTGGCAGGCCCAGGCGGGCGGCACAAGCATCTAGGCCCAGGCCAAGGACCTCCGTGTTGGTCTGCATGGCAGGCTGGCCTCTCACCTTGCCACTCAGGACGCCCTCCCGCTTGAAACGTGTGTGGAACGTGTCCGCGGAGTACACCTCGCTGCACAGGTAGCCATAGGACTGGGCGTCGTAGCTTCCTGCCAGGCGGCCGAAGGTCGCAAGCAGGTGGGTCCCTGGGACACACGCGGAGAAGCTCCTGCCCGGCCCCCTGGCCGCTCCGTGCCCCTTCCCCAGAGAGGGGGCCTCAAAGCAGCCCTGTCTGAGTCCCCTGCCACTAGAGGGAGTATTGGCCCAACACTTCTAGAAAACGGGGACCTTGCGGGCAACTCAGTGGAGGGACACAAATAAATTTTTGCCGACTTTCTGCTGAAGCTCACGAGGGTTCACCCCGAAGCCTCTTACAAGGTCAGCTGCCCGAGGCTCCGAGGGATGAGTCAGGGCTCACCTTCCAGCACGGGGAGGGCGCGGGTTCAAGCGCTCACGAGGGAGTGAACTGCGTCTCCGCACCGACACGCACGGGCAAACCTCGTCGACGCGTTCCGTCCGGGGTATGAAGCCCTCTCCTGCCTCTTCCAGGCTCTCCAGAAAGCACGTGCAGATATGCCCACCCCACCCTCGGACTCCGCGGGCCACAGCTGGAGGGACCAGCCCAGGAACCGAGGCAGGAAGAGGCCAGAGGTCAGCGGGCCTCGGCCAGAGCCCGTCAGTCGGTCCCCCTTCACACACCACCAGAGGATCCTCTTGACCTGGGCAGTAGCCGCCAAGCGACCGCTAAGGTGGGCCCGGCGTGCACTTGGCTACCTGGCGTGGCTGGGACCCCGAGGACCTCCTGGCAGAGGCGGGCATTCTCCTGGGCCGGGTCCGTGGGCGTCTGCGTGTGCAGGGCCTTGTCCACCTTGGCCAGGACGATCTGGCGCAGGTTGAAGAGGCCTGGAGGGCGGGAGGAAGGAGACGGGGGGCTGGCACTGTGTGCAGGCCGCGCTTTCCAGCCGGGCGGTCCGGGAGCCCCTTTCCTTTCCCTCGGCCCGACCGCACCGGGGTTGGCCAGCCGGGACTTGATGAGTTGGCCAGCAGCTCTGGGGGACGGCGCTGCCCGTGCCCCACCGAGACTGGCAGCAACGCCAGGGCTTCACAGGGCGCGGCGCTCCCGGCCCCAGAGCCTTCCCTCTGGTTCTCATCACCGGCTGTCGCCAGAGTCGCAGGTAACGTGCCTTTCTTGTCGTTTGTCTTTTTTTCGGCCCTCAGCCACGCAAAGGTGTGAAGCCCTGACACTCGCTGCCACGTGGAGGCACCCTGAGAACACGATGCTCAGCGAGACAAGTCAGACACAGAAGGGCACACAGGGTGTGACCCCACTGAGGGGGAACATCCAGAACAGGTAGATCCACAGAGTCAGAGTGGGTTCCTGGTTGTTAGGGGCAGGGGGCGGGGAGGGAATGATAACTAAGGGCGTGACGGACATTTTTGGGGTGAGGGAAATGTTCCAAAACAGGGCAGTAGTGACGGCTGCACAGCTCAGTAAAGTGTCCCCACGCGCTCCGGTGCAGCCTGTGAGAGCATCGCTCTCAGGACGAAGGGCTGACCGCAGGAAGACTGAAGGAGCACTGGGTCCTGGGCCCAGACGCTCAGCTGGGGACACCCCCGCCCCCCCGGTGGGGAAGTCCCTGGGACTTGCTGAGCCTCCACCGAGACTGGCAGCAGCCCCAGGGCCTCACAGGGCGCGGCGCTCCCGGCCCCAGAGCCTTCCCTCTGGTTCTCATCACCGGCTGTCGCCAGAGTCGCAGGTAACGTGCCTTTCTTGTCGTTTGTCTTTTTTCCGGCCCTCAGCCACGCAAAGGTGTGAAGCCCTGACACTCGCTGCCACGTGGATGCACCCTGAGAACACGATGCTCAGCGAGACAAGTCAGACACAGAAGGGCACACGGTGTGACCCCACTGAGGGGGAACATCCAGAACAGGTAGATCCACAGAGTCAGAGTGGGTTCCTGGTTGTCAGGGGCAGGGGAGGGGAGGGAATGATAACTAAAGGCGTGAGGGACATTTTTGGGGTGAGGGAAATGTTCCAAAATAGGGCAGTAGTGACGGCTGCACAGCTCAGTAAAGTGTCCCCACGCGCTCCGGTGCAGCCTGTGAGAGCATCGCTCTCAGGACGAAGGGCTGACCGCAGGAAGACTGAAGGAGCACTGGGTCCTGGGCCCAGACGCTCAGCTGGGGACACCCCCGCCCCCCCGGTGGGGAAGTCCCTGGGACTTGCTGAGCCTCCACCGAGACTGGCAGCAGCCCCAGGGCCTCACAGGGCACAGCGCTCCCGGCCCCAGAGCCTACCCTCTGGTTCTCATCACCGCCTGTCACCAGACTTGCATGCAACGTTCCTTTCTTTTCTTTTGTCTTTTTAAAGGCAACTCTTGAATACACGTATTTAACATGCAGGGAACCAGTCCTGACTCCTTGATCTGCGGCTTCCAGGCTCCAGAGTCTCGAGGACATCCACTTCCATTTTTTTACACGCCCTGTGCGTGGGGTTTGATGATGGAAACTGACACCGAGGGCGTCACCACGTGCGGGGTGACATCAGCGGAAGAATCCCGTGGCGAGGGCCTGCCTGAGAACCACGGGAGAGCCCGGGCCCTCCCCGCCCCCTGCCTGCAGCCCCGCGCCCGCACCCACCTGGGAGCGGAGCTGGTGCATCGCTTGCCAGAACTCATGGAAGTAGGTCTCCAGCTCATCATGCTGCAACAGGGAGGGCGGGTTGGGCGTAGACTTGGTGAAGTTGGCCACCATGGCCGCGATGGCAATCTGGCGCCTCCCATCCTGCTGCAGGCAGCCCGGCTGCAGGCCAAAGCAGGCCATGTGCCCAGACTTCCCTTCCCTGGGGAGGGACGCGGGTGAGGCCCCGCTTCCACAGAGGAGCCCTGGCCCACGGCCGACAGGTTCCCCCACGCATGCACCGAGGGTAGAGGTCCAGGTAGAACTTGCCGATGGATGACCTTGTCCGCGGCCGCGTCCCGGACCGTGTAGAGCCTCACATCTCCGTGACACACGTTGGCACCCTCCTCCAGGTCGAAGGTCAGCCCCAGCAGCTCCTGGGAGATGCCCAGCCACCCGCGCGTGACCACCTGCATGGGGAAGGACTCATCGAGCAGGTACTGGTCCACGTGGTAGCGCGTCTCCTCCCCCTGGTTCATGTAGCAGCACAGGTCCTAGACGTTGATGGGCCCGTCAAAGTGCAGGCCCCGCCTCTGGCACTTGGCCTTCTTTAGGTCCAGGATCACGGCCGCTCCTGCTCCCCGAGGGGCTTCAGCTTCTGGGCCAGCTCATCTGCGGGCGGAGGGGAGAGGTTCGGCTATGTCCCTGTGGCAGCCTCCCAGCCGCCACCCACCCCACGCCCCTCGAGGCAGAATGAAGGGTTGGGGAAGGCGACCCCCAAGGGCTGACACAGTCGGGTCTCAGGCAGCACCACGTCCAGTCAAGGTCCGCCTGACCCTCGGGGAGGCGGGGTTACCTAGGAAAGTGGCCACCACCTGGCTGGTCTTGGCCATGTTCATCTCCAGCACGGAGTCGGCACGCGTGCTGAACCCCAGCAGGCGGGACTTCTGAGCCTGCAGCCTTACCAGCTCCCCGAGGATCGCGCAGTTCTCCTGGAACCCAGAGACGGCCAGCGCTGGGGACCGTGGGCCACGCCCTCCCCACGGGCCCCGGGCCAGGTCTCTGAGGGCGGGCAGGGCTCTCAGGCCACTGGCGGGCACAGCCAATCCCCCTCCCTCCTCCTCCTGGCCCGGATTTCTAGACACTTTGGTGCTGTCCTAACACGTGGTCTTTATGAACACAGGTCCTTTTGGGACCAGAAACGGCGTGAACCGTGATGAGCTCTAAGGCCAAGGGCAGGAAGAAATGTGACCAGGCTCTCCAGGAGCCACCCAGGGGCCTCCCCGGGCTCAACAATACAGACTCGGCTGCCGTGCAGACAGCAGGTCATCCCCACGGTGCCCGAACACCCAGCCCCATGGACGGCGAGACGCCTGTTGCTGCAGGTGGCCCGGGGCTGGCTGGTGAGGCCCTGCCCCAGGCGGGCGTACGCCACCTTCTCTGGGGCCACCTCTCCGGCTCTGCGGTGGGGTTCTCCTGGGAGCCCCCAGTCACCACAGGACCAACGTGGCCTGTCTGCAGCCCAAGAAGGTGGGGACACAGGACTGTCCCCCATGCCCCCCACATCACCCACGAGGCCGAGCAAGCACCAGTGGTGTCTGCGGGGAAGATGAAGGGCTCACGCACAGCCCCCATCTACTGAAGATGCTGAACAGGAGAAGCACAGACTGCAGCCACACGCGGTATGGACCAAACGCAAGTGTCCTTGCAGGAACCGATGTCTGAATGTCAAGGCCATACCCGGGCCACAGTGAGAAGGCCCAGACCCCACGCAAGGCACAGAGAGGAGATGGGGGGAACATCTGCGAATCTGAGCTCATCGGGCATCACCCCAGAAGGAGAGGGAGAGGAGGAGGGAGAGGGAGAGGGAGGGAGGTACAGACGTCTCTCCCTTCCCTGGGGGTTCTCTAGTGCAGCCAAGGCTGAAAAGCACTGCATTTCGGGAGATGGGTCCTCGTGGAAAAGTTAAATAGTAGCTCATGGCATTATCGACACATATTAAAAAGGCCCCAAATCTTGGGGAGTCAGGGAGGGGAGCTGGCGGCTGCCTCGTAAAGGAGGAGAGATTGGGCGTCAGAGGAGGTGCCTGTGCAGCCCGCCGCCGCTGCCCAGGACCCCGCAGACTTCATCTCCCAGCTGTGGTCCCGGGCTGGAAGGCAGCGGGGAGGTCAAGCCGTCCAAGCATCAACGTTGACTTCAGGGCTGATCTAAAAGGCGCCTGGTGTTTGTTGAAGCAGAAGAAAGAGAAAGCAGTGGGGAGAGGAGGGGAGGGGGAGGGAGCCCCCATCAGCCCTTCTCCCTCTCTCCCTCTCTGTCTCCCTCTCTCTCTCCTTCCCTCCCTCCCTCTACCTCCCTGCTTCTCACTCTCACTCTCCCTCCATCTCTCCCTCTGCCTCTCTCCCTCTCCCTCTTTCCCTCTCCCTCTCTCCCTGTCCCCCTTTCCCTGTCCCTGTTTCCCTGTTCCGCTCTTCCGATACCTCATTCCCTCTCCCTCTCTCCCTCTCTCCCTCTCCTGCTCCCTCTCCCTCTCCCTCCACCTCCTTCCCTCTCCGGAGAGGGTGCCTGCTTCCTTCTCTGTCTCCCTCTCTGGAGAGGGAAGGAGGTGGAGGGAGAGGGATAGAGGGAGGGAGGGAAAGACAAAGGCGTCTCTCCCTCCCTCCCTCCCTCTCTCCCTCCCTCTCTCCATCTCCCTCACTCCCTCCCAGAGATGGAGAGACAGAGGAAGAGGCAGAGACAAGGGAGAGGGAGAGGGAGAGAGAGGGGGGAGGGAGGGAGAGAGAGAGAGGTGTCTTCCTCCCTCCCTTTCCCTCTCTCCCTCCCTCTCTCCCTCTCCTGCTCCCTCTCCCTCTCTGGAGAGGGAAGGAGGTGGAGGGAGAGAGAGCAGGAGAGGGAGGGGGGAGAGGGAGAGAGAGGGGGAGAGGGAGAGAGGGATAGAGGGAGGGAAGGAAAGACAAAGACGTCTCTCCCTCCCTCCCTCTATCCCTCTCTCCCTCCCTTTATCCCTCTCTCGCTCCCTCTCTCCCACTCCCTCGCTCCCTCTCCTCCCTCTCCCTCTCCCTCCGTCTCTCCATCTCCCTCACTCCCTCCCAAAGATGGAGAGACAGAGGAAGAGGCAGAGACAAGGGAGAGGGAGAGGGAGAGAGAGGGGGGAGGGAGGGAGAGAGAGAGAGGTGTCTTCCTCCCTCCCTTTCCCTCTCTCCCTCCCTCTCTCCCTCTCCTGCTCCCTCTCCCTCTCTGGAGAGGGAAGGAGGTGGAGGGAGAGAGAGCAGGAGAGGGAGGGGTGAGAGGGAGAGAGAGGGAGAGAGGGAGGGAAGGAAAGACAAAGACGTCTCTCCCTCCCTCCCTCTATCCCTCTCTCCCTCCCTTTATCCCTCTCTCGCTCCCTCTCTCCCACTCCCTCGCTCCCTCTCCTCCCTCTCCCTCTCCCTCCGTCTCTCCATCTCCCTCACTCCCTCCCAGAGACGGAGGAAGAGGCAGAGACAAGGGAGAGGGAGAGGGAGAAGGAGAGAGAGGGGGGAGAGAGGGAGAGAGAGAGAGGTCTCTTCCTCCCTCCCTTTCCCTCTCTCCTTCTTCTCTCCCTCTCTCCCTCTCCCTCTCTCCCCCCTCCCTCTGCTCCTCTCCCTCATCTCTGCCTCTCCCTCCATCTCTCCCTGTCTGAGAGGGAATGAGGGAGCGGGAGAGACGGAGGGAGAGGGAGAGACGGAGGGAGCGGGAGAGACAGAGGGAGGGAGAGGGAGAAGGAGGGAGGGAGAGGGAGAGAGGAAGGGAAAGGGCGAGGGAGAGGGAGGGAGGGCGAGACATCTCTCCCTCTCCCTCTCCCTCTCCCTCCCTTCCTCTCCCTCTCCTAGAGGGAGGGAGGGAGAGGGAGAGACAGAGGGAGAGGAGAGGGAGGGAGCGAAGGAGAGGGGGAGTCGGAGAAGGAGGTAGGGAGAGGGAGAAGGAGAGAGGGTGCCTGCTTCCCTCTCTGTCTCCCTCCCTCCCTCTCCGTGTCCCTCTCTCCCCCCTCTCCCTCTCCCTCTGTCTCTCCCTCTCTGGGAGGGAGAGAGGGAGAGGGAGCAGGAGGGAAAATGATGGAGGGATGGAGAGGGAGAGAGGGTGAGGGAGAGAAGGAGAGGAGGAGGAGAGAGGCAGAGGGAGGGAGGAAGAGACCTCTCCCTCCCTCCCTCTGCCTCCCTCCTTCTCCTCCCTCTTCTCCCTCTCTCTCCAACTCTCCCTCTCCCTCCGTCTCTCCATCTCCCTCACTCCCTCCCAGAGAGGGAGAGACAGAGGTAGAGGCAGAGCGGAACACGGAAACAAGGACAGGGAAACAGGCACAGGGAGAGAGGCAGGGACAGAGGGAGAGGAGAGGGAAGAGGGAGGGGAAAGAGGGAGAGGAAAGAGAGAGAGGGAGGGAGAGAGGGAGAGACAGATGGAGAGAGAGGGAGGGAGAGAGAGAGAGGGAGAGGGAAAGAGGTAGAGGGAGAGCAGAACAGGGAAAGAGGGACAGGGAGGGAGAGAGGGAGGAGAGGAAGCAGGGAGAAAAGAGAGAAAGAACACACCATCTACATTTCTGTCAGATGACACCGGGGATCCTTACACAACCAGGAGAAAATAACACAGGGAGGCTCTTTCTCAGCTGGAACTGGCACTGCAGAGGGGGCCAAACACCACCAGGCTGGCCACACATGTCCAGCCGCCGCTCCAGCCCCGTCAGCCGTGAGTCCGGTCACCAGGGCTCTGAGTGTCTGCTCCAGGGAGCTGGGGTTCACCCTCTCACCGGGGAGGCCGGGCCAAGACCGCGGGGCCCCGGGCTGGACACATAGGGGGAAAAGCATCCCCACAGGACAGCTTGTGCGAGCAGATTCAGCTGCCAGATTCTAGAGGCCCGGGACCACCCTGTGGCCCGTGAAAAACAGGAGGCCACGAGGGTCTTGCATCGTGATTCCTGTCCGTTGGACTGTAAAGTTTATGTAGGGAATCTTGCAAACAGTGGTAACAAGGCTGAATTGGAACGAGATTTAGGCTATTACGGACCACTCTGAAGTGTGTGGGTTGCTAAAAGCCCTCCCGGCTTCGCTCTTGTTGAATGTGAAGATCCCCGAGATGCAGCCGATGCTGTCCGAGAACTAGATGGGAGAACACTATGTGGCTGCCGAGTAAGAGTGGACCTGTCGAATGGGGAAAAGAGAAGTCGAAATCGTGACCGCCTCCTTCTTGGGGTCGTCGCCCTCGAGATGATTATCGGAGGAGGAGTCCTCCACCTCCCACACATCTCCAAGATGGAGAGCCTTCTCCGTCAGCCAGAGCAGGTCCCTTTCTAGATATAGGAGAAGAGAGAGATGACTGTCCCAGGAGAGAAATCACAAGCCGTCCCGATCTTTCTCTAGGTCTCCTAGCCGATCTAGGTCAAATGAAAGGAAATAGAAGACCACTTTGCAAGAGGAGTGGTGTACAGGCAATAACTTCATTTGACAGGAGTATGTACAGAAAATTCAAGTTTGGTTTGAGACTTCTGAAGCTTGGTGCACTTTTTAAATGTTTTAGTTGTTCACATTTGTTTGTCTCTTGGGACAGTGACCCATAAAGGTGTCATTCTCTATGGTTTGAAATGGGTCACATGAGGCATGTGATATGAAGAATTGTTACCTTCCAATGTTCCCTTAAGCAAAATTGAATTTGCTTTGAATTTTTGGTCTTGCCTAGACTGATAATAAAACTTTAACTCCTGCCCACCTAAAGTGTGATGTTTACTATTATGGAAACAACACTGGCAAACGTGTAAAAGACTTTCTGTAGCTGGGATATGGTATGCAGCTGTAGTTAAGCAAGCAGTCTTTAAAAGGTGCTGTGAACACAAGCCAGCAGGTAAAAATGAAAGCCGCACCCTTACCCTAGATTAGAGGTTTAAAAATTCCACTAGTCTTCACACGGGACAAGAGGTTGTCCAGGGAGTTGAGAATCTAAGAAGTTTCAAGGAAGTTAGTTTACCTTTGAGTTAGGTCATAAGTCCCCTCTGTGATTGCTGTACATGAATACATAGCTCTTTGTAATATTTTTTGGAAATCTGAGATGATCAAGATACCAATGTCCTGCCGGATTAAGAGTATTGTAGAGCTGAACTTTGAGTTACTGTGCAATTTTTTTTTTCATGCTGTCATTTGTAATATGTTTTGTGAGAATCCTTGGGATTAAAGTTTTGGTTGCAAAAGAAAAGAAGAAAAGAAAAGAATCCGCCTGCCAGTGCAGGGGACACAGGTTCAAGCCCTGGTCCGGGAAGATCCCAGGTGCCGCAGATCAACTAAGCCCGTGGGCCACAACTACTGAGCCTGCGCTCTAGATCCTGGGAGCCAGAACTACTGAGCCCCCACGCACAACTACAGAAGCCCGCACGCAACGAAGACCCAATGCAGCAAAAAAAAAAAAAAAAAGACGCTACTGGCCAGGTGATCAAGGGTAAAATCATTTGTCATAAGTCCCGTTGATGGTGTGTATCCTTGATGTGACCTGAGGAGAATGGCATTTTTATCTCTGTCTGGATCTTCCGCCCCAAACCCCATAACTCCAGACCAACCATAAGAAAACATCAGAAAACAAACAGACAAACAAATTGAGGGACAAAATACCTGACCAGTCCTCCTCAAAACTTTCAAGGTATCAAAACCCAGGGACATCTGAGAAATGTCACAGCCCAGAGGAGACTGGGACAGAAAAAGGATGTTAGGGGAAAACTAGGGAAATGCTAATGAAGTGTGGACTTTAGTTAATAACAATGTATCCATCTTGGTTCCTTAGTTGGATAAACATGTCATACTAACGTACTAACGTGTTGGAGATAGGGTTACTGGGTCAGGGTCCACGGCACTCTACACTCTGTACAGATCTTTGCCACTTTTTTGTAACTCTAAGCTATTCTAAAATTAAGCGAGTACTGAACAGAGATAAGAATGTTATTTCCCTGATTTGAACATGCCTGAGTTTCTTTTCATGGTCACATTTTTGCTATCTGGATGTGTCTTGGAATCAGTAGCAAAG
The DNA here is from genome assembly GCF_028021215.1 of Eschrichtius robustus. Classification (NCBI taxonomy): domain Eukaryota; kingdom Metazoa; phylum Chordata; class Mammalia; order Artiodactyla; family Eschrichtiidae; genus Eschrichtius; species Eschrichtius robustus. Next base: position 78,432,618 of record NC_090824.1, read on the forward strand.
GAGAGTTGCCAGCCCCTGGAAAGATGTGGGTGGTTTGCAGGTGGCTTGCTCTGGAGCTGAAGACCACGGTGGGAAGTCTGCAGCCTCGGGCTGCACTTAGAACCATGGGAGGGGATGGGCCAGCTCAGTTAGGGATGGAACCTATAAGTAAAACTTTTTTCTTTTCCATTATGGCTTATCACAGGATGTTGAATATAGTTCCCTGTGCTAGACAGTAGGATGTTGTAGTTTATCCATCCTATATTTAATAGTTTGCATCTGCTAACCCCAAACTCCCAATCCAACCCTCCCTCACTCTTTCTCCCCCTTGGCAACCACAAGTCTGTTCTCTCTGTCTGTGAGTCTGTTTTTGTTTCGTAGACGAGTTCATTTGTGTCGTATTTTAGATTTCACATATAAGTGAGATCATATGATATGTGTCTTTCTCTTCTGACTTACTTCACTTAGTATGGTAATCTCTAGGTCCATCCACATTGCTGCAAATAGCATTATTTCATTCTTTTTATGGCTGGATAATATCCCATTGTATATATGTACCACATCTTCTTTATCCATTCATCCATCAGTGGACATTTAGGTAGCTTCCATGTCTTGGCTATTGTAAATAGTGCTGCAATGAACATTGGGGTGCATGTATCTTGTCTTTCTTTTTTTTTTCTTTCTTCCTTTCTTCCTCCCTTTCTTTCCTCCTTTCTTTCTTTCTTCCTTTCTTCCTTTATTTCTTTCTTCCTTTCTTTCTTCCTTGCTTCCTTCCCTTCTTTCTTTCTTTCTCTCTCTCCCTCTCTCTCTTTCTTTCTCTCTTTCTTTCTTTTTCTTTCTTTCTTTCTTTTTTTTTTTTGTCACACAGCATGTGAGATCTTAGTTCCCTGACCAGAGATGGAACCCATGCCCCCCGCACTGGAAGCACGGAGTCTTAACCACTGGAGCACCAAGGAGATCCCAGGGGTGTGTGTATAGTTTTGAATTAGAGTTTTCTCCAGATCTATGCCCAGGAGTGGAATTGTGGGACCCTATGGCAGCTGTATCTGTTGCTGCACGTCTCACATCAACCACCTGCACTCCAATCCTTGCTCTCAACGTCATCTTTGGGGAACCCAACCTGCGACAGGGACCTTGACAAGAAGAAATGGCTCAGGGAAAAGCTACCTGCACAGGGAGGAGATAGAGGCCATCGCCCCTGGGGTGCGGCGCGGAGAGTGGGCACAGAGATTTGTCATTTCACCCCCGATGCCCATCTCAGCCCTCCTGGCTGCCCCACTCTAGGTCACCTCGGGATACAGAGGTGACCCGGTTAGAGTCCCTGCCTGTGCAGGAATCTGGGGGCACCAGCGGGTCTGAATAATATTAGTGCAGGGTCTCCCCTGCGGCACTGGGGTTATTCGGGGCGGGTCATCCTCTGCTGAGGGCCCCTCCTGGGCACTGTGTGGGGTTTAGCAGCAGCCCTGGCCACACCCCTTTGATTCCAGGGGCCCCTCCCCCCCAGTTGTGACAACCACAGATTTTCCCCACACATCACGGAAGAACTGGGTGAGGCGGGGGCAGGATGGCCCTGGGCGAGGACAGCTGTGTTGAAGCAACCAGCCTGGCCCAGGGCAAGGTCTGCCCCAATCCCGTCAGCGCCTGCATTTAGACCTGCCCCTTTCCTCTCCCACCTCCTCTGCCCTGCAGTGGTCTCCGAGACATCATCGCCATGTGATAAATCACACCTTCTCAGTCGACTGTTTGCTGCCCTCGCTAGAACGTGAGCTCTTTGAGGACAGGGATGCTGTTATGTCCCCAGCACCTAGAAGAGTGTCTGCTGTGTAGTAGATGCTTCATAAATACTTGCTGAATAAAGGAGTTGAATAAAGGGATGAGTGGATGGATGAATGAAGGTTACAATGGAAGGAGGGGGGAGATTCCCTTTCTGGCTCTCGGGGGTTGGGAGATCAAGTGAAAGATCCATCCTAAATAGGCTGATCAGCCTTCTGGGGTTCCCCGGGACTGAGGGTTTCCCCAGAGTTCCAGCGCTCAAACCTGAGCGGTCCTGGGCAAACTGGGGGCGGGTGTTGGTCACCCTATCTAAACACAGTAACAATTCCAGCTGCAATAGCAATGGCCAATGACCTCTATGGTCTTATTGACCATGCACAGTTCTTTACCTGGCAGGGAAGGGTGGGCCGGGATGGGAATTCTGGTGATCCAGGGCGGGTGAGGGCACACCCCGGGCTTGTGTAGGGGAGTCCAGGAAGGTTCTGGAGGAAGTGACAGTGACACAGGGGGGAGGGAGGAGTCTAAGGAAGAACATCCCACATGACAACGTGTGCCAATGGCCCTGGGCCCAAGGTCACACCTGACCAGGGCTTGCCTTTTTTTTTTTTTTTTCTAATTTACTTTTTCCCACATGGATATGCAATTGTCCTAATGCCATTTATTGAAAACTCCTTAATTTCCCCACTTTCTGTCATATCAAGTTCTCATAGATCTGTTTCTGGACCTTTATTCTATACCATAGAGCTATACGTCCCATCCTTGCACGACTAGGGCTGTTTCATCACTATAACTTTATTTTTTATTCATTTATTTTTCTTGGCCATGCCGTGCGGCATGTGGGATCTTATTTCCCTGACCAGGGATCGAACCCACGCCCCCTGCCAGTGGAAGCTCGGAGTCTTAATCACTGGACCTCCAGGGAAGTCCCCAGGGTTTGCTTTGACATCCATCGAATGGTGGCAGGTGGGCACGGGGAGCAGCTGTCTGTGAGCCATCCTGTGTAGAAATGCAGGCTGGAGGGGAGGACAGATGGAGCGGGAGGGGAAGAAGCGGAGGAGGGAGGGAGGGCGGGCGAGAGACAGACAGAGCATGAAAGCTGAAAAGAGCTCCTAGTGCCGGGAGCCTTGGAGCCAGAGCCTGGGAGCCAGGGTGACTGGCTCTCCTCCCTGGTGTGTGTGTGTGTGTGTTGCGGGGGGTGGCTCTGGGCTTCTCAGGCTGGGAATGGGGTGCACAGAGCAGGGACGGAGCAGGGACCCTTCTCTCTGGGACCTCGTGGGCCATCCTCAGCTCACAAAGCTGAGCCACTCCTGGCCCTACGAGTGGGGGGGCTTATCCTCCCTGTCCCCTGGATCACACCCCCTCACACACAACTTCCCCGTGTGTGTTCCCAGCAACCAAGAGAATCTGTTTTTAAAAGATTTGGGGGAGGGGGGTAAACATACAAACAAGAGCAGAATGGATACTTTTTCAGAATGTGAATGGCTCTGTGTAAGCCCACCCCCAGGGTAACCACAGTCCTGACCTCTAACACCCTTGACGAGTCAGCCTTGGTCTGGGCTTGCGGACCCACGGAAGCTTCCTCATCCCCTCCTTCAGATCCCGTCTCTCCCTTGGCGTCTTTGTGAGAAGCACCCGGGGAAGTGGGACTGCTAGGCTGTACTGCTGCTAGAACTCCACCTGGGCTCCACCAGGCTCCAGCCCCCCACCCTGTGCACCTCTCTGACCCTGAGGCACCTCAACTGGTAGCAGCCGCATCACCTTCCCTCCTGGGACTTGTGACACTTAAGGGAGACACCGCAAGGACAAGCCTTTGGCTCCCTGGCTGGCAAAGAGCAGGTGCTCAATTGTCATAAGTGTCCGTATCAGTGAGGGTTCTCCAGACAAACAGAAGCCATAGGGTGTGTGTGTGTATATACACACACACGTACATATGTACACGCGTACAAAAATATACAGCAGTGTATCTATGCAGTATGCATACACACATATACACATATAGTATATACAATACACACCTACCTGTATACACACATATAAAAGGCATAGTTTGTATATCTACAGTATGTATACACACATATGCACATAACATATACAATACCCACATACATAGACACTATACATACACACATATAAAATGCATCGTTTGTATGTATACAGTATGCACACATACGTATAACATATGCAATATACACACCTAGGTACATATATGTCATACATATAGACACACATACAAAGATATTTAGGTGTGTATATAGACAGTATACATACATACACATATAATACATGCAATACGTACACGTACATACATATAGACACACATATACACCTACATATAAAAGCATATAGCATAAAAATATATATGTACTGTATATATAAATTCATCGTATGTACACGTACATATATCATATATATCAGATATATACATATATACAATGTATACACACACATACACACCTATATGTAAATATGCGCATGTACATACACATATAAATACATACGCAAGTGTGTATATAACAGTATATACATATATACATGTAACACCTAGAAACATATACACATACAGGTATACAACATATATACACACCTATATATAAATACACACTGTATACATACATACAGTGTACATAAACTGTATATCTACACACACCCATATATCAATATATGGGTGTGTGTATATACACAGCATGTTCACATTTATAAAATGTATACTATATATATGCACATACATACATGTATACAATATATACACACAAATATATAGGCTTGTATGTATACTGTATATAGTACTTACACATATACTACAAACGCACGCACATATAAACATACGTGTATACATATATATAATATGTATGCACACATATAGAAATTAATAGGCTTGTATATATTCAGTATTTTTACATATATAGTTTTGTTTTAAGGAGTTGACTCATGTGACCGTGAGGCAGGCAAGTCAGGGCAGGACTCTGGGCTGGAGACACAGGGAAGAGCTGATGTCCCAAGGCCATTGGAGGAACAGTTCCCTCTTTCTTCGGAACCTCATTTTTCTCTCCAGTCCTTCAGCTGATGGACGAGGCCCACCCACGCCACGGCATTGACAATCTCCTTTACCCAAAGTGGACCAATTTCAGTGTTCATCTCTTCTGAAAAATACCTTCCTGGCCACATCTGGAATAATGTTTGTGGTTGCCGGGGCCCCACGCAGTGCGCACATGAGATTAACCATCCCCGTGGCGATGATGACACTTTATTTTCTCCCTTGACCATTGTCACTACTATTCCAATTAAAATGGCAGCGCCATGAGGGCAGGGCATTTCCTTTTTTGCCAGTACTGAGCGTCCAGGGTCTGGTGCCTAGCATAGGCTAAATACAGGGCATTTTTGTGAACAGAAGCCGGGATTCCAGCTGTCATATTTAATGAGGAATTATAGTCTTATTATTGGGTGGGTGGGTGGGTGTGTGTGTGTGTGTGTGTGTGTGTGTGTGTGTGTGTGTGTGTGTGTGTGTGTGTGTCACGGTACGTCAAGGGCGGGAGTCGAACCCGCCACCCCAAGCCCCGAGGGGGTCTCCCCGGGTCCCGACTTCGGGCCGGTGCGGGTGGCCGGGGGCAGCCGAAGACGTGCGTGCGTGCGTGCGTGCGTGCGTAGGTGGAGCGGGCGAGTCCACGGGGTGGGCGGCGCGCGCGCGCCGCGAGTGAGTGGTTCAGCCCGGCCCCGGCTCATTGTGCTCGCCTCACGCCGGCCCGAGTTGGCGGCAGCGCTGGAGGTCCCGGGCCTGTGACCACAAAGAGGGAGCCGGGGGCCAGACGGGAGCGCGGCGGCGGCGGCGGCGGCGGCGGCGGTGGCTGAGGTCCAGGCCAGGCCCCCTCCCCTCAGCCTCCCGCCCGCCCGCCTGCCCGCCTGCCCGCCTGCCCCGCCCCCGCCGGCGGGCGTCCCGCCCCTCCCCCCAACCGCCAGACTAGCCTGGTGCGGGGGCCGCGCGCGAAGACATGGGGGAGAAGTTGGAGCCCAGGCTGGAGTCGTCCGTGGGGGCCGAGCCCGCCGTCTACCCGTGGCCGCTGCCGGTCTACGTGAGTGCCACCCGTCCCCTCTTCCCGGACCCCCGCCCCTCTTCCCCCACGGCGCGCGCTGAGCCCACCGAGAAACGGAGCGACTCGAGTCGCCAGACCCTCTTTGGAGCCCCCCTTCCCGCCCCGCCGTGGTTCTCCGCGGCCGTGTCCAGCCCCCGCGCGCAGGGTGGGCAGAGGGGAGCCGGGGCCGGCCGGGGGCGCAGACTCGGCCGCGGGGACCCCGCGCTTCCGAGGGGCGCCCGAGCCGGGCTGCCGTTGGCTCTGTAGGGCTGGGGACCCCGGTCCCCCCGGGCCTGGACTGCCGGCGGGCTTGCCCTTCCGTACTTTATGATCTGACATGTAGGGTTTCTTTTTCCTGGTAGTTTATTCTTAGCGCTGTCAACGTGCTTAGCTTTTTTATTTTTGAGGACACCCTTTCCTTCCTCTCTCCAGTTTTTTGTGTTTTTGTTTTGTTGTGTTTTAGTTAGGCATTTTGTCCCTCTGATCTTGAGTGGGTGGGCTGGCTGGACCCTTGGAGAGGAGGCGTTGTCTCCCCTAATTTGAGTGGGTGGGCTGGCAGGGCCCTTGGAACGGAGGCATTGTGTCCTGTAATTTTAGTGGGTGGGCTGGCTGGACCCTTGGAGAGGAGGCATCCTGTCCCCTGATCTTGAGTGGCCTTTGGCAAATGACACGCCGAACGGAAATTTACACAGGCGTCCGGTGATTCCAGAAATGCAGGGTGTCCGGGCAGGTGGGCGCCCGGCCTCTCGTCCCCCGTGGCGGCGTGGTGCGCGTGTTGTTGTCTCAGGGTTTACGCTTGGGCCCTGCAGCCCACCTTCGGGAGGGAAAGCACAGCGGGCGCCTTGGGCCGGCGCCTTTGGGGCGCCCTTTCGTGCGCTCGGCTTGCGGGGGACCGGCCTGCAGGGGAGCCGGCGGGGAAGCCCGCGCGACCCGCCGCCCCTCGCGCGGGCTCCGTGTGTCTCAGTTTGTGGAAACTGTGTCGCGGCCGGGTGCGGGTCGGGACGCTGGGACCGCCTGGGAGCCGTTGTTGACTCCGGTCCCCGGTTCTCCGCAGTTCTCCGAGGTCGGAGGGTTTCCAGCCCGCCACTGCGCGCTGGCGCCTTCTATTTTTTTGCTCTTCCTGTGGCCAGAGGCGCGGCTGAGTTGTGCACCCATCCCTCACTCTCCGTGTCCCTCTTCCTTTATTGTCTGGTTACTCGCTGGTTACTTTCCTCCCTCCCATTTTATCATTATCTGTGAGTTTTATTAACATGACGTTTACTCCCTCTTTTAAATTAATAATGAAGGAAACTGTGAAATGGTACTTTTATCTTTAATGGCTGATGCTGTAAAAGTGACAATTGCAATGCAAGCATCTTTCCCTCACTTGACTCCTGTCATGCATCTCAGTAGTGTCTCTGTGACAGGACTTGAAATGATAGCACCCACATCTCTTGCAGCTCATTCACACTGAAGGGATATAATCCTCGGTTTGCTATCACAGCCACTTGCCCAGCTCAGACTGTGATGTCACAAACCAAAGATGATTCTCCCTCAGCAGGAAGAAGCCGGAGAGATGAATCTCCCCCATGATGGACCATCAGCCTTATTCAAATTTGGTCACTTCATGAAGAAAAATTAACCATAATAAAGATCAAAGATACCGGCTAGTTGAAATACCCTGTTGAATTAAGCTTGAAAAACTTTTCCATGATACTGGAATGAAGGAAGTTCTTTCAAAATTCTAAGGAAAAATTTGAGAGTTATAATAATGCAGATATCAGTAAATATTTATGGAATTAAAAATATTATGTAGTGCTGGTCCCTTTAAATGTTAACACTTAAAAATAGCTTATAGGTATGTTTCTTATTTTCTATGCAAAATTATGTGGCTTGCTATTTCAGACAAAGATGACATATCAATCTGAAAAGAGTCGGCAAAGACACAAAATGGATGTACTTTCTCTTGACCTATACACCTACTTTTATGTTCTCATGGTTTAAATAAAAAGTACAGCTTTTGGGTTATTTAAGAAGAGCAGAAGCTAAAAATACAGTACTAAATATCATTGCAAGGATTTGGTAGCCAAAACATTTGCTCCATTTCTAGGAAAGAATCCATTAAGACAAAATTATATTACTTTTATAATATAATACTTTTTATATCGTGTGCGCTTGAAAAACATTCTAAGTTACAGAAACAATTAGACAGTCATTGAGTACTCCCCAAGATGTTCAAAATCTCTTTAGTTGTTAAATCTATCAACACACAACACAAAAACTCTCATAAATAAACCACATCTTCAGGTATCCAACCAAATCTTCTAGCATAAAATTCCTTATCCGTTTGTACCCATGAGATGCTAAAGTTGAAGCAGTTTTCAACTTGAATCATTGATAAATGATGTGTTAAAAATTAGCTAATGTTTTTATTCTTTACTTTTTCACTTAAAATGAAGAAGAAACTGTAGATTGGGCTAATTTGGAATAAATTGCTATAGAGTTGTTTTTGGAAAGCTGTTATTTAAATCTCAATAATCATTATTCAGAATGGGTTATTATAGAGGAATAGCTTGATTTAGATAGGAAAGAGAAATGAAGGTTCACTGGGACTGATGCTAACCAGGGCTAAAGGGGAGGTGGGTTTGCTCATCCATTGTCTTTAGAAGATAAATCATAGAAGCAACGTCCCTAACCTGGTGGGACCTGGGTCTCTTTGTACATTACAATGAGTAAATAAAATCCAGAAGACTTGAGGAATGTCATTTTATACCCCCTTCAGTTCTATCTATTGGAAGCAAATTGTTTGAGTATAATATTGTTAATCTCTTCTTTTTGCCTAAGTTAAACAATTCTTTGAGTTGAAATAGTTTTGTAACTTAAAAAATATATGCCTATTTTCAAAGCATGTCAGGTTACAAAATATAATGAGGAAAAAGATGAATTCTTAAGGGTTCAGGTCCATGTCAGTACAGTTAAAAAATACTTTTAGTGAGGGCTGGTATACAAAGTATTTTGAAATTTTTAAATAAACATTTTTCTCTGCAACAAATTGATACACTACAGTATTACTGCTTGTATTTGAATTGCTGCTTTCCTTTACTGGAAAATGACGGGTGAATTTCTGTAATGAATTCCGACTTATGACATTTAAGGTTATTTATAGACTGTCTTGAAGAGAGTGATGGGATCATGTAATTTACTCTATTAATTAAAAGTTGAAAGAAGGAAAGAATTCAGTGAAATGGAAGAATTTCAAATTTGACTTATCAGGCAAGTACTGAATAATTACTTTAGATAGATTTCCCTATATTATCGGAAGATAATCTCCTATATCATCTCTTACCACCATCAGAAAACCACCCCCCAAAAGGGGGACCTCATTCATATTGAAAATAACTTCTTAACGTGCAGGCATTACAGTAGGGCATTCTAGACACTGGGGGAGGGAAAAACCATTGTATTTTTTTCTAACATTCATGTTCAACTTATTTCCAAAGTTCTTTAAAGTGTGGCATTCTTACAGGTAGACAATGTTGCTGAACAAGCGTTTGTTTCTTCCCTGTTCTTCCCCCAGGCTCAAAGATTTGGAAAGAGATAGTTAACAGAAAAGGTAAGGTAATCTCCACCTTAACAAAATATATGATCAAATGTGACCATTTGACAGATACTATGTAGTTCATAAAAACAAAATTAAGTGGAATTGGCTCTCTTTTCCCTAAAGTTGAGGATGACGTGGATGTTTCTGTCTAATGTGCTGTACTAATAGGCTATTATGGGTTAGCTTTTGGTAACTCATCGAGTTTCCCAGTCTGGGTTCCGTACCATCAAGTCTGGATTATAACTTGTCCTGGTCACACTGTTTTTCCAAATCAGTTTTGTTCTAGTACTCTATTATGTGTCTGTTTCACCTCTAATCTTTCCATTTGTCACCACTCTGGAGATGGTGTGTGATATGATCTTAACGGAAACATCAGGAACATGTCTTGTGAATATTTAGTTTTCTTTTTGGCCGACTCAGCATTGCCTGCCATTCAGTCATTGTTATGTGACCAGGCAGTGTAACTATTTGTGTATTAGTCCATTGGTTCCTACCTTGGGAATGTGGAGACTTGTAAACCTCTGTCCTTCCCTTAGGAATGCATGAAGGAGAAATGGAATCTCTTGCGTGAATTTCTGCAGACAGAAATAAAGAATCAGTTGTGTGACTTGAAAACCAAACTACATAGAGAAGAATTATCAGAGGTAAGTCGTCAGCATCCCGGCGGCTAGAAAACGTTTCCTCCCATGTAACTTGTCTGTGACCAGGGAGGCAGAATAATCCCACCTCTCCCTGTTCCCTGATAGTTATGAAGGAAGCGCCTGTGTTTCCTTATTCTCTCATGGCCCCTTGTTTACAGTCACTGCTACTTAAATGATCCTTTCCTGCTGTAGGAGGGCTACCTGGCTCAAGGCAGATCCCTTTTAAATAAAGATTTGTCCTTGGAGAACAGAGCTCATGCTTTCAGTTGGGAAGTGAACGGCTGTCTAGAAAACGGGAGCCAGACAAGTGGTGAGGAGCGCAGAGTGGAAATAGCAGAGAAAAACAAGTCCCCCAAACCTGTTTCCAAACTTTGCATGCCCAGGAGAAGCAAGTCCGATGGAGAAACAAACTGTAAGAGCGCTTGACTCGTTTGACCTCGTTGGAATCTGGTACCACCTAAGGGGAGGACAGACTTGGCGCCATAGGGTCTGTCTGTTCCCCCCCCACACAACCCCTCCACCGGCAGTACTTGTTTTTTGTGTATCCTTTTTTTGGTGGGGGGATGGCTGTGTTGCTCGGCTTGTACCATCTTAGTTCTCCAACCAGGGATCGAACCCCGGCCCTTGGCAGTGAGAGTGCCGAGTCTTAACCACTGGACCGCCGTGGAATTCCCTCTTGTGTATACGTCTAACTAGCTTAGATATATACTTTAAATTTTTGTCTTCAACCAAGTTATAGAGCATTAGATCCCCAAATGCGGTTGAATTTATGAGGTATAAGATAACAGGAGCTGCTGATATCTATGACTTGTAAGTTACATGCCTGTTTAAGCTAAACATTTATTCTTAGACTCCTTCCCCACTTGTAGTCAGAGTAACTCTTCTGGAATTTTTAAAAAAAGAGCATGGGACTTGAGCTCAGGTCAGGTGCTTGGCCACTTCATCTTTTGACGAAATAAACGGAGGCTCTGTTTCCTTGTGCGTCTCAGGGTTGGGCCCCTCATACAAGAGCTTGTGTTGAAATGGCCCAGCAGACTGGCAGGTGCTAATTTGATGAGTTTATCAAGATGGTGGTTGCTGAGAATAAGAAGAGAAGGTTACTTAATCCTCAGAACCTGGTCTCTGCACCAGCTTGGTAATGCTGAAGAACTGTACCTTGGCTGTGAACTCTTTATTCATAGTGGCTTTTTTGTTTCTTTTTCTTTAAGCAGCTGAAGTCTCATCTAGCCCCAGGATTAGAAGGCAAACTGCCAGGCAGACCACCATCACATCTCATTTCACAAGGAGGTCAGTATATAATGAATGGACAGCCCCCATTTTAGGGGCCAACGGTTTTTGGTAAAACACATATAAATTAGTAGGATGTAACTTAGTAATTCTGACTTCCACATTGCTTCGGTTTTCCTTTTGATATTCTGTTATTAGACATTCGTGAACATCATTTCTGAAGATCTCATCCATTTTTACTCTTCACATAGGCAACTTCAAATGTACATGCACAGAATTACCAAGGATAGTAAAATGAACCCCTGTGTACCTATCACCCAGTGTCAACAGTTAACATCTCCTGGCTGTTGTTTCATCTATACCCCCACATGCTCCAAGTGAAAATTGTTCCAAATGGATTACAGCTCCATACCCACCCATCTCCTCCCAGTTGGATTACTTTGAAACAAATCGGACAGGTCATCTTATCCACACATACTGTATTTCTAGATGACAAGGTCTCTTTCTCTGACAAGTTTTTATTCATATTTTGCCATAATTGCTAACATCTAGCAAACAGTCTTTTGAAGAAGACAAAACAGGCCTTATAAAGTGTAACAGTTCCTTACTAACAAATATATAGCAGTGTTCATTCTTCCCCTTGTGTAACAGAGTTTGGTTGATTTGCTCCTTAAGCCTTTCGAGTGATAGATTCCTTATCTTCTTGCCATTGATTTAAAGAAAATAGGTCTTTTTTTCTAATAGCGTCTAGGTCTGGCTGACTGCATCGTTTTGGTGGTTAATGTGTTCCCTTGCCTCCAGTTTTCTGTAAACTGGTAGTTAGGTCTAGAGTCTTGATCAGATTCCAGCTTTATTTTGTGAGACTTCATTGACAGCATGGGGCTGTCCATCAGAGGCATGTAATGTCTCTTCGGTGATTCTAGCAGCCATTGATCAAAGTCTAGATCCATTATTTCTTAAGGTTTGCAAAATGGTGGTATTCTAAACCTGTCATCCAAAGAAACATTAAGCTCGAAGCTTCTTTTAATGTCCTGGCAAAAAGGGCTTCTCAGAGGGAAGAGGGGAGCATGCCCTGAATCTTTCCAAAGAGAGGGTACTCTTGGTAGGGAGGAATATGAGTTGTTTCGTGCCCACTGGAGGTCTAGGGTCTGGTGAGCTAACAGTTGGCTTTACTGTGTGTGTGTGTGTGACAGGCCTGCCAAACGGAAACCTGAGGAAGACCCTGAAAAAGCAAAATCGGATGATTCTGTCGATGAAGAAGAAAAAGACCAGGTAGGGCTCGCATTTAAGTTTCTTAACTCTGCCTTTTTTTGGTACACTTGCTGGTAATTGTGAATTTATACTTGGTCTGTCTATGGACCGTAAGTGACCGAGAGGGTGTTAGAACACACCCCTGGACCCAGGGCAGTACGAAGTGTATTATGGTTAGCCCCGAGGACTCAGCAGGCCCGTAACTTTGGTCTGTTCTCTCCTGTCTACCTTCCTACGTCTCCAGCTGTCAAGATTTGACAGTCGAACCAGCAGATGTGATGTGTTCAAAGCATTTGCTTCTGATGTCAGATAAGCTCCTTTCCCACATCGAATTTCTCTATAAAAGCAGAATTGTCGTGTTATTATGTGTATTGTAACAATGCTGCTTAGACTTTTTAGGTTAGAAAACTGGTGGCTTGCCAGAGACCTCCAATATAGAAAATGTCAGTCTCCAGCACTGTCTCATGTGACTTGAGGGGCAAACCTAGGTACTACCAGATGGTCACACGCTCTCTATTTCATTCCTGCCACAGGATTAGCTGTGTAAGTCGGGAAGTCTGTAGGTTTACAGGTGGGTAGTAAATGCCCTGTTACCTGCTAAAGATGAGTATCCGTGGTTTGCTCTAAGGCAGGGTTTCTCAACCAAGGCATTGACTTTTGGGGCCAGATAAACCTTTGCTGTGGTGTGTGAGTCCTGTGCATCGTAGAGTGTTTAGCAAGGTCCCGACCTCTTACTCACTAGGTGCCCGTAACATTCCCTCTCTCTCCTCCCAGTCGTGACAGCCAAAATCACCTTCAGACTTCCCCAGATGTCCCCTGGGGGGCACAGTTGCACTCAGTGAGAAGCAGTGGACTCAAGGCTACCAATATCTTTGAGGTAGACTTGACGTCCTGTTGTGAAAGACATACTCATTCTCCTGTTTTTATTTTGGAAATTAGATGCCACTGTTCATGATCGTTATTCAGATGTCTGTCATTAAGCTTCGTCAGACTACCCACTCACAGGTGGGACACTGAGACAGAGGGAAACAGCTTGTCCAAGTCACATGGCCACATCCCTTGCCTCCTAAGAAAACGTGTCACAAGTGAAAGCAAGCTGGCTCTTGTAATATTGACAAGTCTTTTTCTTTAAACAAATGTGCCAGTTTTAGAGTTGTTCTTTGCCCTCTAACCTTTTGGAGGGCTTACATAGCCTTCAAGCTTCTAAAGAAACGAACTGGGGCACTCTTTCCCAAGCAGGAAGCAGTTTCACTGGCAGTGTGTGAGAGGCCTTGGGGACTTGGAGGATGAACACTTGTCGAAACGGGGTGTATCCCGATATGCTAGAGTAAGGCTCGGTGCACCACACCGGTGTTATCAGGTGGTGCTGGTCAAATAAGTAGTACTACAGAGAGAATCTTACTTTAGTCAATTTCAAGTTTTTGAGATCTCACTATGTTTTTTAAAACAGGTGTTAAATACATGCATTTGGTAAAACAGTACAAAAGGCTGTTTGGTACATAGCAGCCAAAGGAAAACAATGTGGCTATTCCGTGCTGAGCTATGCTGCGAGCATTATCAAATAAATACTGGATTCTGAGGCCTTTGTTCAGGAACAAAAAAGAATATAAAATATCTCATTACCACAACTAAGGAGCTGGCCTGTGGCAACTAAGACCCGGCACAATTAACTAACTAACTGACTATTTCTTTCTTTTTTTTTTTTTCTTTATGACAAAAGACTTAAAAATGACCACGGTTAAAGATTTGATGAAAGTTCATAATAATGCAGTTGACAAGAAAATTAGTTATTTCTGAGATATACATTTTAAAGTAATAACTAGGATTATTACATATAACATTATACCAGAACATATAAGATTTTTAGCAATTTCATGTAATGTCTGAAACATTTCTATTAACATATTTCCATACATATTTCCATACACATACAAATATAAGATTTTTAGAAATTTCATGTAATGTCTGAAACATTTATATTAACATATTTCCATACAAATAACCCAATGAAAGTTTAGTATTAGTTGTTTTGTTTGTTTGTTTATACTGCAGGTTCTTATTAGGCATCAATTTTATACACATCAGTGTATACATGTCAATCCCAATCGCCCAATTCAGCACACCACCATCCCCACCCCACCGCAGTTTTCCCCCCTTGGTGTCCATATGTCCATTCTCTACATCTGTGTCTCAACTTCTGCCCTGCAAACTGGCTCATCTGTACCATTTTTCTAGGTTCCACATACATGCATTAATATACGATATTTGTTTTTCTCTTTCTGACTTACTTCACTCTGTATGACAGTCTCTAGATCCATCCACGTCTCAACAAATGACTCAATTTCGTTCCTTTTTATGGCTGAGTAATATTCCATTGTATATATGTACCACAACTTCTTTATCCATTCGTCTGTCGATGGGCATTTAGGTTGCTTCCATGACCTGGCTATTGTAAATAGTGCTGCAATGAACATTCGGGTGCATGTGTCTTTTTGAATTACGGTTTTCTCTGGGTATATGCCCAGTAGTGGGATTGCTGGGTCATATGGTAATTCTATTTTTAGTTTTTTAAGGAACCTCCATATTGTTCTCCATAGTAGCTGTATCAATTTACATTCCCACCAACAGTGCAAGAGGGTTCCCTTTTCTCCACACCCTCTCCAGCATTTGTTGTTTGTAGATTTTCTGATGATGCCCATTCTAACAGGAGTGAGGTGATACCTCATTGTAGTTTTGATTTGCATTTCTCTAATAATTAGTGATGTTGAGCATCTTTTCATGTGCTTCGTGGCCGTCTGTATGTCTTCTTTGGAGAAATGTCTGGTTAGGTCTTCTGCCCATTTTTGGATTGGGGTGTTTGTTTCTTTAATATTGAGCTGAATGAGCTGTTTATATATTTTGGAGATTAATCCTTTGTCCGTTGATTCATTTGCAAATATTTTCTCCCATTCTGAGGGTTGTCTTTTCGTCTTGTTTATGGTTTCCTTTGCTGTGCAAAAGCTTTGCAGTTTCGTTAGGTCCCACTTGTTTATTTTTGTTTTTATTTCCATTACTCTAGGAGGTGGATCAAAAAAGGTCTTGCTGTGATTTATGTCAGAGAGTGTTCTTCCTATGTTTTCCTCTAAGAGTTTTATAGTGTCCACTCTTATATTTAGGTCTCTAATCCATTTTGAGTTTATTTTTGTGTATGGTGTTAGGGAGTATTCTAATTTCATTCTTTTACATGTAGCTGTCCAGTTTTCCCAGCACCACTTATTGAAGAGACTGTCTTTTCTCCATTGTATATCTTTGCCTCCTTTGTCGTAGATTAGTTGACCATAGGTGCGTGGGTTAATCTCTGGGCTTTCTATCTTGTTCCATTGATCTGTGTTTCTGTTTTTGTGCCAGTACCATATTGTCTTGATTACTGTAGCTTTGTAGTATAGTCTGAAGTCAGGGAGTCTGATTCCTCCAGCTCCATGTTTTTCCCTCAAGACTGCTTTGGTTATTCGGGGTCTTTTGTGTCTCCATACAAATTTTAAGAGGATTTGTCCTAGCTCCGTAAACAATGCCATTGGTAATTTGATAGGGATTGCATTGAATCTGTAGATTGCTTTGGGTAGTATACTCATTTTCACAATGTTGATTCTTCCAATCCAAGAACATGGTATATCTCTCCATCTGTTGGTATCATCTTTAATTTCTTTCATCAGTGTCTTATAGTTTTCTGCATACAGGTCTTTTGTCTCCCTAGGTCGGTTTATTCCTAGGTATTTTATTCTTTTTGTTGCAATGGTAAATGGGAGTGTTTCCTTAATTTCTCTTTCAGATTTTTCATCATTAGTGTATAGGAATGCAAGAGATTTCTGTGCATTAATTTTGTATCCTGCAACTTTACCATATTCATTGATTAGCTCTAGCAGTTTTCTGGTGGCAGTTTTAGGATTCTCTATGTATAGTATCATGTCATCCGCAACCAGTGACAGTTTTACTTCTTCTTTTCCAATTTGTAGTCCTTTTATTTCTTTTTCTTCTCTGATTGCCGTGGCTAGGACTTCCAGAACTATGTTGAATAATAGTGGTGAGAGTGGACATCCTTGTCTCGTTCCTGATCTTAGAGGAAATGCTTTCAGTTTTTCAGCATTGAGAATGATGTTTGCTGTGGGTTTGTCATATATGGCCTTTATTATGTTGAGGTAGGTTCCCTCTATGCCCACTTTCTGGAGAGTTTTTATCAGAAATGGGTGTTGAATTTTGTCAAAAGCTTTTTCTGCATCTATTGAGATGATCATATGGTTTTTATTCTTCAATTTGGTAATATGGTGTATCACATTGATTGATTTGCGTATGTTGAAGAATCCTTGCATCCCTGGGATAAATCCCACTTGATCGTGGTGTATGATCCTTTTAATGTGTGGTTGGATTCTGTTTGCTAGTATTTTGTTGAGGATTTTTGCATCTATATTCATCAGTGATATTGGTCTGTAATTTTCTTTTTTTGTAGTGTCTTTGTCTGGTTTTGGTATCAGGGTGATGGTGGCCTCACAGAATGAGTTTGGGAGTGTTCCTTCCTCTGCAATTTTTTGGAAGAGTTTGAGAAGGATGGGTGTTAGCTCTTCTCTAAATGTTTGATAGAATTCACCTGTGAAGCCATCTGGTCCTGGACTTTTGTTTGTTGGAAGATTTTTAATCACAGTTTCAATTTCATGACTTGTGATTGGTCTGTTCCTATTTTCTGTTTCTTCCTGGTTCAGTCTTGGAAGGTTATACCTTTCTAAGAATTTGTCCATTTCTTCCAGGTTGTCCATTTTATTGGCATAAAGTTGCTTGTAGTAGTCTCTTAGGATGCTTTGTATTTCTGCGGTGTCTGTTGTAACTTCTCCTTTTTCATTTCTGATTTTATTGATTTGAGTCCTCTCCCTCTTTTTCTTGATGAGTCTGGCTAATGGCTTATCCATTTTGTTTATCTTCTCAAAGAACCAACTTTTAGTTTTATTGATCTTTGCTATTGTTGTCTTTGTTTCTATTTCGTTTATTTCTGCTCTGATCTTTAAGATTTCTTTCCTTCTGCTAACTTTGGGTTTTGTTTGTTCTTCTTTCTCTAGTTTCTTTAGGTGTAAGGTTAGATTGTTTACTTGAGATTTTTCTTGTTTCTTTAGGTAGGCTTGTATAGCTATAAACTTCCCTCTTAGAACTGCTTTTGCTGCATCCCATAGGTTTTGGGTCGTCGTGTTTTCATTGTCATTTGTCTCTAGGTATTTTTTTGTTTCCTCTTTGATTTCTTCAGTGATCTCTTGGTTATTTAGTAACGTATTGTTTAGCCTCCATGTGTTTGTCTTTTTTACGTTTTTTTCCCTGTAATTCATTTCTAATCTCATAGCGTTGTGGTCAGAAAAGATGCTTGATATGATTTCAATTTTCTTAAATTTACTGAGGCTTGATTTGTGACCCAAGATGTGATCTATCCTGGAGAACGTTCCGTGCGCACTTGAGAAGAACGTGTAATCTGCTGTTTTTGGGTGGAATGTCCTATATATATCAATTAAATCTATCTGGTCTATTGTGTCATTTAAAGCTTCTGTTTCCTTATTTATTTTCATTTTGGATGATCTGTCCATTGGTGTAAGTGAGGTGTTAAAGTCCCCCACTATTACTGTGTTACTGTCGATTTCCTCTTTTATAGCTGTTAGCAGTTGCCTTATGTATTGAGGTGCTCCTCTGTTGGGTGCATATATATTTATAATTGTTATATCTTCTTCTTGGATTGATCCCTGGATCATTATGTAGTGTCCTTCCTTGTCTCTTGTAACATTCTTTATTTTAAAGTCTATTTTATCTGATACGAGTATAGCTACTCCAGCTTTCTTTTGATTTCCATTTGCATGGAATATCTTTTTCCATCCCCTTACTTTCAGTCTGTATGTGTCCCTAGGTCTAAAGTGGGTCTCTTGTAGACAGCATATATATGGGTCTTGTTTTTGTATCCATTCAGCCAGTCTATGTCTTTTGGTTGGGGCATTTAATCCATTCACGTTTAAGGTAATTATCGATATGTATGTTCCTATGACCATTTTCTTAATTGTTTTGGGTTTGTTTTTGTAGGTCCTTTTCTTCTCTTGTGTTTCCCACTTAGAGAAGTTAAGTTCCTTTAGCATTTGTTGTAGAGCTGGTTTGGTGGTGCTGAATTCTCTTAGCTTTTGCTTGTCTGTAAAGCTTTTGATTTCTCCATCAAAGCTAAATGAGATCCTTGCTGGGTAGAGTAATCTTGGTTGTAGGTTCTTCCCTTTCATCACTTTAAGTATGTCATGCCACTCCCTTCTGGCTTGCAGAGTTTCTGCTGAGAAATCAGCTGTTAACCTTATGGGAGTTCCCTTGTATGTTATTTGTCGTTTTTCCCTTGCTGCTTTCAATAATTTTTCTTGGTCTTTAATTTTTGCCACTTTGATTACTATGTGTCTCGGCGTGTTTCTCCTTGGGTTTATTCTGTATGGGACTCTCTGCGCTTCCTGGACTTGGGTGGCTATTTCCTTTCCCATGTTAGGGAAGTTTTCGACTATAATCTCTTCAAATA
This sequence comes from Eschrichtius robustus, assembly GCF_028021215.1. Taxonomy (NCBI): domain Eukaryota; kingdom Metazoa; phylum Chordata; class Mammalia; order Artiodactyla; family Eschrichtiidae; genus Eschrichtius; species Eschrichtius robustus. The sequence goes on from NC_090824.1 coordinate 78,451,686, forward strand.
TTTTCTCTGGTCCTTTCTCTCTCTCTTCTCCTTCTGGGACCCCTATAATGCGAATGTTGTTGCGTTTAATGTTGTCCCAGAGGTCTCTTAGGCTGTCTTCATTTCGTTTCATTCTTTTTTCTTTAGTCTGTTCCGCAGCAGTGAATTCCACCATTCTGTCTTCCAGGTCACTTATCCGTTCTTCTGCCTCAGTTATTCTGCTATTGATTCCTTCTAGTGTAGTTTTCATTTCGGTTATTGTATTGGTCATCTCTGTTTGTTTGTTCTTTAATTCTTCTAGGTCTTTGTTAACCATTTCTTGCATCTTCTCAATCTTTGCCTCCATTCTTATTCCGAGGTCCTGGATCGTCTTCACTATCATTATTCTGAATTCTTTTTCTGGAAGGTTGCCTATCTCCACTTCATTTAGTTGTTTTTCTGGGGTTTTTTCTTGTTCCTTCATCTGGTACATGGCCCTCTGCCTTTTCATCTTCTCTATCTTTCTGTCACTGTGGTTTTTGGTCCACAGGCTGCAGGATTGTAGTTTCTCTTGCTTCTGCTGTCTGCCCTCTGGTGGTTGAGGCTATCTAAGAGGCTTGATGGGAGGCTCTGGTCCTGACTATTTCTTAAAATCTCATTGATAGGTATTTAATATGATTTTTTAAAATTTATTTATTTATTTAATTTATTTATTTTTGGCTGCGTTGGGTCTTCCTTGCTGCGTGTGTGCTTTCTCCAGTTGCGGTGAGCGGGGGCTACTCTTCGTTGCGGTGCGTGGGCTTCTCATTGCGGTGGCTTCTCTTGTTGCGGAGCACGGGCTCTAGGCGCGCGGGCTTCAGTAGTCGGGGCACGAGGACTCAGTAGTTGTGGCTTTTGGGCTCTAGAGCGCAGGCTCAGTAGTTGTGGCGCACGGGCTTCATTGCTCCGCGGCGTGTGGGAACTTCCCGGACCAGGGCTTGAACCCTTGTCCCCTGCATTGGCAGGCGGATTCTTAACCACTGCGCCAGCAGGGAAGCCCAGGCTCCAGCCTTTTTAAAAATGTGTTCCTTCCACCTTCGTGGAGCCGGCGTAGGGGATGGGGAGGAGTGAGAACCCGATTGGCAGGGGTCCGGTCGCAACCCCGGAAGGGGACGGGGGACGATCTAAGAGGTGGCACCGGGCCACAGTCGACCCCCAGTGACAGCTAACAGCTGCAGTGCTGCCCCTTCCTGCCCCAGGACCTGAGCTCAGGTCCCGGGGCGGCTGGAGAAACGCACTGTTTTTTGGTGAGGTGCTCTTACTTACTGTGTGGAGCTGCTCCGGCTGCCCCGGCGACCACACCCCTGCAGGGCCCTGTGCCCGTCCTCCCTGCCCCCTGCCCAGGGCTCGGAGAACAGCAGTCTCTGTGGGGCAACCCGCTTCCAAGCCCTTCAGTGACCACGGAGGACTGGGAACGGGCTGGGCTACCGGGGAGCCTGGGCATCCAACACCTGAGCTCAGCCCTGGGGGCTCACGTGAGGGCAGGGGCTGGGGGTTGCGGGCGGTGAGCGGAGGGGCCTCCAGCCGGCATCAGCCTGGGCCCTGGACCCGGGGAAAGGCCTCACCCTCTCAGTCCTGACCTGCCGCTCAGGAACCCTGTGGCCCACCAGCCCGAGGCTTGTGTCGCCCGCCATGGACTGCCCGGCACACGGCTGGGGTGCCAACGCCACACCTGGATTTTGCACGGGGACCACCTGGGGGCTCGGTGCACAGGAAGACGAGCAGCCCCCAGGCCCCGACACGCCCCTTCCATATCCATCGAGAGGTGCCTGATGGAAGGCCGGCTGTGCTCCTTTTCAAGCCCCAGGGAATTCACACGAACAGCCCTCCCGGCCACGGGGTGCCTGCCCACCGGCTCTGGGCCTGCGACCAGCCCAGAACACAGAAGGCACCGAAGTGGGTGCAGGGAGCTGAGCCGGGGCTGCAGAAGGGCAGACACCACAGCCTGGTCCACAACCGACTGCCCTAGGGCGGGTGAGAACGGGCGGGCAGGCTGAGGGGAGGACAGAGCGTGGCACCGCCTGCCCGCCTGGGCCACGGGGAGAAGGTCGGGGCGCCGCCCGCGCGCTCGCTCCGCTGCCTGGCGTCCTTTGTGGGGGCGAAGGGCCGGAGGCAGGGCTCCCGAGGAGCTCAAAGGCCCGGGAAGGACACACGGGACGGTCCAGAGCCACCCTACCGCTCCAGTGGTGCAGCACCCTCTCTGAATTCCTACTGCCACCAAAACACATCCCTAAGGCCTTTGGGAAGAATCGCTAGGACCCAGGAAGGCAGCCCCCTGCTGTGGTCCAGACTTCAGCAGCTGCCGATGATCAGAGGGAGCCAGCCGGCCGGCCTTGAGCAGGAGGACAGGACACGGGGACAGGGACAGCCACAGCCGGGCTTCCCACAGCTGTGCCCACCGCCAGAACCAGCTCCAGCCAATCACAGCCCCCGAGATGCCAAACAGTGACGGGCGAGAGGCTGGCAGGAAACTGACACCCCCTCACTGGAGAGCCTGCCCGGCCGGGGTGCGGGGCACCATCCCCGTCTGAACTCACCCCACAGCTCAGCCATCTCCCAGTGACCCAGACGCGTCACCACAGCCCCAGGGCTGATCCCCGACCAAGGTCAGAACTCCCCCCAGTGTGACGGCCCCCATGCCACTCCTGTGGTGGAAGGGACGGCAGGCAGAGACCAGGAGTAGAGTCTTTTTATTAACGGCTGCGTTTTCAAAGAACCGTTTTGTTACCAGGAAAGCTCCCCAGGAAGGGATTGCATTAGTGCAACAAGGGGGAGCCTTGATGCCAGGCTCTCCAGACACTTCCAGGTGGAGACTTTTGGCCTAGGCCGGCCGCCGGGGACTCAGGGGCTGGGAGGACACGCGGCCCCTCCCCCGCCCCGACGGGGCGCTAAGGCACCCGGCCCGCCTGGGTGGGCAAAACCCCGTGCCTTCAGCAGGCCGGCGGCTTGCAGCCCTCAACCTGCAGCCCTTTGCTCAGGAGGAAGGCGTCCTGCGTGGGGTCACAACCCAGGAAGAGCTTCACCATGCCCTTGGCATCCTCGGAGCCCCCTGGCTCAGAATGCAGCTTCTGTAGTCCATGGCAACCTGACGAGAGGGGGTGGGGCTGCAGGAGGGTGGAGCACCCCCTTCACTGAGGGTGTGGGTGTGGCCACCTCTGCTGTGACTCAAGAAAGGGCAGGGGAGCAGGGGGTCCAGGGCAGGGCCCTCAGAGCCTGGCAGGCCCAGGCGGGCGGCACAGGCATCTAGGCCCAGGCCAAGGACCTCCGTGTTGGTCTGCATGGCAGGCTGGCCTCTCACCTTGCCACTCAGGACGCCCTCCCGCTTGAAACGTGTGTGGAACGTGTCCGCGGAGTACACCTCGCTGCACAGGTAGCCATAGGACTGGGCGTCGTAGCTTCCTGCCAGGTGGCCGAAGGTCGCAAGCAGGTGGGTCCCTGGGACACACGCGGAGAAGCTCCTGCCCGGCCCCCTGGCCGCTCCGTGCCCCTTCCCCAGAGAGGGGGCCTCAAAGCAGCCCTGTCTGAGTCCCCTGCCACTAGAGGGAGTATTGGCCCAACACTTCTAGAAAACGGGGACCTTGCGGGCAACTCAGTGGAGGGGACACAAATAAATTTTTGCCGACTTTCTGCTGAAGCTCACGAGGGTTCACCCCGAAGCCTCTTACAAGGTCAGCTGCCCGAGGCTCCGAGGGATGAGTCAGGGCTCACCTTCCAGCACGGGGAGAGCGCGGGTTCAAGCGCTCACGAGGGAGTGAACTGCGTCTCCGCACCGACACGCACGGGCAAACCTCGTCGACGCGTTCCGTCCGGGGTATGAAGCCCTCTCCTGCCTCTTCCAGGCTCTCCAGAAAGCACGTGCAGATACGCCCACCCCACCCTCGGACTCCGCGGGCCACAGCTGGAGGGACCAGCCCAGAACCGAGGCAGGAAGAGGCCAGAGGTCAGCGGGCCTCGGCCAGAGCCCGTCAGTCGGTCCCCCTTCACACACCACCAGAGGATCCTCTTGACCTGGGCAGTAGCCGCCAAGCGACCGCTAAGGTGGGCCCGGCGTGCACTTGGCTACCTGGCGTGGCTGGGACCCCGAGGACCTCCTGGCAGAGGCGGGCATTCTCCTGGGCCGGGTCCGCGGGCGTCTGCGTGTGCAGGGCCTTGTCCACCTTGCCAGGACGATCTGGCGCAGGTTGAAGAGGCCTGGAGGGCGGGAGGAAGGAGACGGGGGGCTGGCACTGTGTGCAGGCCGCGCTTTCCAGCCGGGCGGTCCGGGAGCCCCTTTCCTTTCCCTCGGCCCGACCGCACCGGGTTGGCCAGCCGGGACTTGATGAGTTGGCCAGCAGCTCTGGGGACGGCGCTGCCCGTGCCCCACCGAGACTGGCAGCAACGCCAGGGCTTCACAGGGCGCGGCGCTCCCGGCCCCAGAGCCTTCCCTCTGGTTCTCATCACCGGCTGTCGCCAGAGTCGCAGGTAACGTGCCTTTCTTGTCGTTTGTCTTTTTTTCGGCCCTCAGCCACGCAAAGGTGTGAAGCCCTGACACTCGCTGCCACGTGGAGGCACCCTGAGAACACGATGCTCAGCGAGACAAGTCAGACACAGAAGGGCACACAGGGTGTGACCCCACTGAGGGGGAACATCCAGAACAGGTAGATCCACAGAGTCAGAGTGGGTTCCTGGTTGTTAGGGGCAGGGGGCGGGGAGGGAATGATAACTAAGGGCGTGACGGACATTTTTGGGGTGAGGGAAATGTTCCAAAACAGGGCAGTAGTGACGGCTGCACAGCTCAGTAAAGTGTCCCACGCGCTCCGGTGCAGCCTGTGAGAGCATCGCTCTCAGGACGAAGGGCTGACCGCAGGAAGACTGAAGGAGCACTGGGTCCTGGGCCCAGACGCTCAGCTGGGGACACCCCCGCCCCCCCGGTGGGGAAGTCCCTGGGACTTGCTGAGCCTCCACCGAGACTGGCAGCAGCCCAGGGCCTCACAGGGCGCGGCGCTCCCGGCCCCAGAGCCTTCCTCTGGTTCTCATCACCGGCTGTCGCCAGAGTCGCAGGTAACGTGCCTTTCTTTTCGTTTGTCTTTTTTCCGGCCCTCAGCACGCAAAGGTGTGAAGCCCTGACACTCGCTGCCACGTGATGCACCCTGAGAACACGATGCTCAGCGAGACAAAGTCAGACACAGAAGGGCACACGGTGTGACCCCACTGAGGGGGACATCCAGAACAGGTAGATCCACAGAGTCAGAGTGGGTTCCTGGTTGTCAGGGGCAGGGGAGGGGAGGGAATGATAACTAAAGGCGTGAGGGACATTTTTGGGGTGAGGGAAATGTTCCAAAATAGGGCAGTAGTGACGGCTGCACAGCTCAGTAAAGTGTCCCCACGCGCTCCGGTGCAGCCTGTGAGAGCATCGCTCTCAGGACGAAGGGCTGACCGCAGGAAGGACTGAAGGAGCACTGGGTCCTGGGCCCAGACGCTCAGCTGGGACACCCCCGCCCCCCCGGTGGGGAAGTCCTGGGACTTGCTGAGCCTCCACCGAGACTGGCAGCAGCCCCAGGGCCTCACAGGGCACAGCGCTCCCGGCCCCAGAGCCTACCCTCTGGTTCTCATCACCGCCTGTCACCAGACTTGCATGCAACGTTCCTTTCTTTTCTTTTGTCTTTTTAAGGCAACTCTTGAATACACGTATTTAACATGCAGGGAACCAGTCCTGACTCCTTGATCTGCGGCTTCAGGCTCCAGAGTCTCGAGGACATCCACTTCCATTTTTTTACACGCCCTGTGCGTGGGGTTTGATGATGGAACTGACACCGAGGGCGTCACCACGTGCGGGGTGACATCAGCGGAAGAATCCCGTGGCGAGGGCCTGCCTGAGAACCACGGGAGAGCCCGGGCCCTCCCCGCCCCCTGCCTGCAGCCCCGCGCCCGCACCCACCTGGGAGCGGAGCTGGTGCATCGCTTGCCAGAACTCATGGAAGTAGGTCTCCAGCTCATCATGCTGCAACAGGGAGGGCGGGTTGGGCGTAGACTTGGTGAAGTTGGCCACCATGGCCGCGATGGCAATCTGGCGCCTCCCATCCTGCTGCAGGCAGCCCGGCTGCAGGCCAAAGCAGGCCATGTGCCCAGACTTCCCTTCCCTGGGGAGGGACGCGGGGTGAGGCCCCGCTTCCACAGAGGAGCCCTGGCCCACGGCCGACAGGTTCCCCCACGCATGCACCGAGGGTAGAGGTCCAGGTAGAACTTGCCGATGGATGACCTTGTCCGCGGCCGCGTCCCGGACCGTGTAGAGCCTCACATCTCCGTGACACACGTTGGCACCCTCCTCCAGGTCGAAGGTCAGCCCCAGCAGCTCCTGGGAGATGCCCAGCCACCCGCGCGTGACCACCTGCATGGGGAAGGACTCATCGAGCAGGTACTGGTCCACGTGGTAGCGCGTCTCCTCCCCCTGGTTCATGTAGCAGCACAGGTCCTAGACGTTGATGGGCCCGTCAAAGTGCAGGCCCCGCCTCTGGCACTTGGCCTTCTTTAGGTCCAGGATCACGGCCGCTCCTGCTCCCCGAGGGGCTTCAGCTTCTGGGCCAGCTCATCTGCGGGCGGAGGGGAGAGGTTCGGCTATGTCCCTGTGGCAGCCTCCCAGCCGCCACCCACCCCACGCCCCTCGAGGCAGAATGAAGGGTTGGGGAAGGCGACCCCCAAGGGCTGACACAGTCGGGTCTCAGGCAGCACCACGTCCAGTCAAGGTCCGCCTGACCCTCGGGGAGGCGGGGTTACCTAGGAAAGTGGCCACCACCTGGCTGGTCTTGGCCATGTTCATCTCCAGCACGGAGTCGGCACGCGTGCTGAACCCCAGCAGGCGGGACTTCTGAGCCTGCAGCCTTACCAGCTCCCCGAGGATCGCGCAGTTCTCCTGGAACCCAGAGACGGCCAGCGCTGGGGACCGTGGGCCACGCCCTCCCCACGGGCCCCGGGCCAGGTCTCTGAGGGCGGGCAGGGCTCTCAGGCCACTGGCGGGCACAGCCAATCCCCCTCCCTCCTCCTCCTGGCCCGGATTTCTAGACACTTTGGTGCTGTCCTAACACGTGGTCTTTATGAACACAGGTCCTTTTGGGACCAGAAACGGCGTGAACCGTGATGAGCTCTAAGGCCAAGGGCAGGAAGAAATGTGACCAGGCTCTCCAGGAGCCACCCAGGGGCCTCCCCGGGCTCAACAATACAGACTCGGCTGCCGTGCAGACAGCAGGTCATCCCCACGGTGCCCGAACACCCAGCCCCATGGACGGCGAGACGCCTGTTGCTGCAGGTGGCCCGGGGCTGGCTGGTGAGGCCCTGCCCCAGGCGGGCGTACGCCACCTTCTCTGGGGCCACCTCTCCGGCTCTGCGGTGGGGTTCTCCTGGGAGCCCCCAGTCACCACAGGACCAACGTGGCCTGTCTGCAGCCCAAGAAGGTGGGGACACAGGACTGTCCCCCATGCCCCCCACATCACCCACGAGGCCGAGCAAGCACCAGTGGTGTCTGCGGGGAAGATGAAGGGCTCACGCACAGCCCCCATCTACTGAAGATGCTGAACAGGAGAAGCACAGACTGCAGCCACACGCGGTATGGACCAAACGCAAGTGTCCTTGCAGGAACCGATGTCTGAATGTCAAGGCCGTACCCGGGCCACAGTGAGAAGGCCCAGACCCCACGCAAGGCACAGAGAGGAGATGGGGGGAACATCTGCGAATCTGAGCTCATCGGGCATCACCCCAGAAGGAGAGGGAGAGGAGGAGGGAGAGGGAGAGGGAGAGGGAGGGAGGTACAGACGTCTCTCCCTTCCCTGGGGGTTCTCTAGTGCAGCCAAGGCTGAAAAGCACTGCATTTCGGGAGATGGGTCCTCGTGGAAAAGTTAAATAGTAGCTCATGGCATTATCGACACATATTAAAAAGGCCCCAAATCTTGGGGAGTCAGGGAGGGGAGCTGGCGGCTGCCTCGTAAAGGAGGAGAGATTGGGCGTCAGAGGAGGTGCCTGTGCAGCCCGCCGCCGCTGCCCAGGACCCCGCAGACTTCATCTCCCAGCTGTGGTCCCGGGCTGGAAGGCAGCGGGGAGGTCAAGCCGTCCAAGCATCAACGTTGACTTCAGGGCTGATCTAAAAGGCGCCTGGTGTTTGTTGAAGCAGAAGAAAGAGAAAGCAGTGGGGAGAGGAGGGGAGGGGGAGGGAGCCCCCATCAGCCCTTCTCCCTCTCTCCCTCTCTGTCTCCCTCTCTCCCTCCTTCCCTCCCTCCCTCTACCTCCCTGCTTCTCACTCTCACTCTCCCTCCATCTCTCCCTCTGCCTCTCTCCCTCTCCCTCTTTCCCTCTCCCTCTCTCCCTGTCCCCCTTTCCCTGTCCCTGTTTCCCTGTTCCGCTCTTCCGATACCTCATTCCCTCTCCCTCTCTCCCTCTCTCCCTCTCGTGCTCCCTCTCCCTCCACCTCCTTCCCTCTCCGGAGAGGGTGCCTGCTTCCTTCTCTGTCTCCCTCTCTGGAGAGGGAAGGAGGTGGAGGGAGAGGGATAGAGGGAGGGAGGGAAAGACAAAGGCGTCTCTCCCTCCCTCCCTCCCTCCCTCTCTCCCTCCCTCTCTCCATCTCCCTCACTCCCTCCCAGAGATGGAGAGACAGAGGAAGAGGCAGAGACAAGGGAGAGGGAGAGGGAGAGAGAGGGGGAAGGGAGGGAGAGAGAGAGAGGTGTCTTCCTCCCTCCCTTTCCCTCTCTCCCTCCCTCTCTCCCTCTCCTGCTCCCTCTCCCTCTCTGGAGACGGAAGGAGGTGGAGGGAGAGAGAGCAGGAGAGGGAGGGGGGAGAGGGAGAGAGAGGGGGAGAGGGAGAGAGGGATAGAGGGAGGGAAGGAAAGACAAAGACGTCTCTCCCTCCCTCCCTCTATCCGTCTCTCCCTCCCTTTATCCCTCTCTCGCTCCCTCTTTCCCACTCCCTCGCTCCCTCTCCTCCCTCTCCCTCTCCCTCCGTCTCTCCATCTCCCTCACTCCCTCCCAAAGATGGAGAGACAGAGGAAGAGGCAGAGACAAGGGAGAGGGAGAGGGAGAGAGAGGGGGGAGGGAGGGAGAGAGAGAGAGGTGTCTTCCTCCCTCCCTTTCCCTCTCTCCCTCCCTCTCTCCCTCTCCTGCTCCCTCTCTGTCTCTGGAGAGGGAAGGAGGTGGAGGGAGAGAGAGCAGGAGAGGGAGGGGGGAGAGGGAGAGAGAGGGAGAGAGGGATAGAGGGAGGGAAGGAAAGACAAAGTCGTCTCTCCCTCCCTCCCTCTATCCCTCTCTCCCTCCCTTTATCCCTCTCTCGCTCCCTCTCTCCCACTCCCTCGCTCCCTCTCCTCCCTCTCCCTCTCCCTCCGTCTCTCCATCTCCCTCACTCCCTCCCAGAGACGGAGGAAGAGGCAGAGACAAGGGAGAGGGAGAGGGAGAGAGAGGGGGGAGGGAGGGAGAGAGAGAGAGGTGTCTTCCTCTCTCCCTTTCCCTCTCTCCCTCCCTCTCTCCCTCTCCTGCTCCCTCTCCCTCTCTGGAGAGGGAAGGAGGTGGAGGGAGAGAGAGCAGGAGAGGGAGGGGGGAGAGGGAGAGAGGGAGGGAAGGAAAGACAAAGACGTCTCTCCCTCCCTCCCTCTATCCCTCTCTCCCTCCCTTTATCCCTCTCTCGCTCCCTCTCTCCCACTCCCTCGCTCCCTCTCCTCCCTCTCCCTCTCCCTCCGTCTCTCCATCTCCCTCACTCCCTCCCAGAGACGGAGGAAGAGGCAGAGACAAGGGAGAGGGAGAAGGAGAGAGAGGGGGGAGAGAGAGAGAGGTCTCTTCCTCCCTCCCTTTCCCTCTCTCCTTCTTCTCTCCCTCTCTCCCTCTCCCTCTCTCCCCCCTCCCTCTGCTCCTCTCCCTCATCTCTGCCTCTCCCTCCATCTCTCCCTGTCTGAGAGGGAATGAGGGAGCGGGAGAGACGGAGGGAGCGGGAGAGACGGAGGGAGAGGGAGAGACGGAGGGAGAGGGAGAGACGGAGGGAGCGGGAGAGACAGAGGGAGGGAGAGGGAGAAGGAGGGAGGGAGAGGGAGAGAGGAAGGGAAAGGGCGAGGGAGAGGGAGGGAGGGCGAGACATCTCTCCCTCTCCCTCTCCCTCTCCCTCCCTTCCTCTCCCTCTCCTAGAGGGAGGGAGGGAGAGGGAGAGACAGAGGGAGAGGAGAGGGAGGGAGCGAAGGAGAGGGGGAGTCGGAGAAGGAGGTAGGGAGAGGGAGAAGGAGAGAGGGTGCCTGCTTCCCTCTCTGTCTCCCTCCCTCCCTCTCCGTGTCCCTCTCTCCCCCCTCTCCCTCTCCCTCTGTCTCTCCCTCTCTGGGAGGGAGAGAGGGAGAGGGAGCAGGAGGGAAAATGATGGAGGGATGGAGAGGGAGAGAGGGTGAGGGAGAGAAGGAGAGGAGGAGGAGAGAGGCAGAGGGAGGGAGGAAGAGACCTCTCCCTCCCTCCCTCTGCCTCCCTCCTTCTCCTCCCTCTTCTCCCTCTCTCTCCAACTCTCCCTCTCCCTCCGTCTCTCCATCTCCCTCACTCCCTCCCAGAGAGGGAGAGACAGAGGTAGAGGCAGAGCGGAACACGGAAACAAGGACAGGGAAACAGGCACAGGGAGAGAGGCAGGGACAGAGGGAGAGGAGAGGGAAGAGGGAGAGGAAAGAGGGAGAGGAAAGAGAGAGAGGGAGGGAGAGAGGGAGAGACAGATGGAGAGAGAGGGAGGGAGAGAGAGAGAGGGAGAGGGAAAGAGGTAGAGGGAGAGCAGAACAGGGAAAGAGGGACAGGGAGGGAGAGAGGGAGGAGAGGAAGCAGGGAGAAAAGAGAGAAAGAACACACCATCTACATTTCTGTCAGATGACACCGGGGATCCTTACACAACCAGGAGAAAATAACACAGGGAGGCTCTTTCTCAGCTGGAACTGGCACTGCAGAGGGGGCCAAACACCACCAGGCTGGCCACACATGTCCAGCCGCCGCTCCAGCCCCGTCAGCCGTGAGTCCGGTCACCAGGGCTCTGAGTGTCTGCTCCAGGGAGCTGGGGTTCACCCTCTCACCGGGGAGGCCGGGCCAAGACCGCGGGGCCCCGGGCTGGACACATAGGGGGAAAAGCATCCCCACAGGACAGCTTGTGCGAGCAGATTCAGCTGCCAGATTCTAGAGGCCCGGGACCACCCTGTGGCCCGTGAAAAACAGGAGGCCACGAGGGTCTTGCATCGTGATTCCTGTCCGTTGGACTGTAAAGTTTATGTAGGGAATCTTGCAAACAGTGGTAACAAGGCTGAATTGGAACGAGATTTAGGCTATTACGGACCACTCTGAAGTGTGTGGGTTGCTAAAAGCCCTCCCGGCTTCGCTCTTGTTGAATGTGAAGATCCCCGAGATGCAGCCGATGCTGTCCGAGAACTAGATGGGAGAACACTATGTGGCTGCCGAGTAAGAGTGGACCTGTCGAATGGGGAAAAGAGAAGTCCAAATCGTGACCGCCTCCTTCTTGGGGTCGTCGCCCTCGAGATGATTATCGGAGGAGGAGTCCTCCACCTCCCACACATCTCCAAGATGGAGAGCCTTCTCCGTCAGCCAGAGCAGGTCCCTTTCTAGATACAGGAGAAGAGAGAGATGACTGTCCCAGGAGAGAAATCACAAGCCGTCCCGATCTTTCTCTAGGTCTCCTAGCCGATCTAGGTCAAATGAAAGGAAATAGAAGACCACTTTGCAAGAGGAGTGGTGTACAGGCAATAACTTCATTTGACAGGAGTATGTACAGAAAATTCAAGTTTGGTTTGAGACTTCTGAAGCTTGGTGCACTTTTTAAATGTTTTAGTTGTTCACATTTGTTTGTCTCTTGGGACAGTGACCCATAAAGGTGTCATTCTCTATGGTTTGAAATGGGTCACATGAGGCATGTGATATGAAGAATTGTTACCTTCCAATGTTCCCTTAAGCAAAATTGAATTTGCTTTGAATTTTTGGTCTTGCCTAGACTGATAATAAAACTTTAACTCCTGCCCACCTAAAGTGTGATGTTTACTATTATGGAAACAACACTGGCAAACGTGTAAAAGACTTTCTGTAGCTGGGATATGGTATGCAGCTGTAGTTAAGCAAGCAGTCTTTAAAAGGTGCTGTGAACACAAGCCAGCAGGTAAAAATGAAAGCCGCACCCTTACCCTAGATTAGAGGTTTAAAAATTCCACTAGTCTTCACACGGGACAAGAGGTTGTCCAGGGAGTTGAGAATCTAAGAAGTTTCAAGGAAGTTAGTTTACCTTTGAGTTAGGTCATAAGTCCCCTCTGTGATTGCTGTACATGAATACATAGCTCTTTGTAATATTTTTTGGAAATCTGAGATGATCAAGATACCAATGTCCTGCCGGATTAAGAGTATTGTAGAGCTGAACTTTGAGTTACTGTGCAATTTTTTTTTTCATGCTGTCATTTGTAATATGTTTTGTGAGAATCCTTGGGATTAAAGTTTTGGTTGCAAAAGAAAAGAAGAAAAGAAAAGAATCCGCCTGCCAGTGCAGGGGACACAGGTTCAAGCCCTGGTCCGGGAAGATCCCAGGTGCCGCAGATCAACTAAGCCCGTGGGCCACAACTACTGAGCCTGCGCTCTAGATCCTGGGAGCCAGAACTACTGAGCCCCCACGCACAACTACAGAAGCCCGCACGCAACGAAGACCCAACGCAGCAAAAAAAAAAAAAAAAAAGACGCTACTGGCCAGGTGATCAAGGGTAAAATCATTTGTCATAAGTCCCGTTGATGGTGTGTATCCTTGATGTGACCTGAGGAGAATGGCATTTTTATCTCTGTCTGGATCTTCCGCCCCAAACCCCATAACTCCAGACCAACCATAAGAAAACATCAGAAAACAAACAGACAAACAAATTGAGGGACAAAATACCTGACCAGTCCTCCTCAAAACTTTCAAGGTATCAAAACCCAGGGACATCTGAGAAATGTCACAGCCCAGAGGAGACTGGGACAGAAAAAGGATGTTAGGGGAAAACTAGGGAAATGCTAATGAAGTGTGGACTTTAGTTAATAACAATGTATCCATCTTGGTTCCTTAGTTGGATAAACATGTCATACTAACGTACTAACGTGTTGGAGATAGGGTTACTGGGTCAGGGTCCACGGCACTCTACACTCTGTACAGATCTTTGCCACTTTTTTGTAACTCTAAGCTATTCTAAAATTAAGCGAGTACTGAACAGAGATAAGAATGTTATTTCCCTGATTTGAACATGCCTGAGTTTCTTTTCATGGTCACATTTTTGCTATCTGGATGTGTCTTGGAATCAGTAGCAAAGGAGAGTTGCCAGCCCCTGGAAAGATGTGGGTGGTTTGCAGGTGGCTTGCTCTGGAGCTGAAGACCACGGTGGGAAGTCTGCAGCCTCGGGCTGCACTTAGAACCATGGGAGGGGATGGGCCAGCTCAGTTAGGGATGGAACCTATAAGTAAAACTTTTTTCTTTTCCATTATGGCTTATCACAGGATGTTGAATATAGTTCCCTGTGCTAGACAGTAGGATGTTGTAGTTTATCCATCCTATATTTAATAGTTTGCATCTGCTAACCCCAAACTCCCAATCCAACCCTCCCTCACTCTTTCTCCCCCTTGGCAACCACAAGTCTGTTCTCTATGTCTGTGAGTCTGTTTTTGTTTCGTAGACGAGTTCATTTGTGTCGTATTTTAGATTTCACATATAAGTGAGATCATATGATATGTGTCTTTCTCTTCTGACTTACTTCACTTAGTATGGTAATCTCTAGGTCCATCCACATTGCTGCAAATAGCATTATTTCATTCTTTGTATGGCTGGATAATATCCCATTGTATATATGTACCACATCTTCTTTATCCATTCATCCATCAGTGGACATTTAGGTAGCTTCCATGTCTTGGCTATTGTAAATAGTGCTGCAATGAACATTGGGGTGCATGTATCTTGTCTTTCTTTTTTTTTTTCTTTCTTCCTTTCTTCCTTTCTTCCTTTATTTCTTTCTTCCTTTCTTTCTTCCTTGCTTCCTTCCCTTCTTTCTTTCTTTCTCTCTCTCCCTCTCTCTCTTTCTCTCTTTCTTTCTTTTTTTTTTTGTCACACAGCATGTGAGATCTTAGTTCCCTGACCAGAGATGGAACCCATGCCCCCCGCACTGGAAGCACGGAGTCTTAACCACTGGAGCACCAAGGAGATCCCAGGGGTGTGTGTATAGTTTTGAATTAGAGTTTTCTCCAGATCTATGCCCAGGAGTGGAATTGCGGGACCCTATGGCAGCTGTATCTGTTGCTGCACGTCTCACATCAACCACCTGCACTCCAATCCTTGCTCTCAACGTCATCTTTGGGGAACCCAACCTGCGACAGGGACCTTGACAAGAAGAAATGGCTCAGGGAAAAGCTACCTGCACAGGGAGGAGATAGAGGCCATCGCCCCTGGGGTGCGGCGCGGAGAGTGGGCACAGAGATTTGTCATTTCACCCCCGATGCTCATCTCAGCCCTCCTGGCTGCCCCACTCTAGGTCACCTCGGGATACAGAGGTGACCCGGTTAGAGTCCCTGCCTGTGCAGGAATCTGGGGGCACCAGCGGGTCTGAATAATATTAGTGCAGGGTCTCCCCTGCGGCACTGGGGTTATTCGGGGCGGGTCACCCTCTGCTGAGGGCCCCTCCTGGGCACTGTGTGGGGTTTAGCAGCAGCCCTGGCCGCACCCCTTTGATTCCAGGGGCCCCTCCCCCCCAGTTGTGACAACCACAGATTTTCCCCACACGTCACGGAAGAACTGGGTGAGGCGGGGGCAGGATGGCCCTGGGCGAGGACAGCTGTGTTGAAGCAACCAGCCTGGCCCAGGGCAAGGTCTGCCCCAATCCCGTCAGCGCCTGCATTTAGACCTGCCCCTTTCCTCTCCCACCTCCTCTGCCCTGCAGTGGTCTCCGAGACATCATCGCCATGTGATAAATCACACCTTCTCAGTCGACTGTTTGCTGCCCTCGCTAGAACGTGAGCTCTTTGAGGACAGGGATGCTGTTATGTCCCCAGCACCTAGAAGAGTGTCTGCTGTGTAGTAGATGCTTCATAAATACTTGCTGAATAAAGGAGTTGAATAAAGGGATGAGTGGATGGATGAATGAAGGTTACAATGGAAGGAGGGGGGAGATTCCCTTTCTGGCTCTCGGGGGTTGGGAGATCGAGTGAAAGATCCGTCCTAAATAGGCTGATCAGCCTTCTGGGGTTCCCCGGGACTGAGGGTTTCCCCAGAGTTCCAGCGCTCAAACCTGAGCGGTCCTGGGCAAACTGGGGGCGGGTGTTGGTCACCCTATCTAAACACAGTAACAATTCCAGCTGCAATAGCAATGGCCAATGACCTCTATGGTCTTATTGACCATGCACAGTTCTTTACCTGGCAGGGAAGGGTGGGCCGGGATTGGAATTCTGGTGATCCAGGGCGGGTGAGGGCACACCCCGGGCTTGTGTAGGGGAGTCCAGGAAGGTTCTGGAGAAAGTGACAGTGACACAGGGGGGAGGGAGGAGTCTAAGGAAGAACATCCCACATGACAACGTGTGCCAATGGCCCTGGGCCCAAGGTCACACCTGACCAGGGCTTGCCTTTTTTTTTTTTTTTTCTAATTTACTTTTTCCCACATGGATATGCAATTGTCCTAATGCCATTTATTGAAAACTCCTTAATTTCCCCACTTTCTGTCATATCAAGTTCTCATAGATCTGTTTCTGGACCTTTATTCTATACCATAGAGCTATACGTCCCGTCCTTGCACCACTAGGGCTGTTTCATCACTATAACTTTATTTTTTATTCATTTATTTTTCTTGGCCATGCCGTGCGGCATGTGGGATCTTATTTCCCTGACCAGGGATCGAACCCGCGCCCCCTGCCAGTGGAAGCTCGGAGTCTTAATCACTGGACCTCCAGGGAAGTCCCCAGGGTTTGCTTTGACATCCATCGAATGGTGGCAGGTGGGCACGGGGAGCAGCTGTCTGTGAGCCATCCTGTGTAGAAATGCAGGCTGGAGGGGAGGACAGATGGAGCGGGAGGGGAAGAAGCGGAGGAGGGAGGGAGGGCGGGCGAGAGACAGACAGAGCATGAAAGCTGAAAAGAGCTCCTAGTGCCGGGAGCCTTGGAGCCAGAGCCTGGGAGCCAGGGTGACTGGCTCTCCTCCCTGGTGTGTGTGTGTGTGTTGCGGGGGGTGGCTCTGGGCTTCTCGGGCTGGGAATGGGGTGCACAGAGCAGGGACGGAGCAGGGACCCTTCTCTCTGGGACCTCGTGGGCCATCCTCAGCTCACAAAGCTGAGCCACTCCTGGCCCTACGAGTGGGGGGGCTTATCCTCCCTGTCCCCTGGATCACACCCCCTCACACACAACTTCCCCGTGTGTGTTCCCAGCAACCAAGAGAATCTGTTTTTAAAAGATTTGGGGGAGGGGGGTAAACATACAAACAAGAGCAGAATGGATACTTTTTCAGAATGTGAATGGCTCTGTGTAAGCCCACCCCCAGGGTAACCACAGTCCTGACCTCTAACACCCTTGACGAGTCAGCCTTGGTCTGGGCTTGCGGACCCACGGAAGCTTCCTCATCCCCTCCTTCAGATCCCGTCTCTCCCTTGGCGTCTTTGTGAGAAGCACCCGGGGAAGTGGGACTGCTAGGCTGTACTGCTGCTAGAACTCCACCTGGGCTCCACCAGGCTCCAGCCCCCCACCCTGTGCACCTCTCTGACCCTGAGGCACCTCAACTGGTAGCAGCCGCATCACCTTCCCTCCTGGGACTTGTGACACTTAAGGGAGACACCGCAAGGACAAGCCTTTGGCTCCCTGGCTGGCAAGGAGCAGGTGCTCAATTGTCATAAGTGTCCGTATCAGTGAGGGTTCTCCAGACAAACAGAATCCATAGGGTGTGTGTGTGTGTATATACACACACACGTACATATGTACACGCGTACAAAAATATACAGCAGTGTATCTATGCAGTATGCATACACACATATACACATATAGTATATACAATACACACTTACCTGTATACACACATATAAAAGGCATAGTTTGTATATCTACAGTATGTATACACACATATACACATAACATATACAATACCCACATACATAGACACTATACATACACACATATAAAATGCATCGTTTGTATGTATACAGTATGTACACATACGTATAACATATGCAATATACACACCTAGGTACATATATGTCATACATATAGACACACATACAAAGATATTTAGGTGTGTATATAGACAGTATACATACATACACATATAATACATGCAATACGTACACGTACATACATATAGACACACATATACACCTACATATAAAAGCATATAGCATAAAAATATATATGTACTGTATATATAAATTCATCGTATGTACACGTACATATATCATATATATCAGATATATACATATATACAATGTATA
Organism: Eschrichtius robustus; assembly: GCF_028021215.1. Lineage (NCBI taxonomy): Eukaryota > Metazoa > Chordata > Mammalia > Artiodactyla > Eschrichtiidae > Eschrichtius > Eschrichtius robustus. The sequence goes on from NC_090824.1 coordinate 78,469,114, forward strand.
CACACACATACACACCTATATGTAAATATGCGCATGTACATACACATATAAATACATACGCAAGTGTGTATATAATAGTATATACATATATGCATGTAACACCTAGAAACATATACACATACAGGTATACAACATATATACACACCTATATATAAATACACACTGTATACATACATACAGTGTACATAAACTGTATATCTACACACACCCATATATCAATATATGGGTGTGTGTATATACACAGCATGTTCACATTTATAAAATGTATACTATATATATGCACATACATACATGTATACAATATATACACACAAATATATAGGCTTGTATGTATACTGTATATAGTACTTACACATATACTACAAACGCACGCACATATAAACATACGTGTATACATATATATAATATGTATGCACACATATAGAAATTAATAGGCTTGTATATATTCAGTATTTTTACATATATAGTTTTGTTTTAAGGAGTTGACTCATGTGACCGTGAGGCAGGCAAGTCAGGGCAGGACTCTGGGCTGGAGACACAGGGAAGAGCTGATGTCCCAAGGCCATTGGAGGAACAGTTCCCTCTTTGTTCGGAACCTCATTTTTCTCTCCAGTCCTTCAGCTGATGGACGAGGCCCACCCACGCCACGGCATTGACAATCTCCTTTACCCAAAGTGGACCAATTTCAGTGTTCATCTCTTCTGAAAAATACCTTCCTGGCCACATCTGGAATAATGTTTGTGGTTGCCGGGGCCCCACGCAGTGCGCACATGAGATTAACCATCCCCGTGGCGATGATGACACTTTATTTTCTCCCTTGACCATTGTCACTACTATTCCAATTAAAATGGCAGCGCCATGAGGGCAGGGCATTTCCTTTTTTGCCAGTACTGAGCGTCCAGGGTCTGGTGCCTAGCATAGGCTAAATACAGGGCATTTTTGTGAACAGAAGCCGGGATTCCGGCTGTCATATTTAATGAGGAATTATAGTCTTATTATTGGGTAGGGGTGTGTGTGTGTGTGTGTGTGTCACGGTACGTCAAGGGCGGGAGTCGAACCCGCCACCCCAAGCCCCGAGGGGGTCTCCCCGGGTCCCGACTTCGGGCCGGTGCGGGTGGCCGGGGGCAGCCGAAGACGTGCGTGCGTGCGTGCGTGCGTGCGTGCGTAGGTGGAGCGGGCGAGTCCACGGGGTGGGCGGCGCGCGCGCGCCGCGAGTGAGTGGTTCAGCCCGGCCCCGGCTCATTGTGCTCGCCTCACGCCGGCCCGAGTTGGCGGCAGCGCTGGAGGTCCCGGGCCTGTGACCACAAAGAGGGAGCCGGGGGCCAGACGGGAGCGCGGCGGCGGCGGCGGCGGCGGCGGCTGTGGCTGAGGTCCAGGCCAGGCCCCCTCCCCTCAGCCTCCCGCCCGCCCGCCCGCCTTCCCGCCTGCCCGCCTGCCCCGCCCCCGCCGGCGGGCGTCCCGCCCCTCCCCCCAACCGCCAGACTAGCCTGGTGCGGGGGCCGCGCGCGAAGACATGGGGGAGAAGTTGGAGCCCAGGCTGGAGTCGTCCGTGGGGGCCGAGCCCGCCGTCTACCCGTGGCCGCTGCCGGTCTACGTGAGTGCCACCCGTCCCCTCTTCCCGGACCCCCGCCCCTCTTCCCCCACGGCGCGCGCTGAGCCCACCGAGAAACGGAGCGACTCGAGTCGCCAGACCCTCTTTGGAGCCCCCCTTCCCGCCCCGCCGTGGTTCTCCGCGGCCGTGTCCAGCCCCCGCGCGCAGGGTGGGCAGAGGGGAGCCGGGGCCGGCCGGGGGCGCAGACTCGGCCGCGGGGACCCTGCGCTTCCGAGGGGCGCCCGAGGCGGGCTGCCGTTGGATCTGTAGGGCTGGGGACCCCGGTCCCCCCGGGCCTGGACTGCCGGCGGGCTTGCCCTTCCGTACTTTATGATCTGACATGTAGGGTTTCTTTTTCCTGGTAGTTTATTCTTAGCGCTGTCAACGTGCTTAGCTTTTTTATTTTTGAGGACACCCTTTCCTTCCTCTCTCCAGTTTTTTGTGTTTTTGTTTTGTTGTGTTTTAGGTAGGCATTTTGTCCCTCTGATCTTGAGTGGGTGGGCTGGCTGGACCCTTGGAGAGGAGGCGTTGTCTCCCCTAATTTGAGTGGGTGGGCTGGCAGGGCCCTTGGAACGGAGGCATTGTGTCCTGTAATTTTAGTGGGTGGGCTGGCTGGACCCTTGGAGAGGAGGCATCCTGTCCCCTGATCTTGAGTGGCCTTTGGCAAATGACACGCCGAACGGAAATTTACACAGGCGTCCGGTGATTCCAGAAATGCAGGGTGTCCGGGCAGGTGGGCGCCCGGCCTCTCGTCCCCCGTGGCGGCGTGGTGCGCGTGTTGTTGTCTCAGGGTTTACGCTTGGGCCCTGCAGCCCACCTTCGGGAGGGAAAGCGCAGCGGGCGCCTTGGGCCGGCGCCTTTGGGGCGCCCTTTCGTGCGCTCGGCTTGCGGGGGACCGGCCTGCAGGGGAGCCGGCGGGGAAGCCCGCGCGACCCGCCGCCCCTCGCGCGGGCTCCGTGTGTCTCAGTTTGTGGAAACTGTGTCGCGGCCGGGTGCGGGTCGGGACGCTGGGACCGCCTGGGAGCCGTTGTTGACTCCGGTCCCCGGTTCTCCGCAGTTCTCCGAGGTCGGAGGGTTTCCAGCCCGCCACTGCGCGCTGGCGCCTTCTATTTTTTGCTCTTCCTGTGGCCAGAGGCGCGGCTGAGTTGTGCACCCATCCCTCACTCTCCGTGTCCCTCTTCCTTTATTGTCTGGTTACTCGCTGGTTACTTTCCTCCCTCCCATTTTATCATTATCTGTGAGTTTTATTAACATGACGTTTACTCCCTCTTTTAAATTAATAATGAAGGAAACTGTGAAATGGTACTTTTATCTTTAATGGCTGATGCTGTAAAAGTGACAATTGCAATGCAAGCATCTTTCCCTCACTTGACTCCTGTCATGCATCTCAGTAGTGTCTCTGTGACAGGACTTGAAATGATAGCACCCACATCTCTTGCAGCTCATTCACACTGAAGGGATATAATCCTCGGTTTGCTATCACAGCCACTTGCCCAGCTCAGACTGTGATGTCACAAACCAAAGATGATTCTCCCTCAGCAGGAAGAAGCCGGAGAGATGAATCTCCCCCATGATGGACCATCAGCCTTATTCAAATTTGGTCACTTCATGAAGAAAAATTAACCATAATAAAGATCAAAGATACCGGCTAGTTGAAACAGCCTGTTGAATTAAGCTTGAAAAACTTTTCCATGATACTGGAATGAAGGAAGTTCTTTCAAAATTCTAAGGAAAAATTTGAGAGTTATAATAATGCAGATATCAGTAAATATTTATGGAATTAAAAATATTATGTAGTGCTGGTCCCTTTAAATGTTAACACTTAAAAATAACTTCTAGGTATGTTTCTTATTTTCTATGCAAAATTATGTGGCTTGCTATTTCAGACAAAGATGACATATCAATCTGAAAAGAGTCGGCAAAGACACAAAATGGATGTACTTTCTCTTGACCTATACACCTACTTTTATGTTCTCATGGTTTAAATAAAAAGTACAGCTTTTGGGTTATTTAAGAAGAGCAGAAGCTAAAAATACAGTACTAAATATCATTGCAAGGATTTGGTAGCCAAAACATTTGCTCCATTTCTAGGAAAGAATCCATTAAGACAAAATTATATTACTTTTATAATATAATACTTTTTATATCATGTGCGCTTGAAAAACATTCTAAGTTACAGAAACAATTAGACAGTCATTGAGTACTCCCCAAGATGTTCAAAATCTCTTTAGTTGTTAAATCTATCAACACACAACACAAAAACTCTCATAAATAAACCACATCTTCAGGTATCCAACCAAATCTTCTAGCATAAAATTCCTTATCCGTTTGTACCCATGAGATGCTAAAGTTGAAGCAGTTTTCAACTTGAATCATTGATAAATGATGTGTTAAAAATTAGCTAATGTTTTTATTCTTTACTTTTTCACTTAAAATGAAGAAGAAACTGTAGATTGGGCTAATTTGGAATAAATTGCTATAGAGTTGTTTTTGGAAAGCTGTTATTTAAATCTCAATAATCATTATTCAGAATGGGTTATTATAGAGGAATAGCTTGATTTAGATAGGAAAGAGAAATGAAGGTTCACTGGGACTGATGCTAACCAGGGCTAAAGGGGAGGTGGGTTTGCTCATCCATTGTCTTTAGAAGATAAATCATAGAAGCAACGTCCCTAACCTGGTGGGACCTGGGTCTCTTTGTACATTACAATGAGTAAATAAAATCCAGAAGACTTGAGGAATGTCATTTTATACCCCCTTCAGTTCTATCTATTGGAAGCAAATTGTTTGAGTATAATATTGTTAATCTCTTCTTTTTGCCTAAGTTAAACAATTCTTTGAGTTGAAATAGTTTTGTAACTTAAAAAATATATGCCTATTTTCAAAGCATGTCAGGTTACAAAATATAATGAGGAAAAAGATGAATTCTTAAGGGTTCAGGTCCATGTCAGTACAGTTAAAAAATACTTTTAGTGAGGGCTGGTATACAAAGTATTTTGAAATTTTTAAATAAACATTTTTCTCTGCAACAAATTGATACACTACAGTATTACTGCTTGTATTTGAATTGCTGCTTTCCTTTACTGGAAAATGACGGGTGAATTTCTGTAATGAATTCCGACTTATGACATTTAAGGTTATTTATAGACTGTCTTGAAGAGAGTGATGGGATCATGTAATTTACTCTATTAATTAAAAGTTGAAAGAAGGAAAGAATTCAGTGAAATGGAAGAATTTCAAATTTGACTTATCAGGCAAGTACTGAATAATTACTTTAGATAGATTTCCCTATATTATCGGAAGATAATCTCCTATATCATCTCTTACCACCATCAGAAAACCACCCCCCAAAAGGGGGACCTCATTCATATTGAAAATAACTTCTTAACGTGCAGGCATTACAGTAGGGCATTCTAGACACTGGGGGAGGGAAAAACCATTGTATTTTTTTCTAACATTCATGTTCAACTTATTTCCAAAGTTCTTTAAAGTGTGGCATTCTTACAGGTGGACAATGTTGCTGAACAAGCGTTTGTTTCTTCCCTTTTCTTCCCCCAGGCTCAAAGATTTGGAAAGAGATAGTTAACAGAAAAGGTAAGGTAATCTCCACCTTAACAAAATATATGATCAAATGTGACCATTTGACAGATACTATGTAGTTCATAAAAACAAAATTAAGTGGAATTGGCTCTCTTTTCCCTAAAGTTGAGGATGACGTGGATGTTTCTGTCTAATGTGCTGTACTAATAGGCTATTATGGGTTAGCTTTTGGTAACTCATCGAGTTTCCCAGTCTGGGTTCCGTACCATCAAGTCTGGATTATAACTTGTCCTGGTCACACTGTTTTTCCAAATCAGTTTTGTTCTAGTACTCTATTATGTGTCTGTTTCACCTCTAATCTTTCCATTTGTCACCACTCTGGAGATGGTGTGTGATATGATCTTAACGGAAACATCAGGAACATGTCTTGTGAATATTTAGTTTTCTTTTTGGCCGACTCAGCATTGCCTGCCATTCAGTCATTGTTATGTGACCAGGCAGTGTAACTATTTGTGTATTAGTCCATTGGTTCCTACCTTGGGAATGTGGAGACTTGTAAACCTCTGTCCTTCCCTTAGGAATGCATGAAGGAGAAACGGAATCTCTTGCGTGAATTTCTGCAGACAGAAATAAAGAATCAGTTGTGTGACTTGAAAACCAAACTACATAGAGAAGAATTATCAGAGGTAAGTCGTCAGCATCCCGGCGGCTAGAAAACGTTTCCTCCCATGTAACTTGTCTGTGACCAGGGAGGCAGAATAATCCCACCTCTCCCTGTTCCCTGATAGTTATGAAGGAAGCGCCTGTGTTTCCTTATTCTCTCATGGCCCCTTGTTTACAGTCACTGCTACTTAAATGATCCTTTCCTGCTGTAGGAGGGCTACCTGGCTCAAGGCAGATCCCTTTTAAATAAAGATTTGTCCTTGGAGAACAGAGCTCATGCTTTCAGTTGGGAAGTGAACGGCTGTCTAGAAAACGGGAGCCAGACAAGTGGTGAGGAGCGCAGAGTGGAAATAGCAGAGAAAAACAAGTCCCCCAAACCTGTTTCCAAACTTTGCATGCCCAGGAGAAGCAAGTCCGATGGAGAAACAAACTGTAAGAGCGCTTGACTCGTTTGACCTCGTTGGAATCTGGTACCACCTAAGGGGAGGACAGACTTGGCGCCATAGGGTCTGTCTGTTCCCCCCACACACAACCCCTCCACCGGCAGTACTTGTTTTTTGTGTATCCTTTTTTTTGGTGGGGGGATGGCTGTGTTGCTCGGCTTGTACCATCTTAGTTCTCCAACCAGGGATCGAACCCCGGCCCTTGGCAGTGAGAGTGCCGAGTCTTAACCACTGGACCGCCGTGGAATTCCCTCTTGTGTATACGTCTAACTAGCTTAGATATATATACTTTAAATTTTTGTCTTCAGCCAAGTTATAGAGCATTAGATCCCCAAATGCGGTTGAATTTATGAGGTATAAGATAACAGGAGCTGCTGATATCTATGACTTGTAAGTTACATGCCTGTTTAAGCTAAACATTTATTCTTAGACTCCTTCCCCACTTGTAGTCAGAGTAACTCTTCTGGAATTTTTAAAAAAAGAGCATGGGACTTGAGCTCAGGTCAGGTGCTTGGCCACTTCATCTTTTGACGAAATAAACGGAGGCTCTGTTTCCTTGTGCGTCTCAGGGTTGGGCCCCTCATACAAGAGCTTGTGTTGAAATGGCCCAGCAGACTGGCAGGTGCTAATTTGATGAGTTTATCAAGATGGTGGTTGCTGAGAATAAGAAGAGAAGGTTACTTAATCCTCAGAACCTGGTCTCTGCACCAGCTTGGTAATGCTGAAGAACTGTACCTTGGCTGTGAACTCTTTATTCCTAGTGGCTTTTTTGTTTCTTTTTCTTTAAGCAGCTGAAGTCTCATCTAGCCCCAGGATTAGAAGGCAAACTGCCAGGCAGACCACCATCACATCTCATTTCACAAGGAGGTCAGTATATAATGAATGGACAGCCCCCATTTTAGGGGCCAACGGTTTTTGGTAAAACACATATAAATTAGTAGGATGTAACTTAGTAATTCTGACTTCCACATTGCTTCGGTTTTCCTTTTGATATTCTGTTATTAGACATTCGTGAACAGCATTTCTGAAGATCTCATCCATTTTTACTCTTCACATAGGCAACTTCAAATGTACATGCACAGAATTACCAAGGATAGTAAAATGAACCCCTGTGTACCTATCACCCAGTGTCAACAGTTAACATCTCCTGGCTGTTGTTTCATCTATACCCCCACATGCTCCAAGTGAAAATTGTTCCAAATGGATTACAGCTCCATACCCACCCATCTCCTCCCAGTTGGATTACTTTGAAACAAATCGGACAGGTCATCTTATCCACACATACTGTATTTCTAGATGACAAGGTCTCTTTCTCTGACAAGTTTTTTATTCATATTTTGCCATAATTGCTAACATCTAGCAAACAGTCTTTTGAAGAAGACAAAACTGGCCTTATAAAGTGTAACAGTTCCTTACTAACAAATATATAGCAGTGTTCATTCTTCCCCTTGTGTAACAGAGTTTGGTTGATTTGCTCCTTAAGCCTTTCGAGTGATAGATTCCTTATCTTCTTGCCATTGATTTAAAGAAAATAGGTCTTTTTTTCTAATAGCTTCTAGGTCTGGCTGACTGCATCGTTTTGGTGGTTAATGTGTTCCCTTGCCTCCAGTTTTCTGTAAACTGGTAGTTAGGTCTAGAGTCTTGATCAGATTCCAGCTTTATTTTGTGAGACTTCATTGACAGCATGGGGCTGTCCATCAGAGGCATGTAATGTCTCTTCGGTGATTGTAGCAGCCATTGATCAAAGTCTAGATCCATTATTTCTTAAGGTTTGCAAAATGGTGGTATTCTAAACCTGTCATCCAAAGAAACATTAAGCTCGAAGCTTCTTTTAATGTCCTGGCAAAAAGGGCTTCTCAGAGGGAAGAGGGGACCATGCCCTGAATCTTTCCAAAGAGAGGGTACTCTTGGTAGGGAGGAATATGAGTTGTTTCGTGCCCACTGGAGGTCTAGGGTCTGGTGAGCTAACAGTTGGCTTTACTGTGTGTGTGTGTGTGTGACAGGCCTGCCAAACGGAAACCTGAGGAAGACCCTGAAAAAGCAAAATCGGATGATTCTGTCGATGAAGAAGAAAAAGACCAGGTAGGGCTCGCATTTAAGTTACTTAACTCTGCCTTTTTTTGGTACACTTGCTGGTAATTGTGAATTTATACTTGGTCTGTCTATGGACCGTAAGTGACCGAGAGGGTGTTAGAACACACCCCTGGACCCAGGGCAGTACGAAGTGTATTATGGTTAGCCCCGAGGACTCAGCAGGCCCGTAACTTTGGTCTGTTCTCTCCTGTCTACCTTCCTACGTCTCCAGCTGTCAAGATTTGACAGTCGAACCAGCAGATGTGATGTGTTCAAAGCATTTGCTTCTGATGTCAGATAAGCTCCTTTCCCACATCGAATTTCTCTATAAAAGCAGAATTGTCGTGTTATTATGTGTATTGTAACAATGCTGCTTAGACTTTTTAGGTTAGAAAACTGGTGGCTTGCCAGAGACCTCCAATATAGAAAATGTCAGTCTCCAGCACTGTCTCATGTGACTTGAGGGGCAAACCTAGGTACTACCAGATGGTCACACGCTCTCTATTTCATTCCTGCCACAGGATTAGCTGTGTAAGTCGGGAAATCTGTAGGTTTACAGGTGGGTAGTAAATGCCCTGTTACCTGCTAAAGATGAGTATCCGTGGTTTGCTCTAAGGCAGGGTTTCTCAACCAAGGCATTGACTTTTGGGGCCAGATAAACCTTTGCTGTGGTGTGTGAGTCCTGTGCATCGTAGAGTGTTTAGCAAGGTCCCGACCTCTTACTCACTAGGTGCCCGTAACATTCCCTCTCTCTCCTCCCAGTCGTGACAGCCAAAATCACCTTCAGACTTCCCCAGATGTCCCCTGGGGGGCACAGTTGCACTCAGTGAGAAGCAGTGGACTCAAGGCTACCAATATCTTTGAGGTAGACTTGACGTCCTGTTGTGAAAGACATACTCATTCTCCTGTTTTTATTTTGGAAATTAGATGCCACTGTTCATGATCGTTATTCAGATGTCTGTCATTAAGCTTCGTCAGACTACCCACTCACAGGTGGGACACTGAGACAGAGGGAAACAGCTTGTCCAAGTCACATGGCCACATCCCTTGCCTCCTAAGAAAACGTGTCACAAGTGAAAGCAAGCTGGCTCTTGTAATATTGACAAGTCTTTTTCTTTAAACAAATGTGCCAGTTTTAGAGTTGTTCTTTGCCCTCTAACCTTTTGGAGGGCTTACATAGCCTTCAAGCTTCTAAAGAAACGAACTGGGGCACTCTTTCCCAAGCAGGAAGCAGTTTCACTGGCAGTGTGTGAGAGGCCTTGGGGACTTGGAGGATGAACACTTGTCGAAACGGGGTGTATCCCGATATGCTAGAGTAAGGCTCGGTGCACCACACCGGTGTTATCAGGTGGTGTTGGTCAAATAAGTAGTACTACAGAGAGAATCTTACTTTAGTCAATTTCAAGTTTTTGAGATCTCACTATGTTTTTTAAAACAGGTGTTAAATACATGCATTTGGTAAAACAGTACAAAAGGCTGTTTGGTACATAGCAGCCAAAGAAAAACAATGTGGCTATTCCGTGCTGAGCTATGCTGTGAGCATTATCAAGTAAATACTGGATTCTGAGGCCTTTGTTCAGGAACAAAAAAGAATATAAAATATCTCATTACCACAACTAAGGAGCTGGCCTGTGGCAACTAAGACCCGGCACAATTAACTAACTAACTGACTATTTCTTTCTTTTTTTTTTTTTTCTTTATGACAAAAGACTTAAAAATGACCACGGTTAAAGATTTGATGAAAGTTCATAATAATGCAGTTGACAAGAAAATTAGTTATTTCTGAGATATACATTTTAAAGTAATAACTAGGATTATTACATATAACATTATACCAGAACATATAAGATTTTTAGCAATTTCATGTAATGTCTGAAACATTTCTATTAACATATTTCCATACATATTTCCATACACATACAAATATAAGATTTTTAGAAATTTCATGTAATGTCTGAAACATTTATATTAACATATTTCCATACAAATAACCCAATGAAAGTTTAGTATTAGTTGTTTTGTTTGTTTGTTTATACTGCAGGTTCTTATTAGGCATCAATTTTATACACATCAGTGTATACATGTCAATCCCAATCGCCCAATTCAGCACACCACCATCCCCACCCCACCGCAGTTTTCCCCCCTTGGTGTCCATATGTCCATTCTCTACATCTGTGTCTCAACTTCTGCCCTGCAAACTGGCTCATCTGTACCATTTTTCTAGGTTCCACATACATGCATTAATATACGATATTTGTTTTTCTCTTTCTGACTTACTTCACTCTGTATGACAGTCTCTAGATCCATCCACGTCTCAACAAATGACTCAATTTCGTTCCTTTTTATGGCTGAGTAATATTCCATTGTATATATGTACCACAACTTCTTTATCCATTCGTCTGTCGATGGGCATTTAGGTTGCTTCCATGACCTGGCTATTGTAAATAGTGCTGCAATGAACATTCGGGTGCATGTGTCTTTTTGAATTACGGTTTTCTCTGGGTATATGCCCAGTAGTGGGATTGCTGGGTCATATGGTAATTCTATTTTTAGTTTTTTAAGGAACCTCCATATTGTTCTCCATAGTAGCTGTATCAATTTACATTCCCACCAACAGTGCAAGAGGGTTCCCTTTTCTCCACACCCTCTCCAGCATTTGTTGTTTGTAGATTTTCTGATGATGCCCATTCTAACAGGAGTGAGGTGATACCTCATTGTAGTTTTGATTTGCATTTCTCTAATAATTAGTGATGTTGAGCATCTTTTCATGTGCTTCGTGGCCGTCTGTATGTCTTCTTTGGAGAAATGTCTGTTTAGGTCTTCTGCCCATTTTTGGATTGGGGTGTTTGTTTCTTTAATATTGAGCTGAATGAGCTGTTTATATATTTTGGAGATTAATCCTTTGTCCGTTGATTCATTTGCAAATATTTTCTCCCATTCTGAGGGTTGTCTTTTCGTCTTGTTTATGGTTTCCTTTGCTGTGCAAAAGCTTTGCAGTTTCGTTAGGTCCCACTTGTTTATTTTTGTTTTTATTTCCATTACTCTAGGAGGTGGATCAAAAAAGGTCTTGCTGTGATTTATGTCAGAGAGTGTTCTTCCTATGTTTTCCTCTAAGAGTTTTATAGTGTCCACTCTTATATTTAGGTCTCTAATCCATTTTGAGTTTATTTTTGTGTATGGTGTTAGGGAGTATTCTAATTTCATTCTTTTACATGTAGCTGTCCAGTTTTCCCAGCACCACTTATTGAAGAGACTGTCTTTTCTCCATTGTATATCTTTGCCTCCTTTGTCGTAGATTAGTTGACCATAGGTGCGTGGGTTAATCTCTGGGCTTTCTATCTTGTTCCATTGATCTATGTTTCTGTTTTTGTGCCAGTACCATATTGTCTTGATTACTGTAGCTTTGTAGTATAGTCTGAAGTCAGGGAGTCTGATTCCTCCAGCTCCATGTTTTTCCCTCAAGACTGCTTTGGCTATTCGGGGTCTTTTGTGTCTCCATACAAATTTTAAGAGGATTTGTCCTAGCTCCGTAAACAATGCCATTGGTAATTTGATAGGGATTGCATTGAATCTGTAGATTGCTTTGGGTAGTATACTCATTTTCACAATGTTGATTCTTCCAATCCAAGAACATGGTATATCTCTCCATCTGTTGGTATCATCTTTAATTTCTTTCATCAGTGTCTTATAGTTTTCTGCATACAGGTCTTTTGTCTCCCTAGGTCGGTTTATTCCTAGGTATTTTATTCTTTTTGTTGCAATGGTAAATGGGAGTGTTTCCTTAATTTCTCTTTCAGATTTTTCATCATTAGTGTATAGGAATGCAAGAGATTTCTGTGCATTAATTTTGTATCCTGCAACTTTACCATATTCATTGATTAGCTCTAGCAGTTTTCTGGTGGCAGTTTTAGGATTCTCTATGTATAGTATCATGTCATCTGCAACCAGTGACAGTTTTACTTCTTCTTTTCCAATTTGTATTCCTTTTATTTCTTTTTCTTCTCTGATTGCCGTGGCTAGGACTTCCAGAACTATGTTGAATAATAGTGGTGAGAGTGGACATCCTTGTCTCGTTCCTGATCTTAGAGGAAATGCTTTCAGTTTTTCAGCATTGAGAATGATGTTTGCTGTGGGTTTGTCATATATGGCCTTTATTATGTTGAGGTAGGTTCCCTCTATGCCCACTTTCTGGAGAGTTTTTATCAGAAATGGGTGTTGAATTTTGTCAAAAGCTTTTTCTGCATCTATTGAGATGATCATATGGTTTTTATTCTTCAATTTGGTAATATGGTGTATCACATTGATTGATTTGCGTATGTTGAAGAATCCTTGCATCCCTGGGATAAATCCCACTTGATCGTGGTGTATGATCCTTTTAATGTGTGGTTGGATTCTGTTTGCTAGTATTTTGTTGAGGATTTTTGCATCTATATTCATCAGTGATATTGGTCTGTAATTTTCTTTTTTTGTAGTGTCTTTGTCTGGTTTTGGTATCAGGGTGATGGTGGCCTCACAGAATGAGTTTGGGAGTGTTCCTTCCTCTGCAATTTTTTGGAAGAGTTTGAGAAGGATGGGTGTTAGCTCGTCTCTAAATGTTTGATAGAATTCACCTGTGAAGCCATCTGGTCCTGGACTTTTGTTTGTTGGAAGATTTTTAATCACAGTTTCAATTTCATGACTTGTGATTGGTCTGTTCATATTTTCTGTTTCTTCCTGGTTCAGTCTTGGAAGGTTATACCTTTCTAAGAATTTGTCCATTTCTTCCAGGTTGTCCATTTTATTGGCATAAAGTTGCTTGTAGTAGTCTCTTAGGATGCTTTGTATCTCTGCGGTGTCTGTTGTAACTTCTCCTTTTTCATTTCTGATTTTATTGATTTGAGTCCTCTCCCTCTTTTTCTTGATGAGTCTGGCTAATGGCTTATCCATTTTGTTTATCTTCTCAAAGAACCAACTTTTAGTTTTATTGATCTTTGCTATTGTTGTCTTTGTTTCTATTTCGTTTATTTCTGCTCTGATCTTTAAGATTTCTTTCCTTCTGCTAACTTTGGGTTTTGTTTGTTCTTCTTTCTCTAGTTTCTTTAGGTGTAAGGTTAGATTGTTTACTTGAGATTTTTCTTGTTTCTTTAGGTAGGCTTGTATAGCTATAAACTTCCCTCTTAGAACTGCTTTTGCTGCATCCCATAGGTTTTGGGTCGTCGTGTTTTCATTGTCATTTGTCTCTAGGTATTTTTTTGTTTCCTCTTTGATTTCTTCAGTGATCTCTTGGTTATTTAGTAACGTATTGTTTAGCCTCCATGTGTTTGTCTTTTTTACGTTTTTTTCCCTGTAATTCATTTCTAATCTCATAGCGTTGTGGTCAGAAAAGATGCTTGATATGATTTCAATTTTCTTAAATTTACTGAGGCTTGATTTGTGACCCAAGATGTGATCTATCCTGGAGAACGTTCCGTGCGCACTTGAGAAGAACGTGTAATCTGCTGTTTTTGGGTGGAATGTCCTATATATATCAATTAAATCTATCTGGTCTATTGTGTCATTTAAAGCTTCTGTTTCCTTATTTATTTTCATTTTGGATGATCTGTCCATTGGTGTAAGTGAGGTGTTAAAGTCCCCCACTATTACTGTGTTACTGTCAATTTCCTCTTTTATAGCTGTTAGCAGTTGCCTTATGTATTGAGGTGCTCCTATGTTGGGTGCATATATATTTATAATTGTTATATCTTCTTCTTGGATTGATCCCTGGATCATTATGTAGTGTCCTTCCTTGTCTCTTGTAACATTCTTTATTTTAAAGTCTATTTTATCTGATACGAGTATAGCTACTCCAGCTTTCTTTTGATTTCCATTTGCATGGAATATCTTTTTCCATCCCCTTACTTTCAGTCTGTATGTGTCCCTAGGTCTAAAGTGGGTCTCTTGTAGACAGCATATATATGGGTCTTGTTTTTGTATCCATTCAGCCAGTCTATGTCTTTTGGTTGGGGCATTTAATCCATTCACGTTTAAGGTAATTATCGATATGTATGTTCCTATGACCATTTTCTTAATTGTTTTGGGTTTGTTTTTGTAGGTCCTTTTCTTCTCTTGTGTTTCCCACTTAGAGAAGTTCCTTTAGCATTTGTTGTAGAGCTGGTTTGGTGGTGCTGAATTCTCTTAGCTTTTGCTTGTCTGTAAAGCTTTTGATTTCTCCATCAAAGCTAAATGAGATCCTTGCTGGGTAGAGTAATCTTGGTTGTAGGTTCTTCCCTTTCATCACTTTAAGTATATCATGCCACTCCCTTCTGGCTTGCAGAGTTTCTGCTGAGAAATCAGCTGTTAACCTTATGGGAGTTCCCTTGTATGTTATTTGTCGTTTTTCCCTTGCTGCTTTCAATAATTTTTCTTGGTCTTTAATTTTTGCCACTTTGATTACTATGTGTCTCGGCGTGTTTCTCCTTGGGTTTATTCTGTATGGGACTCTCTGCGCTTCCTGGACTTGGGTGGCTATTACCTTTCCCATGTTAGGGAGGTTTTCGACTATAATCTCTTCAAATATTTTCTCTGGTCCTTTCTCTCTCTCTTCTCCTTCTGGGACCCCTATAATGCGAATGTTGTTGCGTTTAATGTTGTCCCAGAGGTCTCTTAGGCTGTCTTCATTTCGTTTCATTCTTTTTTCTTTAGTCTGTTCCGCAGCAGTGAATTCCACCATTCTGTCTTCCAGGTCACTTATCCGTTCTTCTGCCTCAGTTATTCTGCTATTGATTCCTTCTAGTGTAGTTTTCATTTCGGTTATTGTATTGGTCATCTCTGTTTGTTTGTTCTTTAATTCTTCTAGGTCTTTGTTAACCATTTCTTGCATCTTCTCAATCTTTGCCTCCATTCTTATTCCGAGGTCCTGGATCGTCTTCACTATCATTATTCTGAATTCTTTTTCTGGAAGGTTGCCTATCTCCACTTCATTTAGTTGTTTTTCTGGGGTTTTTTCTTGTTCCTTCATCTGGTACATGGCCCTCTGCCTTTTCATCTTCTCTATCTTTCTGTCACTGTGGTTTTTGGTCCACAGGCTGCAGGATTGTAGTTTCTCTTGCTTCTGCTGTCTGCCCTCTGGTGGTTGAGGCTATCTAAGAGGCTTGATGGGAGGCTCTGGTCCTGACTATTTCTTAAAATCTCATTGATAGGTATTTAATATGATTTTTAAAAATTTATTTATTTATTTAATTTATTTATTTTTGGCTGCGTTGGGTCTTCCTTGCTGCGTGTGTGCTTTCTCCAGTTGCGGTGAGCGGGGGCTACTCTTCGTTGCGGTGCGTGGGCTTCTCATTGCGGTGGCTTCTCTTGTTGCGGAGCACGGGCTCTAGGCGCGCGGGCTTCAGTAGTCGGGGCACGAGGACTCAGTAGTTGTGGCTTTTGGGCTCTAGAGCGCAGGCTCAGTAGTTGTGGCGCACGGGCTTCATTGCTCCGCGGCGTGTGGGAACTTCCCGGACCAGGGCTTGAACCCTTGTCCCCTGCATTGGCAGGCGGATTCTTAACCACTGCGCCAGCAGGGAAGCCCAGGCTCCAGCCTTTTTAAAAATGTGTTCCTTCCACCTTCGTGGAGCCGGCGTAGGGGATGGGGAGGAGTGAGAACCCGATTGGCAGGGGTCCGGTCGCAACCCCGGAAGGGGACGGGGGACGATCTAAGAGGTGGCACCGGGCCACAGTCGACCCCCAGTGACAGCTAACAGCTGCAGTGCTGCCCCTTCCTGCCCCAGGACCTGAGCTCAGGTCCCGGGGCGGCTGGAGAAACGCACTGTTTTTTGGTGAGGTGCTCTTACTTACTGTGTGGAGCTGCTCCGGCTGCCCCGGCGACCACACCCCTGCAGGGCCCTGTGCCCGTCCTCCCTGCCCCCTGCCCAGGGCTCGGAGAACAGCAGTCTCTGTGGGGCAACCCGCTTCCAAGCCCTTCAGTGACCACGGAGGACTGGGAACGGGCTGGGCTACCGGGGAGCCTGGGCATCCAACACCTGAGCTCAGCCCTGGGGGCTCACGTGAGGGCAGGGGCTGGGGGTTGCGGGCGGTGAGCGGAGGGGCCTCCAGCCGGCATCAGCCTGGGCCCTGGACCCGGGGAAAGGCCTCACCCTCTCAGTCCTGACCTGCCGCTCAGGAACCCTGTGGCCCACCAGCCCGAGGCTTGTGTCGCCCGCCATGGACTGCCCGGCACACGGCTGGGGTGCCAACGCCACACCTGGATTTTGCACGGGGACCACCTGGGGGCTCGGTGCACAGGAAGACGAGCAGCCCCCAGGCCCCGACACGCCCCTTCCATATCCATCGAGAGGTGCCTGATGGAAGGCCGGCTGTGCTCCTTTTCAAGCCCCAGGGAATTCACACGAACAGCCCTCCCGGCCACGGGGTGCCTGCCCACCGGCTCTGGGCCTGCGACCAGCCCAGAACACAGAAGGCACCGAAGTGGGTGCAGGGAGCTGAGCCGGGGCTGCAGAAGGGCAGACACCACAGCCTGGTCCACAACCGACTGCCCTAGGGCGGGTGAGAACGGGCGGGCAGGCTGAGGGGAGGACAGAGCGTGGCACCGCCTGCCCGCCTGGGCCACGGGGAGAAGGTCGGGGCGCCGCCCGCGCGCTCGCTCCGCTGCCTGGCGTCCTTTGTGGGGGCGAAGGGCCGGAGGCAGGGCTCCCGAGGAGCTCAAAGGCCCGGGAAGGACACACGGGACGGTCCAGAGCCACCCTACCGCTCCAGTGGTGCAGCACCCTCTCTGAATTCCTACTGCCACCAAAACACATCCCTAAGGCCTTTGGGAAGAATCGCTAGGACCCAGGAAGGCAGCCCCCTGCTGTGGTCCAGACTTCAGCAGCTGCCGATGATCAGAGGGAGCCAGCCGGCCGGCCTTGAGCAGGAGGACAGGACACGGGGACAGGGACAGCCACAGCCGGGCTTCCCACAGCTGTGCCCACTGCCAGAACCAGCTCCAGCCAATCACAGCCCCCGAGATGCCAAACAGTGACGGGCGAGAGGCTGGCAGGAAACTGACACCCCCTCACTGGAGAGCCTGCCCGGCCGGGGTGCGGGGCACCATCCCCGTCTGAACTCACCCCACAGCTCAGCCATCTCCCAGTGACCCAGACGCGTCACCACGGCCCCAGGGCTGATCCCCGACCAAGGTCAGAACTCCCCCCAGTGTGACGGCCCCCATGCCACTCCTGTGGTGGAAGGGACGGCAGGCAGAGACCAGGAGTAGAGTCTTTTTATTAACGGCTGCGTTTTCAAAGAACCGTTTTGTTACCAGGAAAGCTCCCCAGGAAGGGATTGCATTAGTGCAACAAGGGGGAGCCTTGATGCCAGGCTCTCCAGACACTTCCAGGTGGAGACTTTTGGCCTAGGCCGGCCGCCGGGGACTCAGGGGCTGGGAGGACACGCGGCCCCTCCCCCGCCCCGACGGGGCGCTAAGGCACCCGGCCCGCCTGGGTGGGCAAAACCCCGTGCCTTCAGCAGGCCGGCGGCTTGCAGCCCTCAACCTGCAGCCCTTTGCTCAGGAGGAAGGCGTCCTGCGTGGGGTCACAACCCAGGAAGAGCTTCACCATGCCCTTGGCATCCTCGGAGCCCCCTGGCCTCAGAATGCAGCTTCTGTAGTCCATGGCAACCTGACGAGAGGGGGTGGGGCTGCAGGAGGGTGGAGCACCCCCTTCACTGAGGGTGTGGGTGTGGCCACCTCTGCTGTGACTCAAGAAAGGGCAGGGGAGCAGGGGGTCCAGGGCAGGGCCCTCAGAGCCTGGCAGGCCCAGGCGGGCGGCACAAGCATCTAGGCCCAGGCCAAGGACCTCCGTGTTGGTCTGCATGGCAGGCTGGCCTCTCACCTTGCCACTCAGGACGCCCTCCCGCTTGAAACGTGTGTGGAACGTGTCCGCGGAGTACACCTCGCTGCACAGGTAGCCATAGGACTGGGCGTCGTAGCTTCCTGCCAGGCGGCCGAAGGTCGCAAGCAGGTGGGTCCCTGGGACACACGCGGAGAAGCTCCTGCCCGGCCCCCTGGCCGCTCCGTGCCCCTTCCCCAGAGAGGGGGCCTCAAAGCAGCCCTGTCTGAGTCCCCTGCCACTAGAGGGAGTATTGGCCCAACACTTCTAGAAAACGGGGACCTTGCGGGCAACTCAGTGGAGGGACACAAATAAATTTTTGCCGACTTTCTGCTGAAGCTCACGAGGGTTCACCCCGAAGCCTCTTACAAGGTCAGCTGCCCGAGGCTCCGAGGGATGAGTCAGGGCTCACCTTCCAGCACGGGGAGGGCGCGGGTTCAAGCGCTCACGAGGGAGTGAACTGCGTCTCCGCACCGACACGCACGGGCAAACCTCGTCGACGCGTTCCGTCCGGGGTATGAAGCCCTCTCCTGCCTCTTCCAGGCTCTCCAGAAAGCACGTGCAGATATGCCCACCCCACCCTCGGACTCCGCGGGCCACAGCTGGAGGGACCAGCCCAGGAACCGAGGCAGGAAGAGGCCAGAGGTCAGCGGGCCTCGGCCAGAGCCCGTCAGTCGGTCCCCCTTCACACACCACCAGAGGATCCTCTTGACCTGGGCAGTAGCCGCCAAGCGACCGCTAAGGTGGGCCCGGCGTGCACTTGGCTACCTGGCGTGGCTGGGACCCCGAGGACCTCCTGGCAGAGGCGGGCATTCTCCTGGGCCGGGTCCGCGGGCGTCTGCGTGTGCAGGGCCTTGTCCACCTTGGCCAGGACGATCTGGCGCAGGTTGAAGAGGCCTGGAGGGCGGGAGGAAGGAGACGGGGGGCTGGCACTGTGTGCAGGCCGCGCTTTCCAGCCGGGCGGTCCGGGAGCCCCTTTCCTTTCCCTCGGCCCGACCGCACCGGGGTTGGCCAGCCGGGACTTGATGAGTTGGCCAGCAGCTCTGGGGGACGGCGCTGCCCGTGCCCCACCGAGACTGGCAGCAACGCCAGGGCTTCACAGGGCGCGGCGCTCCCGGCCCCAGAGCCTTCCCTCTGGTTCTCATCACCGGCTGTCGCCAGAGTCGCAGGTAACGTGCCTTTCTTGTCGTTTGTCTTTTTTTCGGCCCTCAGCCACGCAAAGGTGTGAAGCCCTGACACTCGCTGCCACGTGGAGGCACCCTGAGAACACGATGCTCAGCGAGACAAGTCAGACACAGAAGGGCACACAGGGTGTGACCCCACTGAGGGGGAACATCCAGAACAGGTAGATCCACAGAGTCAGAGTGGGTTCCTGGTTGTTAGGGGCAGGGGGCGGGGAGGGAATGATAACTAAGGGCGTGACGGACATTTTTGGGGTGAGGGAAATGTTCCAAAACAGGGCAGTAGTGACGGCTGCACAGCTCAGTAAAGTGTCCCCACGCGCTCCGGTGCAGCCTGTGAGAGCATCGCTCTCAGGACGAAGGGCTGACCGCAGGAAGACTGAAGGAGCACTGGGTCCTGGGCCCAGACGCTCAGCTGGGGACACCCCCGCCCCCCCGGTGGGGAAGTCCCTGGGACTTGCTGAGCCTCCACCGAGACTGGCAGCAGCCCCAGGGCCTCACAGGGCGCGGCGCTCCCGGCCCCAGAGCCTTCCCTCTGGTTCTCATCACCGGCTGTCGCCAGAGTCGCAGGTAACGTGCCTTTCTTGTCGTTTGTCTTTTTTCCGGCCCTCAGCCACGCAAAGGTGTGAAGCCCTGACACTCGCTGCCACGTGGATGCACCCTGAGAACACGATGCTCAGCGAGACAAGTCAGACACAGAAGGGCACACGGTGTGACCCCACTGAGGGGGAACATCCAGAACAGGTAGATCCACAGAGTCAGAGTGGGTTCCTGGTTGTCAGGGGCAGGGGAGGGGAGGGAATGATAACTAAAGGCGTGAGGGACATTTTTGGGGTGAGGGAAATGTTCCAAAATAGGGCAGTAGTGACGGCTGCACAGCTCAGTAAAGTGTCCCCACGCGCTCCGGTGCAGCCTGTGAGAGCATCGCTCTCAGGACGAAGGGCTGACCGCAGGAAGACTGAAGGAGCACTGGGTCCTGGGCCCAGACGCTCAGCTGGGGACACCCCCGCCCCCCCGGTGGGGAAGTCCCTGGGACTTGCTGAGCCTCCACCGAGACTGGCAGCAGCCCCAGGGCCTCACAGGGCACAGCGCTCCCGGCCCCAGAGCCTACCCTCTGGTTCTCATCACCGCCTGTCACCAGACTTGCATGCAACGTTCCTTTCTTTTCTTTTGTCTTTTTAAAGGCAACTCTTGAATACACGTATTTAACATGCAGGGAACCAGTCCTGACTCCTTGATCTGCGGCTTCCAGGCTCCAGAGTCTCGAGGACATCCACTTCCATTTTTTTACACGCCCTGTGCGTGGGGTTTGATGATGGAAACTGACACCGAGGGCGTCACCACGTGCGGGGTGACATCAGCGGAAGAATCCCGTGGCGAGGGCCTGCCTGAGAACCACGGGAGAGCCCGGGCCCTCCCCGCCCCCTGCCTGCAGCCCCGCGCCCGCACCCACCTGGGAGCGGAGCTGGTGCATCGCTTGCCAGAACTCATGGAAGTAGGTCTCCAGCTCATCATGCTGCAACAGGGAGGGCGGGTTGGGCGTAGACTTGGTGAAGTTGGCCACCATGGCCGCGATGGCAATCTGGCGCCTCCCATCCTGCTGCAGGCAGCCCGGCTGCAGGCCAAAGCAGGCCATGTGCCCAGACTTCCCTTCCCTGGGGAGGGACGCGGGTGAGGCCCCGCTTCCACAGAGGAGCCCTGGCCCACGGCCGACAGGTTCCCCCACGCATGCACCGAGGGTAGAGGTCCAGGTAGAACTTGCCGATGGATGACCTTGTCCGCGGCCGCGTCCCGGACCGTGTAGAGCCTCACATCTCCGTGACACACGTTGGCACCCTCCTCCAGGTCGAAGGTCAGCCCCAGCAGCTCCTGGGAGATGCCCAGCCACCCGCGCGTGACCACCTGCATGGGGAAGGACTCATCGAGCAGGTACTGGTCCACGTGGTAGCGCGTCTCCTCCCCCTGGTTCATGTAGCAGCACAGGTCCTAGACGTTGATGGGCCCGTCAAAGTGCAGGCCCCGCCTCTGGCACTTGGCCTTCTTTAGGTCCAGGATCACGGCCGCTCCTGCTCCCCGAGGGGCTTCAGCTTCTGGGCCAGCTCATCTGCGGGCGGAGGGGAGAGGTTCGGCTATGTCCCTGTGGCAGCCTCCCAGCCGCCACCCACCCCACGCCCCTCGAGGCAGAATGAAGGGTTGGGGAAGGCGACCCCCAAGGGCTGACACAGTCGGGTCTCAGGCAGCACCACGTCCAGTCAAGGTCCGCCTGACCCTCGGGGAGGCGGGGTTACCTAGGAAAGTGGCCACCACCTGGCTGGTCTTGGCCATGTTCATCTCCAGCACGGAGTCGGCACGCGTGCTGAACCCCAGCAGGCGGGACTTCTGAGCCTGCAGCCTTACCAGCTCCCCGAGGATCGCGCAGTTCTCCTGGAACCCAGAGACGGCCAGCGCTGGGGACCGTGGGCCACGCCCTCCCCACGGGCCCCGGGCCAGGTCTCTGAGGGCGGGCAGGGCTCTCAGGCCACTGGCGGGCACAGCCAATCCCCCTCCCTCCTCCTCCTGGCCCGGATTTCTAGACACTTTGGTGCTGTCCTAACACGTGGTCTTTATGAACACAGGTCCTTTTGGGACCAGAAACGGCGTGAACCGTGATGAGCTCTAAGGCCAAGGGCAGGAAGAAATGTGACCAGGCTCTCCAGGAGCCACCCAGGGGCCTCCCCGGGCTCAACAATACAGACTCGGCTGCCGTGCAGACAGCAGGTCATCCCCACGGTGCCCGAACACCCAGCCCCATGGACGGCGAGACGCCTGTTGCTGCAGGTGGCCCGGGGCTGGCTGGTGAGGCCCTGCCCCAGGCGGGCGTACGCCACCTTCTCTGGGGCCACCTCTCCGGCTCTGCGGTGGGGTTCTCCTGGGAGCCCCCAGTCACCACAGGACCAACGTGGCCTGTCTGCAGCCCAAGAAGGTGGGGACACAGGACTGTCCCCCATGCCCCCCACATCACCCACGAGGCCGAGCAAGCACCAGTGGTGTCTGCGGGGAAGATGAAGGGCTCACGCACAGCCCCCATCTACTGAAGATGCTGAACAGGAGAAGCACAGACTGCAGCCACACGCGGTATGGACCAAACGCAAGTGTCCTTGCAGGAACCGATGTCTGAATGTCAAGGCCATACCCGGGCCACAGTGAGAAGGCCCAGACCCCACGCAAGGCACAGAGAGGAGATGGGGGGAACATCTGCGAATCTGAGCTCATCGGGCATCACCCCAGAAGGAGAGGGAGAGGAGGAGGGAGAGGGAGAGGGAGAGGGAGGGAGGTACAGACGTCTCTCCCTTCCCTGGGGGTTCTCTAGTGCAGCCAAGGCTGAAAAGCACTGCATTTCGGGAGATGGGTCCTCGTGGAAAAGTTAAATAGTAGCTCATGGCATTATCGACACATATTAAAAAGGCCCCAAATCTTGGGGAGTCAGGGAGGGGAGCTGGCGGCTGCCTCGTAAAGGAGGAGAGATTGGGCGTCAGAGGAGGTGCCTGTGCAGCCCGCCGCCGCTGCCCAGGACCCCGCAGACTTCATCTCCCAGCTGTGGTCCCGGGCTGGAAGGCAGCGGGGAGGTCAAGCCGTCCAAGCATCAACGTTGACTTCAGGGCTGATCTAAAAGGCGCCTGGTGTTTGTTGAAGCAGAAGAAAGAGAAAGCAGTGGGGAGAGGAGGGGAGGGGGAGGGAGCCCCCATCAGCCCTTCTCCCTCTCTCCCTCTCTGTCTCCCTCTCTCTCTCCTTCCCTCCCTCCCTCTACCTCCCTGCTTCTCACTCTCACTCTCCCTCCATCTCTCCCTCTGCCTCTCTCCCTCTCCCTCTTTCCCTCTCCCTCTCTCCCTGTCCCCCTTTCCCTGTCCCTGTTTCCCTGTTCCGCTCTTCCAATACCTCATTCCCTCTCCCTCTCTCCCTCTCTCCCTCTCTCCCTCTCCTGCTCCCTCTCCCTCTCCCTCCACCTCCTTCCCTCTCCGGAGAGGGTGCCTGCTTCCTTCTCTGTCTCCCTCTCTGGAGAGGGAAGGAGGTGGAGGGAGAGGGATAGAGGGAGGGAGGGAAAGACAAAGGCGTCTCTCCCTCCCTCCCTCCCTCCCTCTCTCCCTCCCTCTCTCCATCTCCCTCACTCCCTCCCAGAGATGGAGAGACAGAGGAAGAGGCAGAGACAAGGGAGAGGGAGAGGGAGAGAGAGGGGGGAGGGAGGGAGAGAGAGAGAGGTGTCTTCCTCCCTCCCTTTCCCTCTCTCCCTCCCTCTCTCCCTCTCCTGCTCCCTCTCCCTCTCTGGAGAGGGAAGGAGGTGGAGGGAGAGAGAGCAGGAGAGGGAGGGGGGAGAGGGAGAGAGAGGGATAGAGGGAGGGAAGGAAAGACAAAGTCGTCTCTCCCTCCCTCCCTCTATCCCTCTCTCCCTCCCTTTATCCCTCTCTCGCTCCCTCTCTCCCACTCCCTCGCTCCCTCTCCTCCCTCTCCCTCTCCCTCCGTCTCTCCATCTCCCTCACTCCCTCCCAGAGACGGAGGAAGAGGCAGAGACAAGGGAGAGGGAGAGGGAGAGAGAGGGGGGAGGGAGGGAGAGAGAGAGAGGTGTCTTCCTCTCTCCCTTTCCCTCTCTCCCTCCCTCTCTCCCTCTCCTGCTCCCTCTCCCTCTCTGGAGAGGGAAGGAGGTGGAGGGAGAGAGAGCAGGAGAGGGAGGGGGGAGAGGGAGAGAGAGGGATAGAGGGAGGGAAGGAAAGACAAAGTCGTCTCTCCCTCCCTCCCTCTATCCCTCTCTCCCTCCCTTTATCCCTCTCTCGCTCCCTCTCTCCCACTCCCTCGCTCCCTCTCCTCCCTCTCCCTCTCCCTCCGTCTCTCCATCTCCCTCACTCCCTCCCAGAGACGGAGGAAGAGGCAGAGACAAGGGAGAGGGAGAGGGAGAGAGAGGGGGGAGGGAGGGAGAGAGAGAGAGGTGTCTTCCTCTCTCCCTTTCCCTCTCTCCCTCCCTCTCTCCCTCTCCTGCTCCCTCTCCCTCTCTGGAGAGGGAAGGAGGTGGAGGGAGAGAGAGCAGGAGAGGGAGGGGGGAGAGGGAGAGAGGGAGGGAAGGAAAGACAAAGACGTCTCTCCCTCCCTCCCTCTATCCCTCTCTCCCTCCCTTTATCCCTCTCTCGCTCCCTCTCTCCCACTCCCTCGCTCCCTCTCCTCCCTCTCCCTCTCCCTCCGTCTCTCCATCTCCCTCACTCCCTCCCAGAGACGGAGGAAGAGGCAGAGACAAGGGAGAGGGAGAAGGAGAGAGAGGGGGGAGAGAGAGAGAGGTCTCTTCCTCCCTCCCTTTCCCTCTCTCCTTCTTCTCTCCCTCTCTCCCTCTCCCTCTCTCCCCCCTCCCTCTGCTCCTCTCCCTCATCTCTGCCTCTCCCTCCATCTCTCCCTGTCTGAGAGGGAATGAGGGAGCGGGAGAGACGGAGGGAGCGGGAGAGACGGAGGGAGCGGGAGAGACGGAGGGAGAGGGAGAGACAGAGGGAGCGGGAGAGACAGAGGGAGGGAGAGGGAGAAGGAGGGAGGGAGAGGGAGAGAGGAAGGGAAAGGGCGAGGGAGAGGGAGGGAGGGCGAGACATCTCTCCCTCTCCCTCTCCCTCCCTTCCTCTCCCTCTCCTAGAGGGAGGGAGGGAGAGGGAGAGACAGAGGGAGAGGAGAGGGAGGGAGCGAAGGAGAGGGGGAGTCGGAGAAGGAGGTAGGGAGAGGGAGAAGGAGAGAGGGTGCCTGCTTCCCTCTCTGTCTCCCTCCCTCCCTCTCCGTGTCCCTCTCTCCCCCCTCTCCCTCTCCCTCTGTCTCTCCCTCTCTGGGAGGGAGAGAGGGAGAGGGAGCAGGAGGGAAAATGATGGAGGGATGGAGAGGGAGAGAGGGTGAGGGAGAGAAGGAGAGGAGGAGGAGAGAGGCAGAGGGAGGGAGGAAGAGACCTCTCCCTCCCTCCCTCTGCCTCCCTCCTTCTCCTCCCTCTTCTCCCTCTCTCTCCAACTCTCCCTCTCCCTCCGTCTCTCCATCTCCCTCACTCCCTCCCAGAGAGGGAGAGACAGAGGTAGAGGCAGAGCGGAACACGGAAACAAGGACAGGGAAACAGGCACAGGGAGAGAGGCAGGGACAGAGGGAGAGGAGAGGGAAGAGGGAGAGGAAAGAGGGAGAGGAAAGAGAGAGAGGGAGGGAGAGAGGGAGAGACAGATGGAGAGAGAGGGAGGGAGAGAGAGAGAGGGAGAGGGAAAGAGGTAGAGGGAGAGCAGAACAGGGAAAGAGGGACAGGGAGGGAGAGAGGGAGGAGAGGAAGCAGGGAGAAAAGAGAGAAAGAACACACCATCTACATTTCTGTCAGATGACACCGGGGATCCTTACACAACCAGGAGAAAATAACACAGGGAGGCTCTTTCTCAGCTGGAACTGGCACTGCAGAGGGGGCCAAACACCACCAGGCTGGCCACACATGTCCAGCCGCCGCTCCAGCCCCGTCAGCCGTGAGTCCGGTCACCAGGGCTCTGAGTGTCTGCTCCAGGGAGCTGGGGTTCACCCTCTCACCGGGGAGGCCGGGCCAAGACCGCGGGGCCCCGGGCTGGACACATAGGGGGAAAAGCATCCCCACAGGACAGCTTGTGCGAGCAGATTCAGCTGCCAGATTCTAGAGGCCCGGGACCACCCTGTGGCCCGTGAAAAACAGGAGGCCACGAGGGTCTTGCATCGTGATTCCTGTCCGTTGGACTGTAAAGTTTATGTAGGGAATCTTGCAAACAGTGGTAACAAGGCTGAATTGGAACGAGATTTAGGCTATTACGGACCACTCTGAAGTGTGTGGGTTGCTAAAAGCCCTCCCGGCTTCGCTCTTGTTGAATGTGAAGATCCCCGAGATGCAGCCGATGCTGTCCGAGAACTAGATGGGAGAACACTATGTGGCTGCCGAGTAAGAGTGGACCTGTCGAATGGGGAAAAGAGAAGTCGAAATCGTGACCGCCTCCTTCTTGGGGTCGTCGCCCTCGAGATGATTATCGGAGGAGGAGTCCTCCACCTCCCACACATCTCCAAGATGGAGAGCCTTCTCCGTCAGCCAGAGCAGGTCCCTTTCTAGATATAGGAGAAGAGAGAGATGACTGTCCCAGGAGAGAAATCACAAGCCGTCCCGATCTTTCTCTAGGTCTCCTAGCCGATCTAGGTCAAATGAAAGGAAATAGAAGACCACTTTGCAAGAGGAGTGGTGTACAGGCAATAACTTCATTTGACAGGAGTATGTACAGAAAATTCAAGTTTGGTTTGAGACTTCTGAAGCTTGGTGCACTTTTTAAATGTTTTAGTTGTTCACATTTGTTTGTCTCTTGGGACAGTGACCCATAAAGGTGTCATTCTCTATGGTTTGAAATGGGTCACATGAGGCATGTGATATGAAGAATTGTTACCTTCCAATGTTCCCTTAAGCAAAATTGAATTTGCTTTGAATTTTTGGTCTTGCCTAGACTGATAATAAAACTTTAACTCCTGCCCACCTAAAGTGTGATGTTTACTATTATGGAAACAACACTGGCAAACATGGAAAAGACTTTCTGTAGCTGGGATATGGTATGCAGCTGTAGTTAAGCAAGCAGTCTTTAAAAGGTGCTGTGAACACAAGCCAGCAGGTAAAAATGAAAGCTGCACCCTTACCCTAGATTAGAGGTTTAAAAATTCCACTAGTCTTCACACGGGACAAGAGGTCCAGGGAGTTGAGAATCTAAGAAGTTTTAAGGAAGTTAGTTTACCTTTGAGTTAGGTCATAAGTCCCCTCTGTGATTGCTGTACATGAATACATAGCTCTTTGTAATATTTTTTGGAAATCTGAGATGATCAAGATACCAATGTCCTGCCGGATTAAGAGTATTGTAGAGCTGAACTTTGAGTTACTGTGCAATTTTTTTTTTCATGCTGTCATTTGTAATATGTTTTGTGAGAATCCTTGGGATTAAAGTTTTGGTTGCAAAAGAAAAGAAGAAAAGAAAAGAATCCGCCTGCCAGTGCAGGGGACACAGGTTCAAGCCCTGGTCCGGGAAGATCCCAGGTGCCGCAGATCAACTAAGCCCGTGGGCCACAACTACTGAGCCTGCGCTCTAGATCCTGGGAGCCAGAACTACTGAGCCCCCATGCACAACTACAGAAGCCCGCACGCAACGAAGACCCAACGCAGCAAAAAAAAAAAAAAAAAAAAAAAAAAAAAGACGCTACTGGCCAGGTGATCAAGGGTAAAATCATTTGTCATAAGTCCCGTTGATGGTGTGTATCCTTGATGTGACCTGAGGAGAATGGCATTTTTATCTCTGTCTGGATCTTCCGCCCCAAACCCCATAACTCCAGACCAACCATAAGAAAACATCAGAAAACAGACAAACAAATTGAGGGACAAAATACCTGACCAGTCCTCCTCAAAACTTTCAAGGTATCAAAACCCAGGGACATCTGAGAAATGTCACAGCCCAGAGGAGACTGGGACAGAAAAAGGATGTTAGGGGAAAACTAGGGAAATGCTAATGAAGTGTGGACTTTAGTTAATAACAATGTATCCATCTTGGTTCCTTAGTTGGATAAACATGTCATACTAACGTACTAACGTGTTGGAGATAGGGTTACTGGGTCAGGGTCCACGGCACTCTACACTCTGTACAGATCTTTGCCACTTTTTTGTAACTCTAAGCTATTCTAAAATTAAGCGAGTACTGAACAGAGATAAGAATGTTATTTCCCTGATTTGAACATGCCTGAGTTTCTTTTCATGGTCACATTTTTGCTATCTGGATGTGTCTTGGAATCAGTAGCAAAGGAGAGTTGCCAGCCCCTGGAAAGATGTGGGTGGTTTGCAGGTGGCTTGCTCTGGAGCTGAAGACCACGGTGGGAAGTCTGCAGCCTCGGGCTGCACTTAGAACCATGGGAGGGGATGGGCCAGCTCAGTTAGGGATGGAACCTATAAGTAAAACTTTTTTCTTTTCCATTATGGCTTATCACAGGATGTTGAATATAGTTCCCTGTGCTAGACAGTAGGATGTTGTAGTTTATCCATCCTATATTTAATAGTTTGCATCTGCTAACCCCAAACTCCCAATCCAACCCTCCCTCACTCTTTCTCCCCCTTGGCAACCACAAGTCTGTTCTCTATGTCTGTGAGTCTGTTTTTGTTTCGTAGACGAGTTCATTTGTGTCGTATTTTAGATTTCACATATAAGTGAGATCATATGATATGTGTCTTTCTCTTCTGACTTACTTCACTTAGTATGGTAATCTCTAGGTCCATCCACATTGCTGCAAATAGCATTATTTCATTCTTTGTATGGCTGGATAATATCCCATTGTATATATGTACCACATCTTCTTTATCCATTCATCCATCAGTGGACATTTAGGTAGCTTCCATGTCTTGGCTATTGTAAATAGTGCTGCAATGAACATTGGGGTGCATGTATCTTGTCTTTCTTTTTTTTTTCTTTCTTCCTTTCTTCCTCCCTTTCTTTCCTCCTTTCTTTCTTTCTTCCTTTCTTCCTTTATTTCTTTCTTCCTTTCTTTCTTCCTTGCTTCCTTCCCTTCTTTCTTTCTTTCTCTCTCTCCCTCTCTCTCTTTCTTTCTCTCTTTCTTTCTTTTTCTTTCTTTCTTTCTTTTTTTTTTTGTCACACAGCATGTGAGATCTTAGTTCCCTGACCAGAGATGGAACCCATGCCCCCCGCACTGGAAGCACGGAGTCTTAACCACTGGACCACCCAGGAGATCCCAGGGGTGTGTGTATAGTTTTGAATTAGAGTTTTCTCCAGATCTATGCCCAGGAGTGGAATTGCGGGACCCTATGGCAGCTGTATCTGTTGCTGCACGTCTCACATCAACCACCTGCACTCCAATCCTTGCTCTCAACGTCATCTTTGGGGAACCCAACCTGCGACAGGGACCTTGACAAGAAGAAATGGCTCAGGGAAAAGCTACCTGCACAGGGAGGAGATAGAGGCCATCGCCCCTGGGGTGCGGCGCGGAGAGTGGGCACAGAGATTTGTCATTTCACCCCCGATGCTCATCTCAGCCCTCCTGGCTGCCCCACTCTAGGTCACCTCGGGATACAGAGGTGACCCGGTTAGAGTCCCTGCCTGTGCAGGAATCTGGGGGCACCAGCGGGTCTGAATAATATTAGTGCAGGGTCTCCCCTGCGGCACTGGGGTTATTCGGGGCGGGTCATCCTCTGCTGAGGGCCCCTCCTGGGCACTGTGTGGGGTTTAGCAGCAGCCCTGGCCACACCCCTTTGATTCCAGGGGCCCCTCCCCCCGAGTTGTGACAACCACAGATTTTCCCCACACGTCACGGAAGAACTGGGTGAGGCGGGGGCAGGATGGCCCTGGGCGAGGACAGCTGTGTTGAAGCAACCAGCCTGGCCCAGGGCAAGGTCTGCCCCAATCCCGTCAGCGCCTGCATTTAGACCTGCCCCTTTCCTCTCCCACCTCCTCTGCCCTGCAGTGGTCTCCGAGACATCATCGCCATGTGATAAATCACACCTTCTCAGTCGACTGTTTGCTGCCCTCGCTAGAACGTGAGCTCTTTGAGGACAGGGATGCTGTTATGTCCCCAGCACCTAGAAGAGTGTCTGCTGTGTAGTAGATGCTTCATAAATACTTGCTGAATAAAGGAGTTGAATAAAGGGATGAGTGGATGGATGAATGAAGGTTACAATGGAAGGAGGGGGGAGATTCCCTTTCTGGCTCTCGGGGGTTGGGAGATCAAGTGAAAGATCCGTCCTAAATAGGCTGATCAGCCTTCTGGGGTCCCCCGGGACTGAGGGTTTCCCCAGAGTTCCAGCGCTCAAACCTGAGCGGTCCTGGGCAAACTGGGGGCGGGTGTTGGTCACCCTATCTAAACACAGTAACAATTCCAGCTGCAATAGCAATGGCCAATGACCTCTATGGTCTTATTGACCATGCACAGTTCTTTACCTGGCAGGGAAGGGTGGGCCGGGATGGGAATTCTGGTGATCCAGGGCGGGTGAGGGCACACCCCAGGCTTGTGTAGGGGAGTCCAGGAAGGTTCTGGAGGAAGTGACAGTGACACAGGGGGGAGGGAGGAGTCTAAGGAAGAACATCCCACATGACAACGTGTGCCAATGGCCCTGGGCCCAAGGTCACACCTGACCAGGGCTTGCCTTTTTTTTTTTTTTTTTTCTAATTTACTTTTTCCCACATGGATATGCAATTGTCCTAATGCCATTTATTGAAAACTCCTTAATTTCCCCACTTTCTGTCATATCAAGTTCTCATAGATCTGTTTCTGGACCTTTATTCTATACCATAGAGCTATACGTCCCGTCCTTGCACCACTAGGGCTGTTTCATCACTATAACTTTATTTTTTATTCATTTATTTTTCTTGGCCATGCCGTGCGGCATGTGGGATCTTATTTCCCTGACCAGGGATCGAACCCGCGCCCCCTGCCAGTGGAAGCTCGGAGTCTTAATCACTGGACCTCCAGGGAAGTCCCCAGGGTTTGCTTTGACATCCATCGAATGGTGGCAGGTGGGCACGGGGAGCAGCTGTCTGTGAGCCATCCTGTGTAGAAATGCAGGCTGGAGGGGAGGACAGATGGAGCGGGAGGGGAAGAAGCGGAGGAGGGAGGGAGGGCGGGCGAGAGACAGACAGAGCATGAAAGCTGAAAAGAGCTCCTAGTGCCGGGAGCCTTGGAGCCAGAGCCTGGGAGCCAGGGTGACTGGCTCTCCTCCCTGGTGTGTGTGTGTGTGTTGCGGGGGGTGGCTCTGGGCTTCTCGGGCTGGGAATGGGGTGCACAGAGCAGGGACGGAGCAGGGACCCTTCTCTCTGGGACCTCGTGGGCCATCCTCAGCTCACAAAGCTGAGCCACTCCTGGCCCTACGAGTGGGGGGGCTTATCCTCCCTGTCCCCTGGATCACACCCCCTCACACACAACTTCCCCGTGTGTGTTCCCAGCAACCAAGAGAATCTGTTTTTAAAAGATTTGGGGGAGGGGGGTAAACATACAAACAAGAGCAGAATGGATACTTTTTCAGAATGTGAATGGCTCTGTGTAAGCCCACCCCCAGGGTAACCACAGTCCTGACCTCTAACACCCTTGACGAGTCAGCCTTGGTCTGGGCTTGCGGACCCACGGAAGCTTCCTCATCCCCTCCTTCAGATCCCGTCTCTCCCTTGGCGTCTTTGTGAGAAGCACCCGGGGAAGTGGGACTGCTAGGCTGTACTGCTGCTAGAACTCCACCTGGGCTCCACCAGGCTCCAGCCCCCCACCCTGTGCACCTCTCTGACCCTGAGGCACCTCAACTGGTAGCAGCCGCATCACCTTCCCTCCTGGGACTTGTGACACTTAAGGGAGACACCGCAAGGACAAGCCTTTGGCTCCCTGGCTGGCAAAGAGCAGGTGCTCAATTGTCATAAGTGTCCGTATCAGTGAGGGTTCTCCAGACAAACAGAAGCCATAGGGTGTGTGTGTGTATATACACACACACGTACATATGTACACGCGTACAAAAATATACAGCAGTGTATCTATGCAGTATGCATACACACATATACACATATAGTATATACAATACACACCTACCTGTATACACACATATAAAAGGCATAGTTTGTATATCTACAGTATGTATACACACATATGCACATAACATATACAATACCCACATACATAGACACTATACATACACACATATAAAATGCATCGTTTGTATGTATACAGTATGCACACATACGTATAACATATGCAATATACACACCTAGGTACATATATGTCATACATATAGACACACATACAAAGATATTTAGGTGTGTATATAGACAGTATACATACATACGCATATAATACATGCAATACGTACACGTACATACATATAGACACACATATACACCTACATATAAAAGCATATAGCATAAAAATATATATGTACTGTATATATAAATTCATCGTATGTACACGTACATATATCATATATATCAGATATATACATATATACAATGTATACACACACATACACACCTATATGTAAATATGCGCATGTACATACACATATAAATACATACGCAAGTGTGTATATAACAGTATATACATATATACATGTAACACCTAGAAACATATACACATACAGGTATACAACATATATACACACCTATATATAAATACACACTGTATACATACATACAGTGTACATAAACTGTATATCTACACACACCCATATATCAATATATGGGTGTGTGTATATACACAGCATGTTCACATTTATAAAATGTATACTATATATATGCACATACATACATGTATACAATATATACACACAAATATATAGGCTTGTATGTATACTGTATATAGTACTTACACATATACTACAAACGCACGCACATATAAACATACGTGTATACATATATATAATATGTATGCACACATATAGAAATTAATAGGCTTGTATATATTCAGTATTTTTACATATATAGTTTTGTTTTAAGGAGTTGACTCATGTGACCGTGAGGCAGGCAAGTCAGGGCAGGACTCTGGGCTGGAGACACAGGGAAGAGCTGATGTCCCAAGGCCATTGGAGGAACAGTTCCCTCTTTCTTCGGAACCTCATTTTTCTCTCCAGTCCTTCAGCTGATGGACCAGGCCCACCCACGCCACGGCATTGACAATCTCCTTTACCCAAGGTGGACCAATTTCAGTGTTCATCTCTTCTGAAAAATACCTTCCTGGCCACATCTGGAATAATGTTTGTGGTTGCCGGGGCCCCACGCAGTGCGCACATGAGATTAACCATCCCCGTGGCGATGATGACACTTTATTTTCTCCCTTGACCATTGTCACTACTATTCCAATTAAAATGGCAGCGCCATGAGGGCAGGGCATTTCCTTTTTTGCCAGTACTGAGCGTCCAGGGTCTGGTGCCTAGCATAGGCTAAATACAGGGCATTTTTGTGAACAGAAGCCGGGATTCCGGCTGTCATATTTAATGAGGAATTATAGTCTTATTATTGGGTGTGTGTGTGTGTGTGTGTGTGTGTCACGGTACGTCAAGGGCGGGAGTCGAACCCGCCACCCCAAGCCCCGAGGGGGTCTCCCCGGGTCCCGACTTCGGGCCGGTGCGGGTGGCCGGGGGCAGCCGAAGACGTGCGTGCGTGCGTGCGTGCGTGCGTAGGTGGAGCGGGCGAGTCCACGGGGTGGGCGGTGCGCGCGCGCCGCGAGTGAGTGGTTCAGCCCGGCCCCGGCTCATTGTGCTCGCCTCACGCCGGCCCGAGTTGGCGGCAGCGCTGGAGGTCCCGGGCCTGTGACCACAAAGAGGGAGCCGGGGGCCAGACGGGAGCGCGGCGGCGGCGGCGGCGGCGGCGGCGGCGGCGGTGGCTGAGGTCCAGGCCAGGCCCCCTCCCCTCAGCCTCCCGCCCGCCCGCCCCCGCCGGCGGGCGTCCCGCCCCTCCCCCCAACCGCCAGACTAGCCTGGTGCGGGGGCCGCGCGCGAAGACATGGGGGAGAAGTTGGAGCCCAGGCTGGAGTCGTCCGTGGGGGCCGAGCCCGCCGTCTACCCGTGGCCGCTGCCGGTCTACGTGAGTGCCACCCGTCCCCTCTTCCCGGACCCCCGCCCCTCTTCCCCCACGGCGCGCGCTGAGCCCACCGAGAAACGGAGCGACTCGAGTCGCCAGACCCTCTTTGGAGCCCCCCTTCCCGCCCCGCCGTGGTTCTCCGCGGCCGTGTCCAGCCCCCGCGCGCAGGGTGGGCAGAGGGGAGCCGGGGCCGGCCGGGGGCGCAGACTCGGCCGCGGGGACCCCGCGCTTCCGAGGGGCGCCCGAGGCGGGCTGCCGTTGGCTCTGTAGGGCTGGGGACCCCGGTCCCCCCGGGCCTGGACTGCCGGCGGGCTTGCCCTTCCGTACTTCATGATCTGACATGTAGGGTTTCTTTTTCCTGGTAGTTTATTCTTAGCGCTGTCAACGTGCTTAGCTTTTTTATTTTTGAGGACACCCTTTCCTTCCTCTCTCCAGTTTTTTGTGTTTTTGTTTTGTTGTGTTTTAGTTAGGCATTTTGTCCCTCTGATCTT
Organism: Eschrichtius robustus; assembly: GCF_028021215.1. Classification (NCBI taxonomy): domain Eukaryota; kingdom Metazoa; phylum Chordata; class Mammalia; order Artiodactyla; family Eschrichtiidae; genus Eschrichtius; species Eschrichtius robustus. The sequence continues at coordinate 78,503,484 of NC_090824.1, forward strand.
GAGTGGGTGGGCTGGCTGGACCCTTGGAGAGGAGGCGTTGTCTCCCCTAATTTGAGTGGGTGGGCTGGCAGGGCCCTTGGAACGGAGGCATTGTGTCCTGTAATTTTAGTGGGTGGGCTGGCTGGACCCTTGGAGAGGAGGCATCCTGTCCCCTGATCTTGAGTGGCCTTTGGCAAATGACACGCCGAACGGAAATTTACACAGGCGTCCGGTGATTCCAGAAATGCAGGGTGTCCGGGCAGGTGGGCGCCCGGCCTCTCGTCCCCCGTGGCGGCGTGGTGCGCGTGTTGTTGTCTCAGGGTTTACGCTTGGGCCCTGCAGCCCACCTTCGGGAGGGAAAGCGCAGCGGGCGCCTTGGGCCGGCGCCTTTGGGGCGCCCTTTCGTGCGCTCGGCTTGCGGGGGACCGGCCTGCAGGGGAGCCGGCGGGGAAGCCCGCGCGACCCGCCGCCCCTCGCGCGGGCTCCGTGTGTCTCAGTTTGTGGAAACTGTGTCGCGGCCGGGTGCGGGTCGGGACGCTGGGACCGCCTGGGAGCCGTTGTTGACTCCGGTCCCCGGTTCTCCGCAGTTCTCCGAGGTCGGAGGGTTTCCAGCCCGCCACTGCGCGCTGGCGCTTTCTATTTTTTGCTCTTCCTGTGGCCAGAGGCGCGGCTGAGTTGTGCACCCATCCCTCACTCTCCGTGTCCCTCTTCCTTTATTGTCTGGTTACTCGCTGGTTACTTTCCTCCCTCCCATTTTATCATTATCTGTGAGTTTTATTAACATGACGTTTACTCCCTCTTTTAAATTAATAATGAAGGAAACTGTGAAATGGTACTTTTATCTTTAATGGCTGATGCTGTAAAAGTGACAATTGCAATGCAAGCATCTTTCCCTCACTTGACTCCTGTCATGCATCTCAGTAGTGTCTCTGTGACAGGACTTGAAATGATAGCACCCACATCTCTTGCAGCTCATTCACACTGAAGGGATATAATCCTCGGTTTGCTATCACAGCCACTTGCCCAGCTCAGACTGTGATGTCACAAACCAAAGATGATTCTCCCTCAGCAGGAAGAAGCCGGAGAGATGAATCTCCCCCATGATGGACCATCAGCCTTATTCAAATTTGGTCACTTCATGAAGAAAAATTAACCATAATAAAGATCAAAGATACCGGCTAGTTGAAATACCCTGTTGAATTAAGCTTGAAAAACTTTTCCATGATACTGGAATGAAGGAAGTTCTTTCAAAATTCTAAGGAAAAATTTGAGAGTTATAATAATGCAGATATCAGTAAATATTTATGGAATTAAAAATATTATGTAGTGCTGGTCCCTTTAAATGTTAACACTTAAAAATAACTTCTAGGTATGTTTCTTATTTTCTATGCAAAATTATGTGGCTTGCTATTTCAGACAAAGATGACATATCAATCTGAAAAGAGTCGGCAAAGACACAAAATGGATGTACTTTCTCTTGACCTATACACCTACTTTTATGTTCTCATGGTTTAAATAAAAAGTACAGCTTTTGGGTTATTTAAGAAGAGCAGAAGCTAAAAATACAGTACTAAATATCATTGCAAGGATTTGGTAGCCAAAACATTTGCTCCATTTCTAGGAAAGAATCCATTAAGACAAAATTATATTACTTTTATAATATAATACTTTTTATATCATGTGCGCTTGAAAAACATTCTAAGTTACAGAAACAATTAGACAGTCATTGAGTACTCCCCAAGATGTTCAAAATCTCTTTAGTTGTTAAATCTATCAACACACAACACAAAAACTCTCATAAATAAACCACATCTTCAGGTATCCAACCAAATCTTCTAGCATAAAATTCCTTATCCGTTTGTACCCATGAGATGCTAAAGTTGAAGCAGTTTTCAACTTGAATCATTGATAAATGATGTGTTAAAAATTAGCTAATGTTTTTATTCTTTACTTTTTCACTTAAAATGAAGAAGAAACTGTAGATTGGGCTAATTTGGAATAAATTGCTATAGAGTTGTTTTTGGAAAGCTGTTATTTAAATCTCAATAATCATTATTCAGAATGGGTTATTATAGAGGAATAGCTTGATTTAGATAGGAAAGAGAAATGAAGGTTCACTGGGACTGATGCTAACCAGGGCTAAAGGGGAGGTGGGTTTGCTCATCCATTGTCTTTAGAAGATAAATCATAGAAGCAACGTCCCTAACCTGGTGGGACCTGGGTCTCTTTGTACATTACAATGAGTAAATAAAATCCAGAAGACTTGAGGAATGTCATTTTATACCCCCTTCAGTTCTATCTATTGGAAGCAAATTGTTTGAGTATAATATTGTTAATCTCTTCTTTTTGCCTAAGTTAAACAACTCTTTGAGTTGAAATAGTTTTGTAACTTAAAAAATATATGCCTATTTTCAAAGCATGTCAGGTTACAAAATATAATGAGGAAAAAGATGAATTCTTAAGGGTTCAGGTCCATGTCAGTACAGTTAAAAAATACTTTTAGTGAGGGCTGGTATACAAAGTATTTTGAAATTTTTAAATAAACATTTTTCTCTGCAACAAATTGATACACTACAGTATTACTGCTTGTATTTGAATTGCTGCTTTCCTTTACTGGAAAATGACGGGTGAATTTCTGTAATGAATTCCGACTTATGACATTTAAGGTTATTTATAGACTGTCTTGAAGAGAGTGATGGGATCATGTAATTTACTCTATTAATTAAAAGTTGAAAGAAGGAAAGAATTCAGTGAAATGGAAGAATTTCAAATTTGACTTATCAGGCAAGTACTGAATAATTACTTTAGATAGATTTCCCTATATTATCGGAAGATAATCTCCTATATCATCTCTTACCACCATCAGAAAACCACCCCCCAAAAGGGGGACCTCATTCATATTGAAAATAACTTCTTAACGTGCAGGCATTACAGTAGGGCATTCTAGACACTGGGGGAGGGAAAAACCATTGTATTTTTTTCTAACATTCATGTTCAACTTATTTCCAAAGTTCTTTAAAGTGTGGCATTCTTACAGGTAGACAATGTTGCTGAACAAGCGTTTGTTTCTTCCCTGTTCTTCCCCCAGGCTCAAAGATTTGGAAAGAGATAGTTAACAGAAAAGGTAAGGTAATCTCCACCTTAACAAAATATATGATCAAATGTGACCATTTGACAGATACTATGTAGTTCATAAAAACAAAATTAAGTGGAATTGGCTCTCTTTTCCCTAAAGTTGAGGATGACGTGGATGTTTCTGTCTAATGTGCTGTACTAATAGGCTATTATGGGTTAGCTTTTGGTAACTCATCGAGTTTCCCAGTCTGGGTTCCGTACCATCAAGTCTGGATTATAACTTGTCCTGGTCACACTGTTTTTCCAAATCAGTTTTGTTCTAGTACTCTATTATGTGTCTGTTTCACCTCTAATCTTTCCATTTGTCACCACTCTGGAGATGGTGTGTGATATGATCTTAACGGAAACATCAGGAACATGTCTTGTGAATATTTAGTTTTCTTTTTGGCCGACTCAGCATTGCCTGCCATTCAGTCATTGTTATGTGACCAGGCAGTGTAACTATTTGTGTATTAGTCCATTGGTTCCTACCTTGGGAATGTGGAGACTTGTAAACCTCTGTCCTTCCCTTAGGAATGCATGAAGGAGAAACGGAATCTCTTGCGTGAATTTCTGCAGACAGAAATAAAGAATCAGTTGTGTGACTTGAAAACCAAACTACATAGAGAAGAATTATCAGAGGTAAGTCGTCAGCATCCCGGCGGCTAGAAAACGTTTCCTCCCATGTAACTTGTCTGTGACCAGGGAGGCAGAATAATCCCACCTCTCCCTGTTCCCTGATAGTTATGAAGGAAGCGCCTGTGTTTCCTTATTCTCTCATGGCCCCTTGTTTACAGTCACTGCTACTTAAATGATCCTTTCCTGCTGTAGGAGGGCTACCTGGCTCAAGGCAGATCCCTTTTAAATAAAGATTTGTCCTTGGAGAACAGAGCTCATGCTTTCAGTTGGGAAGTGAACGGCTGTCTAGAAAACGGGAGCCAGACAAGTGGTGAGGAGCGCAGAGTGGAAATAGCAGAGAAAAACAAGTCCCCCAAACCTGTTTCCAAACTTTGCATGCCCAGGAGAAGCAAGTCCGATGGAGAAACAAACTGTAAGAGCGCTTGACTCGTTTGACCTCGTTGGAATCTGGTACCACCTAAGGGGAGGACAGACTTGGCGCCATAGGGTCTGTCTGTTCCCCCCACACACAACCCCTCCACCGGCAGTACTTGTTTTTTGTGTATCCTTTTTTTTGGTGGGGGGATGGCTGTGTTGCTCGGCTTGTACCATCTTAGTTCTCCAACCAGGGATCGAACCCCGGCCCTTGGCAGTGAGAGTGCCGAGTCTTAACCACTGGACCGCCGTGGAATTCCCTCTTGTGTATACGTCTAACTAGCTTAGATATATATACTTTAAATTTTTGTCTTCAGCCAAGTTATAGAGCATTAGATCCCCAAATGCGGTTGAATTTATGAGGTATAAGATAACAGGAGCTGCTGATATCTATGACTTGTAAGTTACATGCCTGTTTAAGCTAAACATTTATTCTTAGACTCCTTCCCCACTTGTAGTCAGAGTAACTCTTCTGGAATTTTTAAAAAAAGAGCATGGGACTTGAGCTCAGGTCAGGTGCTTGGCCACTTCATCTTTTGACGAAATAAACGGAGGCTCTGTTTCCTTGTGCGTCTCAGGGTTGGGCCCCTCATACAAGAGCTTGTGTTGAAATGGCCCAGCAGACTGGCAGGTGCTAATTTGATGAGTTTATCAAGATGGTGGTTGCTGAGAATAAGAAGAGAAGGTTACTTAATCCTCAGAACCTGGTCTCTGCACCAGCTTGGTAATGCTGAAGAACTGTACCTTGGCTGTGAACTCTTTATTCATAGTGGCTTTTTTGTTTCTTTTTCTTTAAGCAGCTGAAGTCTCATCTAGCCCCAGGATTAGAAGGCAAACTGCCAGGCAGACCACCATCACATCTCATTTCACAAGGAGGTCAGTATATAATGAATGGACAGCCCCCATTTTAGGGGCCAACGGTTTTTGGTAAAACACATATAAATTAGTAGGATGTAACTTAGTAATTCTGACTTCCACATTGCTTCGGTTTTCCTTTTGATATTCTGTTATTAGACATTCGTGAACAGCATTTCTGAAGATCTCATCCATTTTTACTCTTCACATAGGCAACTTCAAATGTACATGCACAGAATTACCAAGGATAGTAAAATGAACCCCTGTGTACCTATCACCCAGTGTCAACAGTTAACATCTCCTGGCTGTTGTTTCATCTATACCCCCACATGCTCCAAGTGAAAATTGTTCCAAATGGATTACAGCTCCATACCCACCCATCTCCTCCCAGTTGGATTACTTTGAAACAAATCGGACAGGTCATCTTATCCACACATACTGTATTTCTAGATGACAAGGTCTCTTTCTCTGACAAGTTTTTTATTCATATTTTGCCATAATTGCTAACATCTAGCAAACAGTCTTTTGAAGAAGACAAAACTGGCCTTATAAAGTGTAACAGTTCCTTACTAACAAATATATAGCAGTGTTCATTCTTCCCCTTGTGTAACAGAGTTTGGTTGATTTGCTCCTTAAGCCTTTCGAGTGATAGATTCCTTATCTTCTTGCCATTGATTTAAAGAAAATAGGTCTTTTTTTCTAATAGCTTCTAGGTCTGGCTGACTGCATCGTTTTGGTGGTTAATGTGTTCCCTTGCCTCCAGTTTTCTGTAAACTGGTAGTTAGGTCTAGAGTCTTGATCAGATTCCAGCTTTATTTTGTGAGACTTCATTGACAGCATGGGGCTGTCCATCAGAGGCATGTAATGTCTCTTCGGTGATTGTAGCAGCCATTGATCAAAGTCTAGATCCATTATTTCTTAAGGTTTGCAAAATGGTGGTATTCTAAACCTGTCATCCAAAGAAACATTAAGCTCGAAGCTTCTTTTAATGTCCTGGCAAAAAGGGCTTCTCAGAGGGAAGAGGGGACCATGCCCTGAATCTTTCCAAAGAGAGGGTACTCTTGGTAGGGAGGAATATGAGTTGTTTCGTGCCCACTGGAGGTCTAGGGTCTGGTGAGCTAACAGTTGGCTTTACTGTGTGTGTGTGTGTGACAGGCCTGCCAAACGGAAACCTGAGGAAGACCCTGAAAAAGCAAAATCGGATGATTCTGTCGATGAAGAAGAAAAAGACCAGGTAGGGCTCGCATTTAAGTTTCTTAACTCTGCCTTTTTTTGGTACACTTGCTGGTAATTGTGAATTTATACTTGGTCTGTCTATGGACCGTAAGTGACTGAGAGGGTGTTAGAACACACCCCTGGACCCAGGGCAGTACGAAGTGTATTATGGTTAGCCCCGAGGACTCAGCAGGCCCGTAACTTTGGTCTGTTCTCTCCTGTCTACCTTCCTACGTCTCCAGCTGTCAAGATTTGACAGTCGAACCAGCAGATGTGATGTGTTCAAAGCATTTGCTTCTGATGTCAGATAAGCTCCTTTCCCACATCGAATTTCTCTATAAAAGCAGAATTGTCGTGTTATTATGTGTATTGTAACAATGCTGCTTAGACTTTTTAGGTTAGAAAACTGGTGGCTTGCCAGAGACCTCCAATATAGAAAATGTCAGTCTCCAGCACTGTCTCATGTGACTTGAGGGGCAAACCTAGGTACTACCAGATGGTCACACGCTCTCTATTTCATTCCTGCCACAGGATTAGCTGTGTAAGTCGGGAAGTCTGTAGGTTTACAGGTGGGTAGTAAATGCCCTGTTACCTGCTAAAGATGAGTATCCGTGGTTTGCTCTAAGGCAGGGTTTCTCAACCAAGGCATTGACTTTTGGGGCCAGATAAACCTTTGCTGTGGTGTGTGAGTCCTGTGCATCGTAGAGTGTTTAGCAAGGTCCCGACCTCTTACTCACTAGGTGCCCGTAACATTCCCTCTCTCTCCTCCCAGTCGTGACAGCCAAAATCACCTTCAGACTTCCCCAGATGTCCCCTGGGGGGCACAGTTGCACTCAGTGAGAAGCAGTGGACTCAAGGCTACCAATATCTTTGAGGTAGACTTGATGTCCTGTTGTGAAAGACATACTCATTCTCCTGTTTTTATTTTGGAAATTAGATGCCACTGTTCATGATCGTTATTCAGATGTCTGTCATTAAGCTTCGTCAGACTACCCACTCACAGGTGGGACACTGAGACAGAGGGAAACAGCTTGTCCAAGTCACATGGCCACATCCCTTGCCTCCTAAGAAAACGTGTCACAAGTGAAAGCAAGCTGGCTCTTGTAATATTGACAAGTCTTTTTCTTTAAACAAATGTGCCAGTTTTAGAGTTGTTCTTTGCCCTCTAACCTTTTGGAGGGCTTACATAGCCTTCAAGCTTCTAAAGAAACGAACTGGGGCACTCTTTCCCAAGCAGGAAGCAGTTTCACTGGCAGTGTGTGAGAGGCCTTGGGGACTTGGAGGATGAACACTTGTCGAAACGGGGTGTATCCCGATATGCTAGAGTAAGGCTCGGTGCACCACACCGGTGTTATCAGGTGGTGTTGGTCAAATAAGTAGTACTACAGAGAGAATCTTACTTTAGTCAATTTCAAGTTTTTGAGATCTCACTATGTTTTTTAAAACAGGTGTTAAATACATGCATTTGGTAAAACAGTACAAAAGGCTGTTTGGTACATAGCAGCCAAAGAAAAACAATGTGGCTATTCCGTGCTGAGCTATGCTGTGAGCATTATCAAGTAAATACTGGATTCTGAGGCCTTTGTTCAGGAACAAAAAAGAATATAAAATATCTCATTACCACAACTAAGGAGCTGGCCTGTGGCAACTAAGACCCGGCACAATTAACTAACTAACTGACTATTTATTTATTTATTTATTTTTTCTTTATGACAAAAGACTTAAAAATGACCACGGTTAAAGATTTGATGAAAGTTCATAATAATGCAGTTGACAAGAAAATTAGTTATTTCTGAGATATACATTTTAAAGTAATAACTAGGATTATTACATATAACATTATACCAGAACATATAAGATTTTTAGCAATTTCATGTAATGTCTGAAACATTTCTATTAACATATTTCCATACATATTTCCATACACATACAAATATAAGATTTTTAGAAATTTCATGTAATGTCTGAAACATTTATATTAACATATTTCCATACAAATAACCCAATGAAAGTTTAGTATTAGTTGTTTTGTTTGTTTGTTTATACTGCAGGTTCTTATTAGGCATCAATTTTATACACATCAGTGTATACATGTCAATCCCAATCGCCCAATTCAGCACCCCACCATCCCCACCCCACCGCAGTTTTCCCCCCTTGGTGTCCATATGTCCATTCTCTACATCTGTGTCTCAACTTCTGCCCTGCAAACTGGCTCATCTGTACCATTTTTCTAGGTTCCACATACATGCATTAATATACGATATTTGTTTTTCTCTTTCTGACTTACTTCACTCTGTATGACAGTCTCTAGATCCATCCACGTCTCAACAAATGACTCAATTTCGTTCCTTTTTATGGCTGAGTAATATTCCATTGTATATATGTACCACAACTTCTTTATCCATTCGTCTGTCGATGGGCATTTAGGTTGCTTCCATGACCTGGCTATTGTAAATAGTGCTGCAATGAACATTCGGGTGCATGTGTCTTTTTGAATTACGGTTTTCTCTGGGTATATGCCCAGTAGTGGGATTGCTGGGTCATATGGTAATTCTATTTTTAGTTTTTTAAGGAACCTCCATATTGTTCTCCATAGTAGCTGTATCAATTTACATTCCCACCAACAGTGCAAGAGGGTTCCCTTTTCTCCACACCCTCTCCAGCATTTGTTGTTTGTAGATTTTCTGATGATGCCCATTCTAACAGGAGTGAGGTGATACCTCCTTGTAGTTTTGATTTGCATTTCTCTAATAATTAGTGATGTTGAGCATCTTTTCATGTGCTTCGTGGCCGTCTGTATGTCTTCTTTGGAGAAATGTCTGTTTAGGTCTTCTGCCCATTTTTGGATTGGGGTGTTTGTTTCTTTAATATTGAGCTGAATGAGCTGTTTATATATTTTGGAGATTAATCCTTTGTCCGTTGATTCATTTGCAAATATTTTCTCCCATTCTGAGGGTTGTCTTTTCGTCTTGTTTATGGTTTCCTTTGCTGTGCAAAAGCTTTGCAGTTTCGTTAGGTCCCACTTGTTTATTTTTGTTTTTATTTCCATTACTCTAGGAGGTGGATCAAAAAAGGTCTTGCTGTGATTTATGTCAGAGAGTGTTCTTCCTATGTTTTCCTCTAAGAGTTTTATAGTGTCCACTCTTATATTTAGGTCTCTAATCCATTTTGAGTTTATTTTTTTGTATGGTGTTAGGGAGTATTCTAATTTCATTCTTTTACATGTAGCTGTCCAGTTTTCCCAGCACCACTTATTGAAGAGACTGTCTTTTCTCCATTGTATATCTTTGCCTCCTTTGTCGTAGATTAGTTGACCATAGGTGCGTGGGTTAATCTCTGGGCTTTCTATCTTGTTCCATTGATCTATGTTTCTGTTTTTGTGCCAGTACCATATTGTCTTGATTGCTGTAGCTTTGTAGTATAGTCTGAAGTCAGGGAGTCTGATTCCTCCAGCTCCATGTTTTTCCCTCAAGACTGCTTTGGCTATTCGGGGTCTTTTGTGTCTCCATACAAATTTTAAGAGGATTTGTTCTAGCTCCGTAAACAATGCCATTGGTAATTTGATAGGGATTGCATTGAATCTGTAGATTGCTTTGGGTAGTATACTCATTTTCACAATGTTGATTCTTCCAATCCAAGAACATGGTATATCTCTCCATCTGTTGGTATCATCTTTAATTTCTTTCATCAGTGTCTTATAGTTTTCTGCATACAGGTCTTTTGTCTCCCTAGGTCGGTTTATTCCTAGGTATTTTATTCTTTTTGTTGCAATGGTAAATGGGAGTGTTTCCTTAATTTCTCTTTCAGATTTTTCATCATTAGTGTATAGGAATGCAAGAGATTTCTGTGCATTAATTTTGTATCCTGCAACTTTACCATATTCATTGATTAGCTCTAGCAGTTTTCTGGTGGCAGTTTTAGGATTCTCTATGTATAGTATCATGTCATCCGCAACCAGTGACAGTTTTACTTCTTCTTTTCCAATTTGTAGTCCTTTTATTTCTTTTTCTTCTCTGATTGCCGTGGCTAGGACTTCCAGAACTATGTTGAATAATAGTGGTGAGAGTGGACATCCTTGTCTCGTTCCTGATCTTAGAGGAAATGCTTTCAGTTTTTCAGCATTGAGAATGATGTTTGCTGTGGGTTTGTCATATATGGCCTTTATTATGTTGAGGTAGGTTCCCTCTATGCCCACTTTCTGGAGAGTTTTTATCAGAAATGGGTGTTGAATTTTGTCAAAAGCTTTTTCTGCATCTATTGAGATGATCATATGGTTTTTATTCTTCAATTTGGTAATATGGTGTATCACATTGATTGATTTGCGTATGTTGAAGAATCCTTGCATCCCTGGGATAAATCCCACTTGATCGTGGTGTATGATCCTTTTAATGTGTGGTTGGATTCTGTTTGCTAGTATTTTGTTGAGGATTTTTGCATCTATATTCATCAGTGATATTGGTCTGTAATTTTCTTTTTTTGTAGTGTCTTTGTCTGGTTTTGGTATCAGGGTGATGGTGGCCTCACAGAATGAGTTTGGGAGTGTTCCTTCCTCTGCAATTTTTTGGAAGAGTTTGAGAAGGATGGGTGTTAGCTCTTCTCTAAATGTTTGATAGAATTCACCTGTGAAGCCATCTGGTCCTGGACTTTTGTTTGTTGGAAGATTTTTAATCACAGTTTCAATTTCATGACTTGTGATTGGTCTGTTCCTATTTTCTGTTTCTTCCTGGTTCAGTCTTGGAAGGTTATACCTTTCTAAGAATTTGTCCATTTCTTCCAGGTTGTCCATTTTATTGGCATAAAGTTGCTTGTAGTAGTCTCTTAGGATGCTTTGTATTTCTGCGGTGTCTGTTGTAACTTCTCCTTTTTCATTTCTGATTTTATTGATTTGAGTCCTCTCCCTCTTTTTCTTGATGAGTCTGGCTAATGGCTTATCCATTTTGTTTATCTTCTCAAAGAACCAACTTTTAGTTTTATTGATCTTTGCTATTGTTGTCTTTGTTTCTATTTCGTTTATTTCTGCTCTGATCTTTAAGATTTCTTTCCTTCTGCTAACTTTGGGTTTTGTTTGTTCTTCTTTCTCTAGTTTCTTTAGGTGTAAGGTTAGATTGTTTACTTGAGATTTTTCTTGTTTCTTTAGGTAGGCTTGTATAGCTATAAACTTCCCTCTTAGAACTGCTTTTGCTGCATCCCATAGGTTTTGGGTCGTCGTGTTTTCATTGTCATTTGTCTCTAGGTATTTTTTTGTTTCCTCTTTGATTTCTTCAGTGATCTCTTGGTTATTTAGTAACGTATTGTTTAGCCTCCATGTGTTTGTCTTTTTTACGTTTTTTTCCCTGTAATTCATTTCTAATCTCATAGCGTTGTGGTCAGAAAAGATGCTTGATATGATTTCAATTTTCTTAAATTTACTGAGGCTTGATTTGTGACCCAAGATGTGATCTATCCTGGAGAACGTTCCGTGCGCACTTGAGAAGAACGTGTAATCTGCTGTTTTTGGGTGGAATGTCCTATATATATCAATTAAATCTATCTGGTCTATTGTGTCATTTAAAGCTTCTGTTTCCTTATTTATTTTCATTTTGGATGATCTGTCCATTGGTGTAAGTGAGGTGTTAAAGTCCCCCACTATTACTGTGTTACTGTCGATTTCCTCTTTTATAGCTGTTAGCAGTTGCCTTATGTATTGAGGTGCTCCTGTGTTGGGTGCATATATATTTATAATTGTTATATCTTCTTCTTGGATTGATCCCTGGATCATTATGTAGTGTCCTTCCTTGTCTCTTGTAACATTCTTTATTTTAAAGTCTATTTTATCTGATACGAGTATAGCTACTCCAGCTTTCTTTTGATTTCCATTTGCATGGAATATCTTTTTCCATCCCCTTACTTTCAGTCTGTATGTGTCCCTAGGTCTAAAGTGGGTCTCTTGTAGACAGCATATATATGGGTCTTGTTTTTGTATCCATTCAGCCAGTCTATGTCTTTTGGTTGGGGCATTTAATCCATTCACGTTTAAGGTAATTATCGATATGTATGTTCCTATGACCATTTTCTTAATTGTTTTGGGTTTGTTTTTGTAGGTCCTTTTCTTCTCTTGTGTTTCCCACTTAGAGAAGTTCCTTTAGCATTTGTTGTAGAGCTGGTTTGGTGGTGCTGAATTCTCTTAGCTTTTGCTTGTCTGTAAAGCTTTTGATTTCTCCATCAAAGCTAAATGAGATCCTTGCTGGGTAGAGTAATCTTGGTTGTAGGTTCTTCCCTTTCATCACTTTAAGTATGTCATGCCACTCCCTTCTGGCTTGCAGAGTTTCTGCTGAGAAATCAGCTGTTAACCTTATGGGAGTTCCCTTGTATGTTATTTGTCGTTTTTCCCTTGCTGCTTTCAATAATTTTTCTTGGTCTTTAATTTTTGCCACTTTGATTACTATGTGTCTCGGCGTGTTTCTCCTTGGGTTTATTCTGTATGGGACTCTCTGCGCTTCCTGGACTTGGGTGGCTATTTCCTTTCCCATGTTAGGGAAGTTTTCGACTATAATCTCTTCAAATATTTTCTCTGGTCCTTTCTCTCTCTCTTCTCCTTCTGGGACCCCTATAATGCGAATGTTGTTGCGTTTAATGTTGTCCCAGAGGTCTCTTAGGCTGTCTTCATTTCGTTTCATTCTTTTTTCTTTAGTCTGTTCCGCAGCAGTGAATTCCACCATTCTGTCTTCCAGGTCACTTATCCGTTCTTCTGCCTCAGTTATTCTGCTATTGATTCCTTCTAGTGTAGTTTTCATTTCGGTTATTGTATTGGTCATCTCTGTTTGTTTGTTCTTTAATTCTTCTAGGTCTTTGTTAACCATTTCTTGCATCTTCTCAATCTTTGCCTCCATTCTTATTCCGAGGTCCTGGATCGTCTTCACTATCATTATTCTGAATTCTTTTTCTGGAAGGTTGCCTATCTCCACTTCATTTAGTTGTTTTTCTGGGGTTTTTTCTTGTTCCTTCATCTGGTACATGGCCCTCTGCCTTTTCATCTTCTCTATCTTTCTGTCACTGTGGTTTTTGGTCCACAGGCTGCAGGATTGTAGTTTCTCTTGCTTCTGCTGTCTGCCCTCTGGTGGTTGAGGCTATCTAAGAGGCTTGATGGGAGGCTCTGGTCCTGACTATTTCTTAAAATCTCATTGATAGGTATTTAATATGATTTTTAAAAATTTATTTATTTATTAAATTTATTTATTTTTGGCTGCGTTGGGTCTTCCTTGCTGCGTGTGTGCTTTCTCCAGTTGCGGTGAGCGGGGGCTACTCTTCGTTGCGGTGCGTGGGCTTCTCATTGCGGTGGCTTCTCTTGTTGCGGAGCACGGGCTCTAGGCGCGCGGGCTTCAGTAGTTGGGGCACGAGGACTCAGTAGTTGTGGCTTTTGGGCTCTAGAGCACAGGCTCAGTAGTTGTGGCGCACGGGCTTCATTGCTCCGCGGCGTGTGGGAACTTCCCGGACCAGGGCTTGAACCCTTGTCCCCTGCATTGGCAGGCGGATTCTTAACCACTGCGCCAGCAGGGAAGCCCAGGCTCCAGCCTTTTTAAAAATGTGTTCCTTCCACCTTCGTGGAGCCGGCGTAGGGGATGGGGAGGAGTGAGAACCCGATTGGCAGGGGTCCGGTCGCAACCCCGGAAGGGGACGGGGGACGATCTAAGAGGTGGCACCGGGCCACAGTCGACCCCCAGTGACAGCTAACAGCTGCAGTGCTGCCCCTTCCTGCCCCAGGACCTGAGCTCAGGTCCCGGGGCGGCTGGAGAAACGCACTGTTTTTTGGTGAGGTGCTCTTACTTACTGTGTGGAGCTGCTCCGGCTGCCCCGGCGACCACACCCCTGCAGGGCCCTGTGCCCGTCCTCCCTGCCCCCTGCCCAGGGCTCGGAGAACAGCAGTCTCTGTGGGGCAACCCGCTTCCAAGCCCTTCAGTGACCACGGAGGACTGGGAACGGGCTGGGCTACCGGGGAGCCTGGGCATCCAACACCTGAGCTCAGCCCTGGGGGCTCACGTGAGGGCAGGGGCTGGGGGTTGCGGGCGGTGAGCGGAGGGGCCTCCAGCCGGCATCAGCCTGGGCCCTGGACCCGGGGAAAGGCCTCACCCTCTCAGTCCTGACCTGCCGCTCAGGAACCCTGTGGCCCACCAGCCCGAGGCTTGTGTCGCCCGCCATGGACTGCCCGGCACACGGCTGGGGTGCCAACGCCACACCTGGATTTTGCACGGGGACCACCTGGGGGCTCGGTGCACAGGAAGACGAGCAGCCCCCAGGCCCCGACACGCCCCTTCCATATCCATCGAGAGGTGCCTGATGGAAGGCCGGCTGTGCTCCTTTTCAAGCCCCAGGGAATTCACACGAACAGCCCTCCCGGCCACGGGGTGCCTGCCCACCGGCTCTGGGCCTGCGACCAGCCCAGAACACAGAAGGCACCGAAGTGGGTGCAGGGAGCTGAGCCGGGGCTGCAGAAGGGCAGACACCACAGCCTGGTCCACAACCGACTGCCCTAGGGCGGGTGAGAACGGGCGGGCAGGCTGAGGGGAGGACAGAGCGTGGCACCGCCTGCCCGCCTGGGCCACGGGGAGAAGGTCGGGGCGCCGCCCGCGCGCTCGCTCCGCTGCCTGGCGTCCTTTGTGGGGGCGAAGGGCCGGAGGCAGGGCTCCCGAGGAGCTCAAAGGCCCGGGAAGGACACACGGGACGGTCCAGAGCCACCCTACCGCTCCAGTGGTGCAGCACCCTCTCTGAATTCCTACTGCCACCAAAACACATCCCTAAGGCCTTTGGGAAGAATCGCTAGGACCCAGGAAGGCAGCCCCCTGCTGTGGTCCAGACTTCAGCAGCTGCCGATGATCAGAGGGAGCCAGCCGGCCGGCCTTGAGCAGGAGGACAGGACACGGGGACAGGGACAGCCACAGCCGGGCTTCCCACAGCTGTGCCCACCGCCAGAACCAGCTCCAGCCAATCACAGCCCCCGAGATGCCAAACAGTGACGGGCGAGAGGCTGGCAGGAAACTGACACCCCCTCACTGGAGAGCCTGCCCGGCCGGGGTGCGGGGCACCATCCCCGTCTGAACTCACCCCACAGCTCAGCCATCTCCCAGTGACCCAGACGCGTCACCACGGCCCCAGGGCTGATCCCCGACCAAGGTCAGAACTCCCCCCAGTGTGACGGCCCCCATGCCACTCCTGTGGTGGAAGGGACGGCAGGCAGAGACCAGGAGTAGAGTCTTTTTATTAACGGCTGCGTTTTCAAAGAACCGTTTTGTTACCAGGAAAGCTCCCCAGGAAGGGATTGCATTAGTGCAACAAGGGGGAGCCTTGATGCCAGGCTCTCCAGACACTTCCAGGTGGAGACTTTTGGCCTAGGCCGGCCGCCGGGGACTCAGGGGCTGGGAGGACACGCGGCCCCTCCCCCGCCCCGACGGGGCGCTAAGGCACCCGGCCCGCCTGGGTGGGCAAAACCCCGTGCCTTCAGCAGGCCGGCGGCTTGCAGCCCTCAACCTGCAGCCCTTTGCTCAGGAGGAAGGCGTCCTGCGTGGGGTCACAACCCAGGAAGAGCTTCACCATGCCCTTGGCATCCTTGGAGCCCCCTGGCCTCAGAATGCAGCTTCTGTAGTCCATGGCAACCTGACGAGAGGGGGTGGGGCTGCAGGAGGGTGGAGCACCCCCTTCACTGAGGGTGTGGGTGTGGCCACCTCTGCTGTGACTCAAGAAAGGGCAGGGGAGCAGGGGGTCCAGGGCAGGGCCCTCAGAGCCTGGCAGGCCCAGGCGGGCGGCACAGGCATCTAGGCCCAGGCCAAGGACCTCCGTGTTGGTCTGCATGGCAGGCTGGCCTCTCACCTTGCCACTCAGGACGCCCTCCCGCTTGAAACGTGTGTGGAACGTGTCCGCGGAGTACACCTCGCTGCACAGGTAGCCATAGGACTGGGCGTCGTAGCTTCCTGCCAGGCGGCCGAAGGTCGCAAGCAGGTGGGTCCCTGGGACACACGCGGAGAAGCTCCTGCCCGGCCCCCTGGCCGCTCCGTGCCCCTTCCCCAGAGAGGGGGCCTCAAAGCAGCCCTGTCTGAGTCCCCTGCCACTAGAGGGAGTATTGGCCCAACACTTCTAGAAAACGGGGACCTTGCGGGCAACTCAGTGGAGGGACACAAATAAATTTTTGCCGACTTTCTGCTGAAGCTCACGAGGGTTCACCCCGAAGCCTCTTACAAGGTCAGCTGCCCGAGGCTCCGAGGGATGAGTCAGGGCTCACCTTCCAGCACGGGGAGAGCGCGGGTTCAAGCGCTCACGAGGGAGTGAACTGCGTCTCCGCACCGACACGCACGGGCAAACCTCGTCGACGCGTTCCGTCCGGGGTATGAAGCCCTCTCCTGCCTCTTCCAGGCTCTCCAGAAAGCACGTGCAGATACGCCCACCCCACCCTCGGACTCCGCGGGCCACAGCTGGAGGGACCAGCCCAGGAACCGAGGCAGGAAGAGGCCAGAGGTCAGCGGGCCTCGGCCAGAGCCCGTCAGTCGGTCCCCCTTCACACACCACCAGAGGATCCTCTTGACCTGGGCAGTAGCCGCCAAGCGACCGCTAAGGTGGGCCCGGCGTGCACTTGGCTACCTGGCGTGGCTGGGACCCCGAGGACCTCCTGGCAGAGGCGGGCATTCTCCTGGGCCGGGTCCGCGGGCATCTGCGTGTGCAGGGCCTTGTCCACCTTGGCCAGGACGATCTGGCGCAGGTTGAAGAGGCCTGGAGGGCGGGAGGAAGGAGACGGGGGGCTGGCACTGTGTGCAGGCCGCGCTTTCCAGCCGGGCGGTCCGGGAGCCCCTTTCCTTTCCCTCGGCCCAACCGCACCGGGGTTGGCCAGCCGGGACTTGATGAGTTGGCCAGCAGCTCTGGGGGACGGCGCTGCCCGTGCCCCACCGAAACTGGCAGCAACGCCAGGGCTTCACAGGGCGCGGCGCTCCCGGCCCCAGAGCCTTCCCTCTGGTTCTCATCACCGGCTGTCGCCAGAGTCGCAGGTAACGTGCCTTTCTTGTCGTTTGTCTTTTTTCCGGCCCTCAGCCACGCAAAGGTGTGAAGCCCTGACACTCGCTGCCACGTGGATGCACCCTGAGAACACGATGCTCAGCGAGACAAGTCAGACACAGAAGGGCACACAGGGTGTGACCCCACTGAGGGGGAACATCCAGAACAGGTAGATCCACAGAGTCAGAGTGGGTTCCTGGTTGTCAGGGGCAGGGGAGGGGAGGGAATGATAACTAAAGGCGTGAGGGACATTTTTGGGGTGAGGGAAATGTTCCAAAATAGGGCAGTAGTGACGGCTGCACAGCTCAGTAAAGTGTCCCCACGCGCTCCGGTGCAGCCTGTGAGAGCATTGCTCTCAGGACGAAGGGCTGACCGCAGGAAGACTGAAGGAGCACTGGGTCCTGGGCCCAGACGCTCAGCTGGGGACACCCCCGCCCCCCCGGTGGGGAAGTCCCTGGGACTTGCTGAGCCTCCACCGAGACTGGCAGCAGCCCCAGGGCCTCACAGGGCACGGCGCTCCCGGCCCCAGAGCCTACCCTCTGGTTCTCATCACCGCCTGTCACCAGACTTGCATGCAACGTTCCTTTCTTTTCTTTTGTCTTTTTAAAGGCAACTCTTGAATACACGTATTTAACATGCAGGGAACCAGTCCTGACTCCTTGATCTGCGGCTTCCAGGCTCCAGAGTCTCGAGGACATCCACTTCCATTTTTTTACACGCCCTGTGCGTGGGGTTTGATGATGGAAACTGACACCGAGGGCGTCACCACGTGCGGGGTGACATCAGCGGAAGAATCCCGTGGCGAGGGCCTGCCTGAGAACCACGGGAGAGCCCGGGCCCTCCCCGCCCCCTGCCTGCAGCCCCGCGCCCGCACCCACCTGGGAGCGGAGCTGGTGCATCGCTTGCCAGAACTCATGGAAGTAGGTCTCCAGCTCATCATGCTGCAACAGGGAGGGCGGGTTGGGCGTAGACTTGGTGAAGTTGGCCACCATGGCCGCGATGGCAATCTGGCGCCTCCCATCCTGCTGCAGGCAGCCCGGCTGCAGGCCAAAGCAGGCCATGTGCCCAGACTTCCCTTCCCTGGGGAGGGACGCGGGTGAGGCCCCGCTTCCACAGAGGAGCCCTGGCCCACGGCCGACAGGTTCCCCCACGCATGCACCGAGGGTAGAGGTCCAGGTAGAACTTGCCGATGGATGACCTTGTCCGCGGCCGCGTCCCGGACCGTGTAGAGCCTCACATCTCCGTGACACACGTTGGCACCCTCCTCCAGGTCGAAGGTCAGCCCCAGCAGCTCCTGGGAGATGCCCAGCTACCCGCGCGTGACCACCTGCATGGGGAAGGACTCATCGAGCAGGTACTGGTCCACGTGGTAGCGCGTCTCCTCCCCCTGGTTCATGTAGCAGCACAGGTCCTAGACGTTGATGGGCCCGTCAAAGTGCAGGCCCCGCCTCTGGCACTTGGCCTTCTTTAGGTCCAGGATCACGGCCGCTCCTGCTCCCCGAGGGGCTTCAGCTTCTGGGCCAGCTCATCTGCGGGCGGAGGGGAGAGGTTCGGCTATGTCCCTGTGGCAGCCTCCCAGCCGCCACCCACCCCACGCCCCTCGAGGCAGAATGAAGGGTTGGGGAAGGCGACCCCCAAGGGCTGACACAGTCGGGTCTCAGGCAGCACCACGTCCAGTCAAGGTCCGCCTGACCCTCGGGGAGGCGGGGTTACCTAGGAAAGTGGCCACCACCTGGCTGGTCTTGGCCATGTTCATCTCCAGCACGGAGTCGGCACGCGTGCTGAACCCCAGCAGGCGGGACTTCTGAGCCTGCAGCCTTACCAGCTCCCCGAGGATCGCGCAGTTCTCCTGGAACCCAGAGACGGCCAGCGCTGGGGACCGTGGGCCACGCCCTCCCCACGGGCCCCGGGCCAGGTCTCTGAGGGCGGGCAGGGCTCTCAGGCCACTGGCGGGCACAGCCAATCCCCCTCCCTCCTCCTCCTGGCCCGGATTTCTAGACACTTTGGTGCTGTCCTAACACGGGGTCTTTATGAACACAGGTCCTTTTGGAACCAGAAACGGCGTGAACCGTGATGAGCTCTAAGGCCAAGGGCAGGAAGAAATGTGACCAGGCTCTCCAGGAGCCACCCAGGGGCCTCCCCGGGCTCAACAATACAGACTCGGCTGCCGTGCAGACAGCAGGTCATCCCCACGGCGCCCGAACACCCAGCCCCCTGGACGGCGAGACGCCTGTTGCTGCAGGTGGCCTGGGGCTGGCTGGTGAGGCCCGGCCCCAGGCGTACGCCACCTTCTCTGGGGCCACCTCTCCGGCTCTGCGGTGGGGTTCTCCTGGGAGCCCCCAGTCACCACAGGACCAACGTGGCCTGTCTGCAGCCCAAGAAGGTGGGGACACAGGACTGTCCCCCATGCCCCCCACATCACCCACGAGGCCGAGCAAGCACCAGTGGTGTCTGCGGGGAAGATGAAGGGCTCACGCACAGCCCCCATCTACTGAAGATGCTGAACAGGAGAAGCACAGACTGCAGCCACACGCGGTATGGACCAAACGCAAGTGTCCTTGCAGGAACCGATGTCTGAATGTCAAGGCCGTACCCGGGCCACAGTGAGAAGGCCCAGACCCCACGCAAGGCACAGAGAGGAGATGGGGGGAACATCTGCGAATCTGAGCTCATCGGGCATCACCCCAGAAAGAGAGGGAGAGGATGAGGGAGAGGGAGAGGGAGAGGGAGGGAGGTACAGACGTCTCTCCCTTCCCTGGGGGTTCTCTAGTGCAGCCAAGGCTGAAAAGCACTGCATTTCGGGAGATGGGTCCTCGTGGAAAAGTTAAATAGTAGCTCATGGCATTATCGACACATATTAAAAAGGCCCCAAATCTTGGGGAGTCAGGGAGGGGAGCTGGCGGCTGCCTCGTAAAGGAGGAGAGATTGGGCGTCAGAGGAGGTGCCTGTGCAGCCCGCCGCCGCTGCCCAGGACCCCGCAGACTTCATCTCCCAGCTGTGGTCCCGGGCTGGAAGGCAGCGGGGAGGTCAAGCCGTCCAAGCATCAACATTGACTTCAGGGCTGATCTAAAAGGCGCCTGGTGTTTGTTGAAGCAGAAGAAAGAGAAAGCAGTGGGGAGAGGAGGGGAGGGGGAGGGAGCCCCCATCAGCCCTTCTCCCTCTCTCCCTCTCTGTCTCCCTCTCTCCCTCCTTCCCTCCCTCCCTCTACCTCCCTGCTTCTCACTCTCACTCTCCCTCCATCTCTCCCTCTGCCTCTCTCCCTCTCCCTCTTTCCCTCTCCCTCTCTCCCTGTCCCCCTTTCCCTGTCCCTGTTTCCCTGTTCTGCTCTTCCGATACCTCATTCCCTCTCCCTCTCTCCCTCTCTCCCTCTCTCCCTCTCCTGCTCCCTCTCCCTCTCCCTCCACCTCCTTCCCTCTCCGGAGAGGGTGCCTGCTTCCTTCTCTGTCTCCCTCTCTGGAGAGGGAAGGAGGTGGAGGGAGAGGGATAGAGGGAGGGAGGGAAAGACAAAGGCGTCTCTCCCTCCCTCCCTCCCTCCCTCTCTCCATCTCCCTCACTCCCTCCCAGAGATGGAGAGACAGAGGAAGAGGCAGAGACAAGGGAGAGGGAGAGGGAGAGGGAGAGAGAGGGGGGAGGGAGGGAGAGAGAGAGAGGTGTCTTCCTCCCTCCCTTTCCCTCTCTCCCTCCCTCTCTCCCTCTCCTGCTCCCTCTCCCTCTCTGGAGAGGGAAGGAGGTGGAGGGAGAGAGAGCAGGAGAGGGAGGGGGGAGAGGGAGAGAGAGGGGGAGAGGGAGAGAGGGATAGAGGGAGGGAAGGAAAGACAAAGTCGTCTCTCCCTCCCTCCCTCTATCCCTCTCTCCCTCCCTTTATCCCTCTCTCGCTCCCTCTCTCCCACTCCCTCGCTCCCTCTCCTCCCTCTCCCTCTCCCTCCGTCTCTCCATCTCCCTCACTCCCTCCCAGAGACGGAGGAAGAGGCAGAGACAAGGGAGAGGGAGAGGGAGAGAGAGGGGGGAGGGAGGGAGGGAGAGAGAGGTGTCTTCCTCTCTCCCTTTCCCTCTCTCCCTCCCTCTCTCCCTCTCCTGCTCCCTCTCCCTCTCTGGAGAGGGAAGGAGGTGGAGGGAGAGAGAGCAGGAGAGGGAGGGGGGAGAGGGAGAGAGAGGGAGAGAGGGAGGGAAGGAAAGACAAAGACGTCTCTCCCTCCCTCCCTCTATCCCTCTCTCCCTCCCTTTATCCCTCTCTCGCTCCCTCTCTCCCACTCCCTCGCTCCCTCTCCTCCCTCTCCCTCTCCCTCCGTCTCTCCATCTCCCTCACTCCCTCCCAGAGACGGAGGAAGAGGCAGAGACAAGGGAGAGGGAGAGGGAGAAGGAGAGAGAGGGGGGAGAGAGGGAGAGAGAGAGAGGTCTCTTCCTCCCTCCCTTTCCCTCTCTCCTTCTTCTCTCCCTCTCTCCCTCTCCCTCTCTCCCCCCTCCCTCTGCTCCTCTCCCTCATCTCTGCCTCTCCCTCCATCTCTCCCTGTCTGAGAGGGAATGAGGGAGCGGGAGAGACGGAGGGAGAGGGAGAGACGGAGGGAGCGGGAGAGACAGAGGGAGGGAGAGGGAGAAGGAGGGAGGGAGAGGGAGAGAGGAAGGGAAAGGGCGAGGGAGAGGGAGGGAGGGCGAGACATCTCTCCCTCTCCCTCTCCCTCTCCCTCCCTTCCTCTCCCTCTCCTAGAGGGAGGGAGGGAGAGGGAGAGACAGAGGGAGAGGAGAGGGAGGGAGCGAAGGAGAGGGGGAGTCGGAGAAGGAGGTAGGGAGAGGGAGAAGGAGAGAGGGTGCCTGCTTCCCTCTCTGTCTCCCTCCCTCCCTCTCCGTGTCCCTCTCTCCCCCCTCTCCCTCTCCCTCTGTCTCTCCCTCTCTGGGAGGGAGAGAGGGAGAGGGAGCAGGAGGGAAAATGATGGAGGGATGGAGAGGGAGAGAGGGTGAGGGAGAGAAGGAGAGGAGGAGGAGAGAGGCAGAGGGAGGGAGGAAGAGACCTCTCCCTCCCTCCCTCTGCCTCCCTCCTTCTCCTCCCTCTTCTCCCTCTCTCTCCAACTCTCCCTCTCCCTCCGTCTCTCCATCTCCCTCACTCCCTCCCAGAGAGGGAGAGACAGAGGTAGAGGCAGAGCGGAACACGGAAACAAGGACAGGGAAACAGGCACAGGGAGAGAGGCAGGGACAGAGGGAGAGGAGAGGGAAGAGGGAGGGGAAAGAGGGAGAGGAAAGAGAGAGAGGGAGGGAGAGAGGGAGAGACAGATGGAGAGAGAGGGAGGGAGAGAGAGAGAGGGAGAGGGAAAGAGGTAGAGGGAGAGCAGAACAGGGAAAGAGGGACAGGGAGGGAGAGAGGGAGGAGAGGAAGCAGGGAGAAAAGAGAGAAAGAACACACCATCTACATTTCTGTCAGATGACACCGGGGATCCTTACACAACCAGGAGAAAATAACACAGGGAGGCTCTTTCTCAGCTGGAACTGGCACTGCAGAGGGGGCCAAACACCACCAGGCTGGCCACACATGTCCAGCCGCCGCTCCAGCCCCGTCAGCCGTGAGTCCGGTCACCAGGGCTCTGAGTGTCTGCTCCAGGGAGCTGGGGTTCACCCTCTCACCGGGGAGGCCGGGCCAAGACCGCGGGGCCCCGGGCTGGACACATAGGGGGAAAAGCATCCCCACAGGACAGCTTGTGCGAGCAGATTCAGCTGCCAGATTCTAGAGGCCCGGGACCACCCTGTGGCCCGTGAAAAACAGGAGGCCACGAGGGTCTTGCATCGTGATTCCTGTCCGTTGGACTGTAAAGTTTATGTAGGGAATCTTGCAAACAGTGGTAACAAGGCTGAATTGGAACGAGATTTAGGCTATTACGGACCACTCTGAAGTGTGTGGGTTGCTAAAAGCCCTCCCGGCTTCGCTCTTGTTGAATGTGAAGATCCCCGAGATGCAGCCGATGCTGTCCGAGAACTAGATGGGAGAACACTATGTGGCTGCCGAGTAAGAGTGGACCTGTCGAATGGGGAAAAGAGAAGTCGAAATCGTGACCGCCTCCTTCTTGGGGTCGTCGCCCTCGAGATGATTATCGGAGGAGGAGTCCTCCACCTCCCACACATCTCCAAGATGGAGAGCCTTCTCCGTCAGCCAGAGCAGGTCCCTTTCTAGATATAGGAGAAGAGAGAGATGACTGTCCCAGGAGAGAAATCACAAGCCGTCCCGATCTTTCTCTAGGTCTCCTAGCCGATCTAGGTCAAATGAAAGGAAATAGAAGACCACTTTGCAAGAGGAGTGGTGTACAGGCAATAACTTCATTTGACAGGAGTATGTACAGAAAATTCAAGTTTGGTTTGAGACTTCTGAAGCTTGGTGCACTTTTTAAATGTTTTAGTTGTTCACATTTGTTTGTCTCTTGGGACAGTGACCCATAAAGGTGTCATTCTCTATGGTTTGAAATGGGTCACATGAGGCATGTGATATGAAGAATTGTTACCTTCCAATGTTCCCTTAAGCAAAATTGAATTTGCTTTGAATTTTTGGTCTTGCCTAGACTGATAATAAAACTTTAACTCCTGCCCACCTAAAGTGTGATGTTTACTATTATGGAAACAACACTGGCAAACGTGTAAAAGACTTTCTGTAGCTGGGATATGGTATGCAGCTGTAGTTAAGCAAGCAGTCTTTAAAAGGTGCTGTGAACACAAGCCAGCAGGTAAAAATGAAAGCCGCACCCTTACCCTAGATTAGAGGTTTAAAAATTCCACTAGTCTTCACACGGGACAAGAGGTTGTCCAGGGAGTTGAGAATCTAAGAAGTTTCAAGGAAGTTAGTTTACCTTTGAGTTAGGTCATAAGTCCCCTCTGTGATTGCTGTACATGAATACATAGCTCTTTGTAATATTTTTTGGAAATCTGAGATGATCAAGATACCAATGTCCTGCCGGATTAAGAGTATTGTAGAGCTGAACTTTGAGTTACTGTGCAATTTTTTTTTTCATGCTGTCATTTGTAATATGTTTTGTGAGAATCCTTGGGATTAAAGTTTTGGTTGCAAAAGAAAAGAAGAAAAGAAAAGAATCCGCCTGCCAGTGCAGGGGACACAGGTTCAAGCCCTGGTCCGGGAAGATCCCAGGTGCCGCAGATCAACTAAGCCCGTGGGCCACAACTACTGAGCCTGCGCTCTAGATCCTGGGAGCCAGAACTACTGAGCCCCCACGCACAACTACAGAAGCCCGCACGCAACGAAGACCCAACGCAGCAAAAAAAAAAAAAAAAAAGACGCTACTGGCCAGGTGATCAAGGGTAAAATCATTTGTCATAAGTCCCGTTGATGGTGTGTATCCTTGATGTGACCTGAGGAGAATGGCATTTTTATCTCTGTCTGGATCTTCCGCCCCAAACCCCATAACTCCAGACCAACCATAAGAAAATATCAGAAAACAAACAGACAAACAAATTGAGGGACAAAATACCTGACCAGTCCTCCTCAAAACTTTCAAGGTATCAAAACCCAGGGACATCTGAGAAATGTCACAGCCCAGAGGAGACTGGGACAGAAAAAGGATGTTAGGGGAAAACTAGGGAAATGCTAATGAAGTGTGGACTTTAGTTAATAACAATGTATCCATCTTGGTTCCTTAGTTGGATAAACATGTCATACTAACGTACTAACGTGTTGGAGATAGGGTTACTGGGTCAGGGTCCACGGCACTCTACACTCTGTACAGATCTTTGCCACTTTTTTGTAACTCTAAGCTATTCTAAAATTAAGCGAGTACTGAACAGAGATAAGAATGTTATTTCCCTGATTTGAACATGCCTGAGTTTCTTTTCATGGTCACATTTTTGCTATCTGGATGTGTCTTGGAATCAGTAGCAAAGGAGAGTTGCCAGCCCCTGGAAAGATGTGGGTGGTTTGCAGGTGGCTTGCTCTGGAGCTGAAGACCACGGTGGGAAGTCTGCAGCCTCGGGCTGCACTTAGAACCATGGGAGGGGATGGGCCAGCTCAGTTAGGGATGGAACCTATAAGTAAAACTTTTTTCTTTTCCATTATGGCTTATCACAGGATGTTGAATATAGTTCCCTGTGCTAGACAGTAGGATGTTGTAGTTTATCCATCCTATATTTAATAGTTTGCATCTGCTAACCCCAAACTCCCAATCCAACCCTCCCTCACTCTTTCTCCCCCTTGGCAACCACAAGTCTGTTCTCTATGTCTGTGAGTCTGTTTTTGTTTCGTAGACGAGTTCATTTGTGTCGTATTTTAGATTTCACATATAAGTGAGATCATATGATATGTGTCTTTCTCTTCTGACTTACTTCACTTAGTATGGTAATCTCTAGGTCCATCCACATTGCTGCAAATAGCATTATTTCATTCTTTTTATGGCTGGATAATATCCCATTGTATATATGTACCACATCTTCTTTATCCATTCATCCATCAGTGGACATTTAGGTAGCTTCCATGTCTTGGCTATTGTAAATAGTGCTGCAATGAACATTGGGGTGCATGTATCTTGTCTTTCTTTTTTTTTTCTTTCTTCCTTTCTTCCTCCCTTTCTTTCCTCCTTTCTTTCTTTCTTCCTTTCTTCCTTTATTTCTTTCTTCCTTTCTTTCTTCCTTGCTTCCTTCCCTTCTTTCTTTCTTTCTCTCTCTCCCTCTCTCTCTTTCTTTCTCTCTTTCTTTCTTTTTCTTTCTTTTTTTTTTTGTCACACAGCATGTGAGATCTTAGTTCCCTGACCAGAGATGGAACCCATGCCCCCCGCACTGGAAGCACGGAGTCTTAACCACTGGACCACCCAGGAGATCCCAGGGGTGTGTGTATAGTTTTGAATTAGAGTTTTCTCCAGATCTATGCCCAGGAGTGGAATTGCGGGACCCTATGGCAGCTGTATCTGTTGCTGCACGTCTCACATCAACCACCTGCACTCCAATCCTTGCTCTCAACGTCATCTTTGGGGAACCCAACCTGTGACAGGGACCTTGACAAGAAGAAATGGCTCAGGGAAAAGCTACCTGCACAGGGAGGAGATAGAGGCCATCGCCCCTGGGGTGCGGCGCGGAGAGTGGGCACAGAGATTTGTCATTTCACCCCCGATGCTCATCTCAGCCCTCCTGGCTGCCCCACTCTAGGTCACCTCGGGATACAGAGGTGACCCGGTTAGAGTCCCTGCCTGTGCAGGAATCTGGGGGCACCAGCGGGTCTGAATAATATTAGTGCAGGGTCTCCCCTGCGGCACTGGGGTTATTCGGGGCGGGTCATCCTCTGCTGAGGGCCCCTCCTGGGCACTGTGTGGGGTTTAGCAGCAGCCCTGGCCACACCCCTTTGATTCCAGGGGCCCCTCCCCCCCAGTTGTGACAACCACAGATTTTCCCCACACATCACGGAAGAACTGGGTGAGGCGGGGGCAGGATGGCCCTGGGCGAGGACAGCTGTGTTGAAGCAACCAGCCTGGCCCAGGGCAAGGTCTGCCCCAATCCCGTCAGCGCCTGCATTTAGACCTGCCCCTTTCCTCTCCCACCTCCTCTGCCCTGCAGTGGTCTCCGAGACATCATCGCCATGTGATAAATCACACCTTCTCAGTCGACTGTTTGCTGCCCTCGCTAGAACGTGAGCTCTTTGAGGACAGGGATGCTGTTATGTCCCCAGCACCTAGAAGAGTGTCTGCTGTGTAGTAGATGCTTCATAAATACTTGCTGAATAAAGGAGTTGAATAAAGGGATGAGTGGATGGATGAATGAAGGTTACAATGGAAGGAGGGGGGAGATTCCCTTTCTGGCTCTCGGGGGTTGGGAGATCAAGTGAAAGATCCGTCCTAAATAGGCTGATCAGCCTTCTGGGGTTCCCCGGGACTGAGGGTTTCCCCAGAGTTCCAGCGCTCAAACCTGAGCGGTCCTGGGCAAACTGGGGGCGGGTGTTGGTCACCCTATCTAAACACAGTAACAATTCCAGCTGCAATAGCAATGGCCAATGACCTCTATGGTCTTATTGACCATGCACAGTTCTTTACCTGGCAGGGAAGGGTGGGCCGGGATGGGAATTCTGGTGATCCAGGGCGGGTGAGGGCACACCCCGGGCTTGTGTAGGGGAGTCCAGGAAGGTTCTGGAGGAAGTGACAGTGACACAGGGGGGAGGGAGGAGTCTAAGGAAGAACATCCCACATGACAACGTGTGCCAATGGCCCTGGGCCCAAGGTCACACCTGACCAGGGCTTGCCTTTTTTTTTTTTTTTTTTCTAATTTACTTTTTCCCACATGGATATGCAATTGTCCTAATGCCATTTATTGAAAACTCCTTAATTTCCCCACTTTCTGTCATATCAAGTTCTCATAGATCTGTTTCTGGACCTTTATTCTATACCATAGAGCTATACGTCCCGTCCTTGCACCACTAGGGCTGTTTCATCACTATAACTTTATTTTTTATTCATTTATTTTTCTTGGCCATGCCGTGTGGCATGTGGGATCTTATTTCCCTGACCAGGGATCGAACCCGCGCCCCCTGCCAGTGGAAGCTCGGAGTCTTAATCACTGGACCTCCAGGGAAGTCCCCAGGGTTTGCTTTGACATCCATCGAATGGTGGCAGGTGGGCACGGGGAGCAGCTGTCTGTGAGCCATCCTGTGTAGAAATGCAGGCTGGAGGGGAGGACAGATGGAGCGGGAGGGGAAGAAGCGGAGGAGGGAGGGAGGGCGGGCGAGAGACAGACAGAGCATGAAAGCTGAAAAGAGCTCCTAGTGCCGGGAGCCTTGGAGCCAGAGCCTGGGAGCCAGGGTGACTGGCTCTCCTCCCTGGTGTGTGTGTGTGTGTTGCGGGGGGTGGCTCTGGGCTTCTCAGGCTGGGAATGGGGTGCACAGAGCAGGGACGGAGCAGGGACCCTTCTCTCTGGGACCTCGTGGGCCATCCTCAGCTCACAAAGCTGAGCCACTCCTGGCCCTACGAGTGGGGGGGCTTATCCTCCCTGTCCCCTGGATCACACCCCCTCACACACAACTTCCCCGTGTGTGTTCCCAGCAACCAAGAGAATCTGTTTTTAAAAGATTTGGGGGAGGGGGGTAAACATACAAACAAGAGCAGAATGGATACTTTTTCAGAATGTGAATGGCTCTGTGTAAGCCCACCCCCAGGGTAACCACAGTCCTGACCTCTAACACCCTTGACGAGTCAGCCTTGGTCTGGGCTTGCGGACCCACGGAAGCTTCCTCATCCCCTCCTTCAGATCCCGTCTCTCCCTTGGCGTCTTTGTGAGAAGCACCCGGGGAAGTGGGACTGCTAGGCTGTACTGCTGCTAGAACTCCACCTGGGCTCCACCAGGCTCCAGCCCCCCACCCTGTGCACCTCTCTGACCCTGAGGCACCTCAACTGGTAGCAGCCGCATCACCTTCCCTCCTGGGACTTGTGACACTTAAGGGAGACACCGCAAGGACAAGCCTTTGGCTCCCTGGCTGGCAAAGAGCAGGTGCTCAATTGTCATAAGTGTCCGTATCAGTGAGGGTTCTCCAGACAAACAGAAGCCATAGGGTGTGTGTGTGTATATACACACACACATACATATGTACACGTGTACAAAAATATACAGCAGTGTATCTATGCAGTATGCATACACACATATACACATATAGTATATACAATACACACCTACCTGTATACACACATATAAAAGGCATAGTTTGTATATCTACAGTATGTATACACACATATGCACATAACATATACAATACCCACATACATAGACACTATACATACACACATATAAAATGCATCGTTTGTATGTATACAGTATGCACACATACGTATAACATATGCAATATACACACCTAGGTACATATATGTCATACATATAGACACACATACAAAGATATTTAGGTGTGTATATAGACAGTATACATACATACACATATAATACATGCAATACGTACACGTACATACATATAGACACACATATACACCTACATATAAAAGCATATAGCATAAAAATATATATGTACTGTATATATAAATTCATCGTATGTACACGTACATATATCATATATATCAGATATATACATATATACAATGTATACACACACATACACACCTATATGTAAATATGCGCATGTACATACACATATAAATACATACGCAAGTGTGTATATAACAGTATATACATATATACATGTAACACCTAGAAACATATACACATACAGGTATACAACATATATACACACCTATATATAAATACACACTGTATACATACATACAGTGTACATAAACTGTATATCTACACACACCCATATATCAATATATGGGTGTGTGTATATACACAGCATGTTCACATTTATAAAATGTATACTATATATATGCACATACATACATGTATACAATATATACACACAAATATATAGGCTTGTATGTATACTGTATATAGTACTTACACATATACTACAAACGCACGCACATATAAACATACGTGTATACATATATATAATATGTATGCACACATATAGAAATTAATAGGCTTGTATATATTCAGTATTTTTACATATATAGTTTTGTTTTAAGGAGTTGACTCATGTGACCGTGAGGCAGGCAAGTCAGGGCAGGACTCTGGGCTGGAGACACAGGGAAGAGCTGATGTCCCAAGGCCATTGGAGGAACAGTTCCCTCTTTCTTCGGAACCTCATTTTTCTCTCCAGTCCTTCAGCTGATGGACCAGGCCCACCCACGCCACGGCATTGACAATCTCCTTTACCCAAGGTGGACCAATTTCAGTGTTCATCTCTTCTGAAAAATACCTTCCTGGCCACATCTGGAATAATGTTTGTGGTTGCCGGGGCCCCACGCAGTGCGCACATGAGATTAACCATCCCCGTGGCGATGATGACACTTTATTTTCTCCCTTGACCATTGTCACTACTATTCCAATTAAAATGGCAGCGCCATGAGGGCAGGGCATTTCCTTTTTTGCCAGTACTGAGCGTCCAGGGTCTGGTGCCTAGCATAGGCTAAATACAGGGCATTTTTGTGAACAGAAGCCGGGATTCCGGCTGTCATATTTAATGAGGAATTATAGTCTTATTATTGGGTGGGTGTGTGTGTGTGTGTGTGTGTGTGTGTGTGTGTGTGTGTGTCACGGTACGTCAAGGGCGGGAGTCGAACCCGCCACCCCAAGCCCCGAGGGGGTCTCCCCGGGTCCCGACTTCGGGCCGGTGCGGGTGGCCGGGGGCAGCCGAAGACGTGCGTGCGTGCGTGCGTGCGTGCGTAGGTGGAGCGGGCGAGTCCACGGGGTGGGCGGCGCGCGCGCGCGCGCCGCGAGTGAGTGGTTCAGCCCGGCCCCGGCTCATTGTGCTCGCCTCACGCCGGCCCGAGTTGGCGGCAGCGCTGGAGGTCCCGGGCCTGTGACCACAAAGAGGGAGCCGGGGGCCAGACGGGAGCGCGGCGGCGGCGGCGGCGGCGGCGGCGGCGGCGGTGGCTGAGGTCCAGGCCAGGCCCCCTCCCCTCAGCCTCCCGCCCGCCCGCCCGCCTGCCCGCCTGCCCCGCCCCCGCCGGCGGGCGTCCCGCCCCTCCCCCCAACCGCCAGACTAGCCTGGTGCGGGGGCCGCGCGCGAAGACATGGGGGAGAAGTTGGAGCCCAGGCTGGAGTCGTCCGTGGGGGCCGAGCCCGCCGTCTACCCGTGGCCGCTGCCGGTCTACGTGAGTGCCACCCGTCCCCTCTTCCCGGACCCCCGCCCCTCTTCCCCCACGGCGCGCGCTGAGCCCACCGAGAAACGGAGCGACTCGAGTCGCCAGACCCTCTTTGGAGCCCCCCTTCCCGCCCCGCCGTGGTTCTCCGCGGCCGTGTCCAGCCCCCGCGCGCAGGGTGGGCAGAGGGGAGCCGGGGCCGGCCGGGGGCGCAGACTCGGCCGCGGGGACCCCGCGCTTCCGAGGGGCGCCCGAGGCGGGCTGCCGTTGGCTCTGTAGGGCTGGGGACCCCGGTCCCCCCGGGCCTGGACTGCCGGCGGGCTTGCCCTTCCGTACTTCATGATCTGACATGTAGGGTTTCTTTTTCCTGGTAGTTTATTCTTAGCGCTGTCAACGTGCTTAGCTTTTTTATTTTTGAGGACACCCTTTCCTTCCTCTCTCCAGTTTTTTGTGTTTTTGTTTTGTTGTGTTTTAGTTAGGCATTTTGTCCCTCTGATCTTGAGTGGGTGGGCTGGCTGGACCCTTGGAGAGGAGGCGTTGTCTCCCCTAATTTGAGTGGGTGGGCTGGCAGGGCCCTTGGAACGGAGGCATTGTGTCCTGTAATTTTAGTGGGTGGGCTGGCTGGACCCTTGGAGAGGAGGCATCCTGTCCCCTGATCTTGAGTGGCCTTTGGCAAATGACACGCCGAACGGAAATTTACACAGGCGTCCGGTGATTCCAGAAATGCAGGGTGTCCGGGCAGGTGGGCGCCTTGCCTCTCGTCCCCCGTGGCGGCGTGGTGCGCGTGTTGTTGTCTCAGGGTTTACGCTTGGGCCCTGCAGCCCACCTTCGGGAGGGAAAGCGCAGCGGGCGCCTTGGGCCGGCGCCTTTGGGGCGCCCTTTCGTGCGCTCGGCTTGCGGGGGACCGGCCTGCAGGGGAGCCGGCGGGGAAGCCCGCGCGACCCGCCGCCCCTCGCGCGGGCTCCGTGTGTCTCAGTTTGTGGAAACTGTGTCGCGGCCGGGTGCGGGTCGGGACGCTGGGACCGCCTGGGAGCCGTTGTTGACTCCGGTCCCCGGTTCTCCGCAGTTCTCCGAGGTCGGAGGGTTTCCAGCCCGCCACTGCGCGCTGGCGCCTTCTATTTTTTGCTCTTCCTGTGGCCAGAGGCGCGGCTGAGTTGTGCACCCATCCCTCACTCTCCGTGTCCCTCTTCCTTTATTGTCTGGTTACTCGCTGGTTACTTTCCTCCCTCCCATTTTATCATTATCTGTGAGTTTTATTAACATGACGTTTACTCCCTCTTTTAAATTAATAATGAAGGAAACTGTGAAATGGTACTTTTATCTTTAATGGCTGATGCTGTAAAAGTGACAATTGCAATGCAAGCATCTTTCCCTCACTTGACTCCTGTCATGCATCTCAGTAGTGTCTCTGTGACAGGACTTGAAATGATAGCACCCACATCTCTTGCAGCTCATTCACACTGAAGGGATATAATCCTCGGTTTGCTATCACAGCCACTTGCCCAGCTCAGACTGTGATGTCACAAACCAAAGATGATTCTCCCTCAGCAGGAAGAAGCCGGAGAGATGAATCTCCCCCATGATGGACCATCAGCCTTATTCAAATTTGGTCACTTCATGAAGAAAAATTAACCATAATAAAGATCAAAGATACCGGCTAGTTGAAATAGCCTGTTGAATTAAGCTTGAAAAACTTTTCCATGATACTGGAATGAAGGAAGTTCTTTCAAAATTCTAAGGAAAAATTTGAGAGTTATAATAATGCAGATATCAGTAAATATTTATGGAATTAAAAATATTATGTAGTGCTGGTCCCTTTAAATGTTAACACTTAAAAATAACTTCTAGGTATGTTTCTTATTTTCTATGCAAAATTATGTGGCTTGCTATTTCAGACAAAGATGACATATCAATCTGAAAAGAGTCGGCAAAGACACAAAATGGATGTACTTTCTCTTGACCTATACACCTACTTTTATGTTCTCATGGTTTAAATAAAAAGTACAGCTTTTGGGTTATTTAAGAAGAGCAGAAGCTAAAAATACAGTACTAAATATCATTGCAAGGATTTGGTAGCCAAAACATTTGCTCCATTTCTAGGAAAGAATCCATTAAGACAAAATTATATTACTTTTATAATATAATACTTTTTATATCATGTGCGCTTGAAAAACATTCTAAGTTACAGAAACAATTAGACAGTCATTGAGTACTCCCCAAGATGTTCAAAATCTCTTTAGTTGTTAAATCTATCAACACACAACACAAAAACTCTCATAAATAAACCACATCTTCAGGTATCCAACCAAATCTTCTAGCATAAAATTCCTTATCCGTTTGTACCCATGAGATGCTAAAGTTGAAGCAGTTTTCAACTTGAATCATTGATAAATGATGTGTTAAAAATTAGCTAATGTTTTTATTCTTTACTTTTTCACTTAAAATGAAGAAGAAACTGTAGATTGGGCTAATTTGGAATAAATTGCTATAGAGTTGTTTTTGGAAAGCTGTTATTTAAATCTCAATAATCATTATTCAGAATGGGTTATTATAGAGGAATAGCTTGATTTAGATAGGAAAGAGAAATGAAGGTTCACTGGGACTGATGCTAACCAGGGCTAAAGGGGAGGTGGGTTTGCTCATCCATTGTCTTTAGAAGATAAATCATAGAAGCAACGTCCCTAACCTGGTGGGACCTGGGTCTCTTTGTACATTACAATGAGTAAATAAAATCCAGAAGACTTGAGGAATGTCATTTTATACCCCCTTCAGTTCTATCTATTGGAAGCAAATTGTTTGAGTATAATATTGTTAATCTCTTCTTTTTGCCTAAGTTAAACAACTCTTTGAGTTGAAATAGTTTTGTAACTTAAAAAATATATGCCTATTTTCAAAGCATGTCAGGTTACAAAATATAATGAGGAAAAAGATGAATTCTTAAGGGTTCAGGTCCATGTCAGTACAGTTAAAAAATACTTTTAGTGAGGGCTGGTATACAAAGTATTTTGAAATTTTTAAATAAACATTTTTCTCTGCAACAAATTGATACACTACAGTATTACTGCTTGTATTTGAATTGCTGCTTTCCTTTACTGGAAAATGACGGGTGAATTTCTGTAATGAATTCCGACTTATGACATTTAAGGTTATTTATAGACTGTCTTGAAGAGAGTGATGGGATCATGTAATTTACTCTATTAATTAAAAGTTGAAAGAAGGAAAGAATTCAGTGAAATGGAAGAATTTCAAATTTGACTTATCAGGCAAGTACTGAATAATTACTTTAGATAGATTTCCCTATATTATCGGAAGATAATCTCCTATATCATCTCTTACCACCATCAGAAAACCACCCCCCAAAAGGGGGACCTCATTCATATTGAAAATAACTTCTTAACGTGCAGGCATTACAGTAGGGCATTCTAGACACTGGGGGAGGGAAAAACCATTGTATTTTTTTCTAACATTCATGTTCAACTTATTTCCAAAGTTCTTTAAAGTGTGGCATTCTTACAGGTGGACAATGTTGCTGAACAAGCGTTTGTTTCTTCCCTTTTCTTCCCCCAGGCTCAAAGATTTGGAAAGAGATAGTTAACAGAAAAGGTAAGGTAATCTCCACCTTAACAAAATATATGATCAAATGTGACCATTTGACAGATACTATGTAGTTCATAAAAACAAAATTAAGTGGAATTGGCTCTCTTTTCCCTAAAGTTGAGGATGACGTGGATGTTTCTGTCTAATGTGCTGTACTAATAGGCTATTATGGGTTAGCTTTTGGTAACTCATCGAGTTTCCCAGTCTGGGTTCCGTACCATCAAGTCTGGATTATAACTTGTCCTGGTCACACTGTTTTTCCAAATCAGTTTTGTTCTAGTACTCTATTATGTGTCTGTTTCACCTCTAATCTTTCCATTTGTCACCACTCTGGAGATGGTGTGTGATATGATCTTAACGGAAACATCAGGAACATGTCTTGTGAATATTTAGTTTTCTTTTTGGCCGACTCAGCATTGCCTGCCATTCAGTCATTGTTATGTGACCAGGCAGTGTAACTATTTGTGTATTAGTCCATTGGTTCCTACCTTGGGAATGTGGAGACTTGTAAACCTCTGTCCTTCCCTTAGGAATGCATGAAGGAGAAACGGAATCTCTTGCGTGAATTTCTGCAGACAGAAATAAAGAATCAGTTGTGTGACTTGAAAACCAAACTACATAGAGAAGAATTATCAGAGGTAAGTCGTCAGCATCCCGGCGGCTAGAAAACGTTTCCTCCCATGTAACTTGTCTGTGACCAGGGAGGCAGAATAATCCCACCTCTCCCTGTTCCCTGATAGTTATGAAGGAAGCGCCTGTGTTTCCTTATTCTCTCATGGCCCCTTGTTTACAGTCACTGCTACTTAAATGATCCTTTCCTGCTGTAGGAGGGCTACCTGGCTCAAGGCAGATCCCTTTTAAATAAAGATTTGTCCTTGGAGAACAGAGCTCATGCTTTCAGTTGGGAAGTGAACGGCTGTCTAGAAAACGGGAGCCAGACAAGTGGTGAGGAGCGCAGAGTGGAAATAGCAGAGAAAAACAAGTCCCCCAAACCTGTTTCCAAACTTTGCATGCCCAGGAGAAGCAAGTCCGATGGAGAAACAAACTGTAAGAGCGCTTGACTCGTTTGACCTCGTTGGAATCTGGTACCACCTAAGGGGAGGACAGACTTGGCGCCATAGGGTCTGTCTGTTCCCCCCCCACACAACCCCTCCACCGGCAGTACTTGTTTTTTGTGTATCCTTTTTTTTGGTGGGGGGATGGCTGTGTTGCTCGGCTTGTACCATCTTAGTTCTCCAACCAGGGATCGAACCCCGGCCCTTGGCAGTGAGAGTGCCGAGTCTTAACCACTGGACCGCCGTGGAATTCCCTCTTGTGTATACGTCTAACTAGCTTAGATATATATACTTTAAATTTTTGTCTTCAACCAAGTTATAGAGCATTAGATCCCCAAATGCGGTTGAATTTATGAGGTATAAGATAACAGGAGCTGCTGATATCTATGACTTGTAAGTTACATGCCTGTTTAAGCTAAACATTTATTCTTAGACTCCTTCCCCACTTGTAGTCAGAGTAACTCTTCTGGAATTTTTAAAAAAAGAGCATGGGACTTGAGCTCAGGTCAGGTGCTTGGCCACTTCATCTTTTGACGAAATAAACGGAGGCTCTGTTTCCTTGTGCGTCTCAGGGTTGGGCCCCTCATACAAGAGCTTGTGTTGAAATGGCCCAGCAGACTGGCAGGTGCTAATTTGATGAGTTTATCAAGATGGTGGTTGCTGAGAATAAGAAGAGAAGGTTACTTAATCCTCAGAACCTGGTCTCTGCACCAGCTTGGTAATGCTGAAGAACTGTACCTTGGCTGTGAACTCTTTATTCCTAGTGGCTTTTTTGTTTCTTTTTCTTTAAGCAGCTGAAGTCTCATCTAGCCCCAGGATTAGAAGGCAAACTGCCAGGCAGACCACCATCACATCTCATTTCACAAGGAGGTCAGTATATAATGAATGGACAGCCCCCATTTTAGGGGCCAACGGTTTTTGGTAAAACACATATAAATTAGTAGGATGTAACTTAGTAATTCTGACTTCCACATTGCTTCGGTTTTCCTTTTGATATTCTGTTATTAGACATTCGTGAACAGCATTTCTGAAGATCTCATCCATTTTTACTCTTCACATAGGCAACTTCAAATGTACATGCACAGAATTACCAAGGATAGTAAAATGAACCCCTGTGTACCTATCACCCAGTGTCAACAGTTAACATCTCCTGGCTGTTGTTTCATCTATACCCCCACATGCTCCAAGTGAAAATTGTTCCAAATGGATTACAGCTCCATACCCACCCATCTCCTCCCAGTTGGATTACTTTGAAACAAATCGGACAGGTCATCTTATCCACACATACTGTATTTCTAGATGACAAGGTCTCTTTCTCTGACAAGTTTTTTATTCATATTTTGCCATAATTGCTAACATCTAGCAAACAGTCTTTTGAAGAAGACAAAACAGGCCTTATAAAGTGTAACAGTTCCTTACTAACAAATATATAGCAGTGTTCATTCTTCCCCTTGTGTAACAGAGTTTGGTTGATTTGCTCCTTAAGCCTTTCGAGTGATAGATTCCTTATCTTCTTGCCATTGATTTAAAGAAAATAGGTCTTTTTTTCTAATAGCTTCTAGGTCTGGCTGACTGCATCGTTTTGGTGGTTAATGTGTTCCCTTGCCTCCAGTTTTCTGTAAACTGGTAGTTAGGTCTAGAGTCTTGATCAGATTCCAGCTTTATTTTGTGAGACTTCATTGACAGCATGGGGCTGTCCATCAGAGGCATGTAATGTCTCTTCGGTGATTGTAGCAGCCATTGATCAAAGTCTAGATCCATTATTTCTTAAGGTTTGCAAAATGGTGGTATTCTAAACCTGTCATCCAAAGAAACATTAAGCTCGAAGCTTCTTTTAATGTCCTGGCAAAAAGGGCTTCTCAGAGGGAAGAGGGGACCATGCCCTGAATCTTTCCAAAGAGAGGGTACTCTTGGTAGGGAGGAATATGAGTTGTTTCGTGCCCACTGGAGGTCTAGGGTCTGGTGAGCTAACAGTTGGCTTTACTGTGTGTGTGTGTGTGACAGGCCTGCCAAACGGAAACCTGAGGAAGACCCTGAAAAAGCAAAATCGGATGATTCTGTCGATGAAGAAGAAAAAGACCAGGTAGGGCTCGCATTTAAGTTTCTTAACTCTGCCTTTTTTTGGTACACTTGCTGGTAATTGTGAATTTATACTTGGTCTGTCTATGGACCGTAAGTGACTGAGAGGGTGTTAGAACACACCCCTGGACCCAGGGCAGTACGAAGTGTATTATGGTTAGCCCCGAGGACTCAGCAGGCCCGTAACTTTGGTCTGTTCTCTCCTGTCTACCTTCCTACGTCTCCAGCTGTCAAGATTTGACAGTCGAACCAGCAGATGTGATGTGTTCAAAGCATTTGCTTCTGATGTCAGATAAGCTCCTTTCCCACATCGAATTTCTCTATAAAAGCAGAATTGTCGTGTTATTATGTGTATTGTAACAATGCTGCTTAGACTTTTTAGGTTAGAAAACTGGTGGCTTGCCAGAGACCTCCAATATAGAAAATGTCAGTCTCCAGCACTGTCTCATGTGACTTGAGGGGCAAACCTAGGTACTACCAGATGGTCACACGCTCTCTATTTCATTCCTGCCACAGGATTAGCTGTGTAAGTCGGGAAGTCTGTAGGTTTACAGGTGGGTAGTAAATGCCCTGTTACCTGCTAAAGATGAGTATCCGTGGTTTGCTCTAAGGCAGGGTTTCTCAACCAAGGCATTGACTTTTGGGGCCAGATAAACCTTTGCTGTGGTGTGTGAGTCCTGTGCATCGTAGAGTGTTTAGCAAGGTCCCGACCTCTTACTCACTAGGTGCCCGTAACATTCCCTCTCTCTCCTCCCAGTCGTGACAGCCAAAATCACCTTCAGACTTCCCCAGATGTCCCCTGGGGGGCACAGTTGCACTCAGTGAGAAGCAGTGGACTCAAGGCTACCAATATCTTTGAGGTAGACTTGATGTCCTGTTGTGAAAGACATACTCATTCTCCTGTTTTTATTTTGGAAATTAGATGCCACTGTTCATGATCGTTATTCAGATGTCTGTCATTAAGCTTCGTCAGACTACCCACTCACAGGTGGGACACTGAGACAGAGGGAAACAGCTTGTCCAAGTCACATGGCCACATCCCTTGCCTCCTAAGAAAACGTGTCACAAGTGAAAGCAAGCTGGCTCTTGTAATATTGACAAGTCTTTTTCTTTAAACAAATGTGCCAGTTTTAGAGTTGTTCTTTGCCCTCTAACCTTTTGGAGGGCTTACATAGCCTTCAAGCTTCTAAAGAAACGAACTGGGGCACTCTTTCCCAAGCAGGAAGCAGTTTCACTGGCAGTGTGTGAGAGGCCTTGGGGACTTGGAGGATGAACACTTGTCGAAACGGGGTGTATCCCGATATGCTAGAGTAAGGCTCGGTGCACCACACCGGTGTTATCAGGTGGTGTTGGTCAAATAAGTAGTACTACAGAGAGAATCTTACTTTAGTCAATTTCAAGTTTTTGAGATCTCACTATGTTTTTTAAAACAGGTGTTAAATACATGCATTTGGTAAAACAGTACAAAAGGCTGTTTGGTACATAGCAGCCAAAGAAAAACAATGTGGCTATTCCGTGCTGAGCTAT
Source organism: Eschrichtius robustus (assembly GCF_028021215.1). Taxonomy (NCBI): domain Eukaryota; kingdom Metazoa; phylum Chordata; class Mammalia; order Artiodactyla; family Eschrichtiidae; genus Eschrichtius; species Eschrichtius robustus. The sequence continues at coordinate 78,542,620 of NC_090824.1, forward strand.
GCTGTGAGCATTATCAAGTAAATACTGGATTCTGAGGCCTTTGTTCAGGAACAAAAAAGAATATAAAATATCTCATTACCACAACTAAGGAGCTGGCCTGTGGCAACTAAGACCCGGCACAATTAACTAACTAACTGACTATTTCTTTCTTTTTTTTTTTTTTCTTTATGACAAAAGACTTAAAAATGACCACGGTTAAAGATTTGATGAAAGTTCATAATAATGCAGTTGACAAGAAAATTAGTTATTTCTGAGATATACATTTTAAAGTAATAACTAGGATTATTACATATAACATTATACCAGAACATATAAGATTTTTAGCAATTTCATGTAATGTCTGAAACATTTCTATTAACATATTTCCATACATATTTCCATACACATACAAATATAAGATTTTTAGAAATTTCATGTAATGTCTGAAACATTTATATTAACATATTTCCATACAAATAACCCAATGAAAGTTTAGTATTAGTTGTTTTGTTTGTTTGTTTATACTGCAGGTTCTTATTAGGCATCAATTTTATACACATCAGTGTATACATGTCAATCCCAATCGCCCAATTCAGCACCCCACCATCCCCACCCCACCGCAGTTTTCCCCCCTTGGTGTCCATATGTCCATTCTCTACATCTGTGTCTCAACTTCTGCCCTGCAAACTGGCTCATCTGTACCATTTTTCTAGGTTCCACATACATGCATTAATATACGATATTTGTTTTTCTCTTTCTGACTTACTTCACTCTGTATGACAGTCTCTAGATCCATCCACGTCTTAACAAATGACTCAATTTCGTTCCTTTTTATGGCTGAGTAATATTCCATTGTATATATGTACCACAACTTCTTTATCCATTCGTCTGTCGATGGGCATTTAGGTTGCTTCCATGACCTGGCTATTGTAAATAGTGCTGCAATGAACATTCGGGTGCATGTGTCTTTTTGAATTACGGTTTTCTCTGGGTATATGCCCAGTAGTGGGATTGCTGGGTCATATGGTAATTCTATTTTTAGTTTTTTAAGGAACCTCCATATTGTTCTCCATAGTAGCTGTATCAATTTACATTCCCACCAACAGTGCAAGAGGGTTCCCTTTTCTCCACACCCTCTCCAGCATTTGTTGTTTGTAGATTTTCTGATGATGCCCATTGTAACAGGAGTGAGGTGATACCTCATTGTAGTTTTGATTTGCATTTCTCTAATAATTAGTGATGTTGAGCATCTTTTCATGTGCTTCGTGGCCGTCTGTATGTCTTCTTTGGAGAAATGTCTGTTTAGGTCTTCTGCCCATTTTTGGATTGGGGTGTTTGTTTCTTTAATATTGAGCTGAATGAGCTGTTTATATATTTTGGAGATTAATCCATTGTCCGTTGATTCATTTGCAAATATTTTCTCCCATTCTGAGGGTTGTCTTTTCGTCTTGTTTATGGTTTCCTTTGCTGTGCAAAAGCTTTGCAGTTTCGTTTGGTCCCACTTGTTTATTTTTGTTTTTATTTCCATTACTCTAGGAGGTGGATCAAAAAAGATCTTGCTGTGATTTATGTCAGAGAGTGTTCTTCCTATGTTTTCCTCTAAGAGTTTTATAGTGTCCACTCTTATATTTAGGTCTCTAATCCATTTTGAGTTTATTTTTGTGTATGGTGTTAGGGAATATTCTAATTTCATTCTTTTACATGTAGCTGTCCAGTTTTCCCAGCACCACTTATTGAAGAGACTGTCTTTTCTCCATTGTATATCTTTGCCTCCTTTGTCGTAGATTAGTTGACCATAGGTGCGTGGGTTAATCTCTGGGCTTTCTATCTTGTTCCATTGATCTGTGTTTCTGTTTTTGTGCCAGTACCATATTGTCTTGATTACTGTAGCTTTGTAGTATAGTCTGAAGTCAGGGAGTCTGATTCCTCCAGCTCCATGTTTTTCCCTCAAGACTGCTTTGGTTATTCGGGGTCTTTTGTGTCTCCATACAAATTTTAAGAGGATTTGTCCTAGCTCCGTAAACAATGCCATTGGTAATTTGATAGGGATTGCATTGAATCTGTAGATTGCTTTGGGTAGTATACTCATTTTCACAATGTTGATTCTTCCAATCCAAGAACATGGTATATCTCTCCATCTGTTGGTATCATCTTTAATTTCTTTCATCAGTGTCTTATAGTTTTCTGCATACAGGTCTTTTGTCTCCCTAGGTCGGTTTATTCCTAGGTATTTTATTCTTTTTGTTGCAATGGTAAATGGGAGTGTTTCCTTAATTTCTCTTTCAGATTTTTCATCATTAGTGTATAGGAATGCAAGAGATTTCTGTGCATTAATTTTGTATCCTGCAACTTTACCATATTCATTGATTAGCTCTAGCAGTTTTCTGGTGGCAGTTTTAGGATTCTCTATGTATAGTATCATGTCATCCGCAACCAGTGACAGTTTTACTTCTTCTTTTCCAATTTGTAGTCCTTTTATTTCTTTTTCTTCTCTGATTGCCGTGGCTAGGACTTCCAGAACTATGTTGAATAATAGTGGTGAGAGTGGACATCCTTGTCTCGTTCCTGATCTTAGAGGAAATGCTTTCAGTTTTTCAGCATTGAGAATGATGTTTGCTGTGGGTTTGTCATATATGGCCTTTATTATGTTGAGGTAGGTTCCCTCTATGCCCACTTTCTGGAGAGTTTTTATCAGAAATGGGTGTTGAATTTTGTCAAAAGCTTTTTCTGCATCTATTGAGATGATCATATGGTTTTTATTCTTCAATTTGGTAATATGGTGTATCACATTGATTGATTTGCGTATGTTGAAGAATCCTTGCATCCCTGGGATAAATCCCACTTGATCGTGGTGTATGATCCTTTTAATGTGTGGTTGGATTCTGTTTGCTAGTATTTTGTTGAGGATTTTTGCATCTATATTCATCAGTGATATTGGTCTGTAATTTTCTTTTTTTGTAGTGTCTTTGTCTGGTTTTGGTATCAGGGTGATGGTGGCCTCACAGAATGAGTTTGGGAGTGTTCCTTCCTCTGCAATTTTTTGGAAGAGTTTGAGAAGGATGGGTGTTAGCTCTTCTCTAAATGTTTGATAGAATTCACCTGTGAAGCCATCTGGTCCTGGACTTTTGTTTGTTGGAAGATTTTTAATCACAGTTTCAATTTCATGACTTGTGATTGGTCTGTTCCTATTTTCTGTTTCTTCCTGGTTCAGTCTTGGAAGGTTATACCTTTCTAAGAATTTGTCCATTTCTTCCAGGTTGTCCATTTTATTGGCATAAAGTTGCTTGTAGTAGTCTCTTAGGATGCTTTGTATTTCTGCGGTGTCTGTTGTAACTTCTCCTTTTTCATTTCTGATTTTATTGATTTGAGTCCTCTCCCTCTTTTTCTTGATGAGTCTGGCTAATGGCTTATCCATTTTGTTTATCTTCTCAAAGAACCAACTTTTAGTTTTATTGATCTTTGCTATTGTTGTCTTTGTTTCTATTTCGTTTATTTCTGCTCTGATCTTTAAGATTTCTTTCCTTCTGCTAACTTTGGGTTTTGTTTGTTCTTCTTTCTCTAGTTTCTTTAGGTGTAAGGTTAGATTGTTTACTTGAGATTTTTCTTGTTTCTTTAGGTAGGCTTGTATAGCTATAAACTTCCCTCTTAGAACTGCTTTTGCTGCATCCCATAGGTTTTGGGTCGTCGTGTTTTCATTGTCATTTGTCTCTAGGTATTTTTTTGTTTCCTCTTTGATTTCTTCAGTGATCTCTTGGTTATTTAGTAACGTATTGTTTAGCCTCCATGTGTTTGTCTTTTTTACGTTTTTTTCCCTGTAATTCATTTCTAATCTCATAGCGTTGTGGTCAGAAAAGATGCTTGATATGATTTCAATTTTCTTAAATTTACTGAGGCTTGATTTGTGACCCAAGATGTGATCTATCCTGGAGAACGTTCCGTGCGCACTTGAGAAGAACGTGTAATCTGCTGTTTTTGGGTGGAATGTCCTATATATATCAATTAAATCTATCTGGTCTATTGTGTCATTTAAAGCTTCTGTTTCCTTATTTATTTTCATTTTGGATGATCTGTCCATTGGTGTAAGTGAGGTGTTAAAGTCCCCCACTATTACTGTGTTACTGTCGATTTCCTCTTTTATAGCTGTTAGCAGTTGCCTTATGTATTGAGGTGCTCCTATGTTGGGTGCATATATATTTATAATTGTTATATCTTCTTCTTGGATTGATCCCTGGATCATTATGTAGTGTCCTTCCTTGTCTCTTGTAACATTCTTTATTTTAAAGTCTATTTTATCTGATACGAGTATAGCTACTCCAGCTTTCTTTTGATTTCCATTTGCATGGAATATCTTTTTCCATCCCCTTACTTTCAGTCTGTATGTGTCCCTAGGTCTAAAGTGGGTCTCTTGTAGACAGCATATATATGGGTCTTGTTTTTGTATCCATTCAGCCAGTCTATGTCTTTTGGTTGGGGCATTTAATCCATTCACGTTTAAGGTAATTATCGATATGTATGTTCCTATGACCATTTTCTTAATTGTTTTGGGTTTGTTTTTGTAGGTCCTTTTCTTCTCTTGTGTTTCCCACTTAGAGAAGTTCCTTTAGCATTTGTTGTAGAGCTGGTTTGGTGGTGCTGAATTCTCTTAGCTTTTGCTTGTCTGTAAAGCTTTTGATTTCTCCATCAAAGCTAAATGAGATCCTTGCTGGGTAGAGTAATCTTGGTTGTAGGTTCTTCCCTTTCATCACTTTAAGTATGTCATGCCACTCCCTTCTGGCTTGCAGAGTTTCTGCTGAGAAATCAGCTGTTAACCTTATGGGAGTTCCCTTGTATGTTATTTGTCGTTTTTCCCTTGCTGCTTTCAATAATTTTTCTTGGTCTTTAATTTTTGCCACTTTGATTACTATGTGTCTCGGCGTGTTTCTCCTTGGGTTTATTCTGTATGGGACTCTCTGCGCTTCCTGGACTTGGGTGGCTATTTCCTTTCCCATGTTAGGGAAGTTTTCGACTATAATCTCTTCAAATATTTTCTCTGGTCCTTTCTCTCTCTCTTCTCCTTCTGGGACCCCTATAATGCGAATGTTGTTGCGTTTAATGTTGTCCCAGAGGTCTCTTAGGCTGTCTTCATTTCGTTTCATTCTTTTTTCTTTAGTCTGTTCCGCAGCAGTGAATTCCACCATTCTGTCTTCCAGGTCACTTATCCGTTCTTCTGCCTCAGTTATTCTGCTATTGATTCCTTCTAGTGTAGTTTTCATTTCGGTTATTGTATTGGTCATCTCTGTTTGTTTGTTCTTTAATTCTTCTAGGTCTTTGTTAACCATTTCTTGCATCTTCTCAATCTTTGCCTCCATTCTTATTCCGAGGTCCTGGATCGTCTTCACTATCATTATTCTGAATTCTTTTTCTGGAAGGTTGCCTATCTCCACTTCATTTAGTTGTTTTTCTGGGGTTTTTCTTGTTCCTTCATCTGGTACAAGGCCCTCTGCCTTTTCATCTTCTCTATCTTTCTGTAACTGTGGTTTTTGGTCCACAGGCTGCAGGATTGTAGTTTCTCTTGCTTCTGCTGTCTGCCCTCTGGTGGTTGAGGCTATCTAAGAGGCTTGATGGGAGGCTCTGGTCCTGACTATTTCTTAAAATCTCATTGATAGGTATTTAATATGATTTTTTAAAATTTATTTATTTATTAAATTTATTTATTTTTGGCTGCGTTGGGTCTTCCTTGCTGCGTGTGTGCTTTCTCCAGTTGCGGTGAGCGGGGGCTACTCTTCGTTGCGGTGCGTGGGCTTCTCATTGCGGTGGCTTCTCTTGTTGCGGAGCACGGGCTCTAGGCGCGCGGGCTTCAGTAGTTGGGGCACGAGACTCAGTAGTTGTGGCTTTTGGGCTCTAGAGCGCAGGCTCAGTAGTTGTGGCGCACGGGCTTCATTGCTCCGCGGCGTGTGGGAACTTCCCGGACCAGGGCTTGAACCCTTGTCCCCTGCATTGGCAGGCGGATTCTTAACCACTGCGCCAGCAGGGAAGCCCAGGCTCCAGCCTTTTTAAAAATGTGTTCCTTCCACCTTCGTGGAGCCGGCGTAGGGGATGGGGAGGAGTGAGAACCCGATTGGCAGGGGTCCGGTCGCAACCCCGGAAGGGGACGGGGGACGATCTAAGAGGTGGCACCGGGCCACAGTCGACCCCCAGTGACAGCTAACAGCTGCAGTGCTGCCCCTTCCTGCCCCAGGACCTGAGCTCAGGTCCCGGGGCGGCTGGAGAAACGCACTGTTTTTTGGTGAGGTGCTCTTACTTACTGTGTGGAGCTGCTCCGGCTGCCCCGGCGACCACACCCCTGCAGGGCCCTGTGCCCGTCCTCCCTGCCCCCTGCCCAGGGCTCGGAGAACAGCAGTCTCTGTGGGGCAACCCGCTTCCAAGCCCTTCAGTGACCACGGAGGACTGGGAACGGGCTGGGCTACCGGGGAGCCTGGGCATCCAACACCTGAGCTCAGCCCTGGGGGCTCACGTGAGGGCAGGGGCTGGGGGTTGCGGGCGGTGAGCGGAGGGGCCTCCAGCCGGCATCAGCCTGGGCCCTGGACCCGGGGAAAGGCCTCACCCTCTCAGTCCTGACCTGCCGCTCAGGAACCCTGTGGCCCACCAGCCCGAGGCTTGTGTCGCCCGCCATGGACTGCCCGGCACACGGCTGGGGTGCCAACGCCACACCTGGATTTTGCACGGGGACCACCTGGGGGCTCGGTGCACAGGAAGACGAGCAGCCCCCAGGCCCCGACACGCCCCTTCCATATCCATCGAGAGGTGCCTGATGGAAGGCCGGCTGTGCTCCTTTTCAAGCCCCAGGGAATTCACACGAACAGCCCTCCCGGCCACGGGGTGCCTGCCCACCGGCTCTGGGCCTGTGACCAGCCCAGAACACAGAAGGCACCGAAGTGGGTGCAGGGAGCTGAGCCGGGGCTGCAGAAGGGCAGACACCACAGCCTGGTCCACAACCGACTGCCCTAGGGCGGGTGAGAACGGGCGGGCAGGCTGAGGGGAGGACAGAGCGTGGCACCGCCTGCCCGCCTGGGCCACGGGGAGAAGGTCGGGGCGCCGCCCGCGCGCTCGCTCCGCTGCCTGGCGTCCTTTGTGGGGGCGAAGGGCCGGAGGCAGGGCTCCCGAGGAGCTCAAAGGCCCGGGAAGGACACACGGGACGGTCCAGAGCCACCCTACCGCTCCAGTGGTGCAGCACCCTCTCTGAATTCCTACTGCCACCAAAACACATCCCTAAGGCCTTTGGGAAGAATCGCTAGGACCCAGGAAGGCAGCCCCCTGCTGTGGTCCAGACTTCAGCAGCTGCCGATGATCAGAGGGAGCCAGCCGGCCGGCCTTGAGCAGGAGGACAGGACACGGGGACAGGGACAGCCACAGCCGGGCTTCCCACAGCTGTGCCCACCGCCAGAACCAGCTCCAGCCAATCACAGCCCCCGAGATGCCAAACAGTGACGGGCGAGAGGCTGGCAGGAAACTGACACCCCCTCACTGGAGAGCCTGCCCGGCCGGGGTGCGGGGCACCATCCCCGTCTGAACTCACCCCACAGCTCAGCCATCTCCCAGTGACCCAGACGCGTCACCACGGCCCCAGGGCTGATCCCCGACCAAGGTCAGAACTCCCCCCAGTGTGACGGCCCCCATGCCACTCCTGTGGTGGAAGGGACGGCAGGCAGAGACCAGGAGTAGAGTCTTTTTATTAACGGCTGCGTTTTCAAAGAACCGTTTTGTTACCAGGAAAGCTCCCCAGGAAGGGATTGCATTAGTGCAACAAGGGGGAGCCTTGATGCCAGGCTCTCCAGACACTTCCAGGTGGAGACTTTTGGCCTAGGCCGGCCGCCGGGGACTCAGGGGCTGGGAGGACACGCGGCCCCTCCCCCGCCCCGACGGGGCGCTAAGGCACCCGGCCCGCCTGGGTGGGCAAAACCCCGTGCCTTCAGCAGGCCGGCGGCTTGCAGCCCTCAACCTGCAGCCCTTTGCTCAGGAGGAAGGCGTCCTGCGTGGGGTCACAACCCAGGAAGAGCTTCACCATGCCCTTGGCATCCTCGGAGCCCCCTGGCCTCAGAATGCAGCTTCTGTAGTCCATGGCAACCTGACGAGAGGGGGTGGGGCTGCAGGAGGGTGGAGCACCCCCTTCACTGAGGGTGTGGGTGTGGCCACCTCTGCTGTGACTCAAGAAAGGGCAGGGGAGCAGGGGGTCCAGGGCAGGGCCCTCAGAGCCTGGCAGGCCCAGGCGGGCGGCACAGGCATCTAGGCCCAGGCCAAGGACCTCCGTGTTGGTCTGCATGGCAGGCTGGCCTCTCACCTTGCCACTCAGGACGCCCTCCCGCTTGAAACGTGTGTGGAACGTGTCCGCGGAGTACACCTCGCTGCACAGGTAGCCATAGGACTGGGCGTCGTAGCTTCCTGCCAGGCGGCCGAAGGTCGCAAGCAGGTGGGTCCCTGGGACACACGCGGAGAAGCTCCTGCCCGGCCCCCTGGCCGCTCCGTGCCCCTTCCCCAGAGAGGGGGCCTCAAAGCAGCCCTGTCTGAGTCCCCTGCCACTAGAGGGAGTATTGGCCCAACACTTCTAGAAAACGGGGACCTTGCGGGCAACTCAGTGGAGGGACACAAATAAATTTTTGCCGACTTTCTGCTGAAGCTCACGAGGGTTCACCCCGAAGCCTCTTACAAGGTCAGCTGCCCGAGGCTCCGAGGGATGAGTCAGGGCTCACCTTCCAGCACGGGGAGAGCGCGGGTTCAAGCGCTCACGAGGGAGTGAACTGCGTCTCCGCACCGACACGCACGGGCAAACCTCGTCGACGCGTTCCGTCCGGGGTATGAAGCCCTCTCCTGCCTCTTCCAGGCTCTCCAGAAAGCACGTGCAGATACGCCCACCCCACCCTCGGACTCCGCGGGCCACAGCTGGAGGGACCAGCCCAGGAACCGAGGCAGGAAGAGGCCAGAGGTCAGCGGGCCTCGGCCAGAGCCCGTCAGTTGGTCCCCCTTCACACACCACCAGAGGATCCTCTTGACCTGGGCAGTAGCCGCCAAGCGACCGCTAAGGTGGGCCCGGCGTGCACTTGGCTACCTGGCGTGGCTGGGACCCCGAGGACCTCCTGGCAGAGGCGGGCATTCTCCTGGGCCGGGTCCGCGGGCATCTGCGTGTGCAGGGCCTTGTCCACCTTGGCCAGGACGATCTGGCGCAGGTTGAAGAGGCCTGGAGGGCGGGAGGAAGGAGACGGGGGGCTGGCACTGTGTGCAGGCCGCGCTTTCCAGCCGGGCGGTCCGGGAGCCCCTTTCCTTTCCCTCGGCCCAACCGCACCGGGGTTGGCCAGCCGGGACTTGATGAGTTGGCCAGCAGCTCTGGGGGACGGCGCTGCCCGTGCCCCACCGAAACTGGCAGCAACGCCAGGGCTTCACAGGGCGCGGCGCTCCCGGCCCCAGAGCCTTCCCTCTGGTTCTCATCACCGGCTGTCGCCAGAGTCGCAGGTAACGTGCCTTTCTTGTCGTTTGTCTTTTTTCCGGCCCTCAGCCACGCAAAGGTGTGAAGCCCTGACACTCGCTGCCACGTGGATGCACCCTGAGAACACGATGCTCAGCGAGACAAGTCAGACACAGAAGGGCACACAGGGTGTGACCCCACTGAGGGGGAACATCCAGAACAGGTAGATCCACAGAGTCAGAGTGGGTTCCTGGTTGTCAGGGGCAGGGGAGGGGAGGGAATGATAACTAAAGGCGTGAGGGACATTTTTGGGGTGAGGGAAATGTTCCAAAATAGGGCAGTAGTGACGGCTGCACAGCTCAGTAAAGTGTCCCCACGCGCTCCGGTGCAGCCTGTGAGAGCATTGCTCTCAGGACGAAGGGCTGACCGCAGGAAGACTGAAGGAGCACTGGGTCCTGGGCCCAGACGCTCAGCTGGGGACACCCCCGCCCCCCCGGTGGGGAAGTCCCTGGGACTTGCTGAGCCTCCACCGAGACTGGCAGCAGCCCCAGGGCCTCACAGGGCACGGCGCTCCCGGCCCCAGAGCCTACCCTCTGGTTCTCATCACCGCCTGTCACCAGACTTGCATGCAACGTTCCTTTCTTTTCTTTTGTCTTTTTAAAGGCAACTCTTGAATACACGTATTTAACATGCAGGGAACCAGTCCTGACTCCTTGATCTGCGGCTTCCAGGCTCCAGAGTCTCGAGGACATCCACTTCCATTTTTTTACACGCCCTGTGCGTGGGGTTTGATGATGGAAACTGACACCGAGGGCGTCACCACGTGCGGGGTGACATCAGCGGAAGAATCCCGTGGCGAGGGCCTGCCTGAGAACCACGGGAGAGCCCGGGCCCTCCCCGCCCCCTGCCTGCAGCCCCGCGCCCGCACCCACCTGGGAGCGGAGCTGGTGCATCGCTTGCCAGAACTCATGGAAGTAGGTCTCCAGCTCATCATGCTGCAACAGGGAGGGCGGGTTGGGCGTAGACTTGGTGAAGTTGGCCACCATGGCCGCGATGGCAATCTGGCGCCTCCCATCCTGCTGCAGGCAGCCCGGCTGCAGGCCAAAGCAGGCCATGTGCCCAGACTTCCCTTCCCTGGGGAGGGACGCGGGTGAGGCCCCGCTTCCACAGAGGAGCCCTGGCCCACGGCCGACAGGTTCCCCCACGCATGCACCGAGGGTAGAGGTCCAGGTAGAACTTGCCGATGGATGACCTTGTCCGCGGCCGCGTCCCGGACCGTGTAGAGCCTCACATCTCCGTGACACACGTTGGCACCCTCCTCCAGGTCGAAGGTCAGCCCCAGCAGCTCCTGGGAGATGCCCAGCTACCCGCGCGTGACCACCTGCATGGGGAAGGACTCATCGAGCAGGTACTGGTCCACGTGGTAGCGCGTCTCCTCCCCCTGGTTCATGTAGCAGCACAGGTCCTAGACGTTGATGGGCCCGTCAAAGTGCAGGCCCCGCCTCTGGCACTTGGCCTTCTTTAGGTCCAGGATCACGGCCGCTCCTGCTCCCCGAGGGGCTTCAGCTTCTGGGCCAGCTCATCTGCGGGCGGAGGGGAGAGGTTCGGCTATGTCCCTGTGGCAGCCTCCCAGCCGCCACCCACCCCACGCCCCTCGAGGCAGAATGAAGGGTTGGGGAAGGCGACCCCCAAGGGCTGACACAGTCGGGTCTCAGGCAGCACCACGTCCAGTCAAGGTCCGCCTGACCCTCGGGGAGGCGGGGTTACCTAGGAAAGTGGCCACCACCTGGCTGGTCTTGGCCATGTTCATCTCCAGCACGGAGTCGGCACGCGTGCTGAACCCCAGCAGGCGGGACTTCTGAGCCTGCAGCCTTACCAGCTCCCCGAGGATCGCGCAGTTCTCCTGGAACCCAGAGACGGCCAGCGCTGGGGACCGTGGGCCACGCCCTCCCCACGGGCCCCGGGCCAGGTCTCTGAGGGCGGGCAGGGCTCTCAGGCCACTGGCGGGCACAGCCAATCCCCCTCCCTCCTCCTCCTGGCCCGGATTTCTAGACACTTTGGTGCTGTCCTAACACGGGGTCTTTATGAACACAGGTCCTTTTGGAACCAGAAACGGCGTGAACCGTGATGAGCTCTAAGGCCAAGGGCAGGAAGAAATGTGACCAGGCTCTCCAGGAGCCACCCAGGGGCCTCCCCGGGCTCAACAATACAGACTCGGCTGCCGTGCAGACAGCAGGTCATCCCCACGGCGCCCGAACACCCAGCCCCCTGGACGGCGAGACGCCTGTTGCTGCAGGTGGCCTGGGGCTGGCTGGTGAGGCCCGGCCCCAGGCGTACGCCACCTTCTCTGGGGCCACCTCTCCGGCTCTGCGGTGGGGTTCTCCTGGGAGCCCCCAGTCACCACAGGACCAACGTGGCCTGTCTGCAGCCCAAGAAGGTGGGGACACAGGACTGTCCCCCATGCCCCCCACATCACCCACGAGGCCGAGCAAGCACCAGTGGTGTCTGCGGGGAAGATGAAGGGCTCACGCACAGCCCCCATCTACTGAAGATGCTGAACAGGAGAAGCACAGACTGCAGCCACACGCGGTATGGACCAAACGCAAGTGTCCTTGCAGGAACCGATGTCTGAATGTCAAGGCCGTACCCGGGCCACAGTGAGAAGGCCCAGACCCCACGCAAGGCACAGAGAGGAGATGGGGGGAACATCTGCGAATCTGAGCTCATCGGGCATCACCCCAGAAAGAGAGGGAGAGGATGAGGGAGAGGGAGAGGGAGAGGGAGGGAGGTACAGACGTCTCTCCCTTCCCTGGGGGTTCTCTAGTGCAGCCAAGGCTGAAAAGCACTGCATTTCGGGAGATGGGTCCTCGTGGAAAAGTTAAATAGTAGCTCATGGCATTATCGACACATATTAAAAAGGCCCCAAATCTTGGGGAGTCAGGGAGGGGAGCTGGCGGCTGCCTCGTAAAGGAGGAGAGATTGGGCGTCAGAGGAGGTGCCTGTGCAGCCCGCCGCCGCTGCCCAGGACCCCGCAGACTTCATCTCCCAGCTGTGGTCCCGGGCTGGAAGGCAGCGGGGAGGTCAAGCCGTCCAAGCATCAACATTGACTTCAGGGCTGATCTAAAAGGCGCCTGGTGTTTGTTGAAGCAGAAGAAAGAGAAAGCAGTGGGGAGAGGAGGGGAGGGGGAGGGAGCCCCCATCAGCCCTTCTCCCTCTCTCCCTCTCTGTCTCCCTCTCTCCCTCCTTCCCTCCCTCCCTCTACCTCCCTGCTTCTCACTCTCACTCTCCCTCCATCTCTCCCTCTGCCTCTCTCCCTCTCCCTCTTTCCCTCTCCCTCTCTCCCTGTCCCCCTTTCCCTGTCCCTGTTTCCCTGTTCTGCTCTTCCGATACCTCATTCCCTCTCCCTCTCTCCCTCTCTCCCTCTCTCCCTCTCCTGCTCCCTCTCCCTCTCCCTCCACCTCCTTCCCTCTCCGGAGAGGGTGCCTGCTTCCTTCTCTGTCTCCCTCTCTGGAGAGGGAAGGAGGTGGAGGGAGAGGGATAGAGGGAGGGAGGGAAAGACAAAGGCGTCTCTCCCTCCCTCCCTCCCTCCCTCTCTCCCTCCCTCTCTCCATCTCCCTCACTCCCTCCCAGAGATGGAGAGACAGAGGAAGAGGCAGAGACAAGGGAGAGGGAGAGGGAGAGGGAGAGAGAGGGGGGAGGGAGGGAGAGAGAGAGAGGTGTCTTCCTCCCTCCCTTTCCCTCTCTCCCTCCCTCTCTCCCTCTCCTGCTCCCTCTCCCTCTCTGGAGAGGGAAGGAGGTGGAGGGAGAGAGAGCAGGAGAGGGAGGGGGGAGAGGGAGAGAGAGGGAGAGAGGGATAGAGGGAGGGAAGGAAAGACAAAGTCGTCTCTCCCTCCCTCCCTCTATCCCTCTCTCCCTCCCTTTATCCCTCTCTCGCTCCCTCTCTCCCACTCCCTCGCTCCCTCTCCTCCCTCTCCCTCTCCCTCCGTCTCTCCATCTCCCTCACTCCCTCCCAGAGACGGAGGAAGAGGCAGAGACAAGGGAGAGGGAGAGGGAGAGAGAGGGGGGAGGGAGGGAGGGAGAGAGAGGTGTCTTCCTCTCTCCCTTTCCCTCTCTCCCTCCCTCTCTCCCTCTCCTGCTCCCTCTCCCTCTCTGGAGAGGGAAGGAGGTGGAGGGAGAGAGAGCAGGAGAGGGAGGGGGGAGAGGGAGAGAGAGGGAGAGAGGGAGGGAAGGAAAGACAAAGACGTCTCTCCCTCCCTCCCTCTATCCCTCTCTCCCTCCCTTTATCCCTCTCTCGCTCCCTCACTCCCACTCCCTCGCTCCCTCTCCTCCCTCTCCCTCTCCCTCCGTCTCTCCATCTCCCTCACTCCCTCCCAGAGACGGAGGAAGAGGCAGAGACAAGGGAGAGGGAGAGGGAGAAGGAGAGAGAGGGGGGAGAGAGGGAGAGAGAGAGAGGTCTCTTCCTCCCTCCCTTTCCCTCTCTCCTTCTTCTCTCCCTCTCTCCCTCTCCCTCTCTCCCCCCTCCCTCTGCTCCTCTCCCTCATCTCTGCCTCTCCCTCCATCTCTCCCTGTCTGAGAGGGAATGAGGGAGCGGGAGAGACGGAGGGAGAGGGAGAGACGGAGGGAGCGGGAGAGACAGAGGGAGGGAGAGGGAGAAGGAGGGAGGGAGAGGGAGAGAGGAAGGGAAAGGGCGAGGGAGAGGGAGGGAGGGCGAGACATCTCTCCCTCTCCCTCTCCCTCTCCCTCCCTTCCTCTCCCTCTCCTAGAGGGAGGGAGGGAGAGGGAGAGACAGAGGGAGAGGAGAGGGAGGGAGCGAAGGAGAGGGGGAGTCGGAGAAGGAGGTAGGGAGAGGGAGAAGGAGAGAGGGTGCCTGCTTCCCTCTCTGTCTCCCTCCCTCCCTCTCCGTGTCCCTCTCTCCCCCCTCTCCCTCTCCCTCTGTCTCTCCCTCTCTGGGAGGGAGAGAGGGAGAGGGAGCAGGAGGGAAAATGATGGAGGGATGGAGAGGGAGAGAGGGTGAGGGAGAGAAGGAGAGGAGGAGGAGAGAGGCAGAGGGAGGGAGGAAGAGACCTCTCCCTCCCTCCCTCTGCCTCCCTCCTTCTCCTCCCTCTTCTCCCTCTCTCTCCAACTCTCCCTCTCCCTCCGTCTCTCCATCTCCCTCACTCCCTCCCAGAGAGGGAGAGACAGAGGTAGAGGCAGAGCGGAACACGGAAACAAGGACAGGGAAACAGGCACAGGGAGAGAGGCAGGGACAGAGGGAGAGGAGAGGGAAGAGGGAGGGGAAAGAGGGAGAGGAAAGAGAGAGAGGGAGGGAGAGAGGGAGAGACAGATGGAGAGAGAGGGAGGGAGAGAGAGAGAGGGAGAGGGAAAGAGGTAGAGGGAGAGCAGAACAGGGAAAGAGGGACAGGGAGGGAGAGAGGGAGGAGAGGAAGCAGGGAGAAAAGAGAGAAAGAACACACCATCTACATTTCTGTCAGATGACACCGGGGATCCTTACACAACCAGGAGAAAATAACACAGGGAGGCTCTTTCTCAGCTGGAACTGGCACTGCAGAGGGGGCCAAACACCACCAGGCTGGCCACACATGTCCAGCCGCCGCTCCAGCCCCGTCAGCCGTGAGTCCGGTCACCAGGGCTCTGAGTGTCTGCTCCAGGGAGCTGGGGTTCACCCTCTCACCGGGGAGGCCGGGCCAAGACCGCGGGGCCCCGGGCTGGACACATAGGGGGAAAAGCATCCCCACAGGACAGCTTGTGCGAGCAGATTCAGCTGCCAGATTCTAGAGGCCCGGGACCACCCTGTGGCCCGTGAAAAACAGGAGGCCACGAGGGTCTTGCATCGTGATTCCTGTCCGTTGGACTGTAAAGTTTATGTAGGGAATCTTGCAAACAGTGGTAACAAGGCTGAATTGGAACGAGATTTAGGCTATTACGGACCACTCTGAAGTGTGTGGGTTGCTAAAAGCCCTCCCGGCTTCGCTCTTGTTGAATGTGAAGATCCCCGAGATGCAGCCGATGCTGTCCGAGAACTAGATGGGAGAACACTATGTGGCTGCCGAGTAAGAGTGGACCTGTCGAATGGGGAAAAGAGAAGTCCAAATCGTGACCGCCTCCTTCTTGGGGTCGTCGCCCTCGAGATGATTATCGGAGGAGGAGTCCTCCACCTCCCACACATCTCCAAGATGGAGAGCCTTCTCCGTCAGCCAGAGCAGGTCCCTTTCTAGATATAGGAGAAGAGAGAGATGACTGTCCCAGGAGAGAAATCACAAGCCGTCCCGATCTTTCTCTAGGTCTCCTAGCCGATCTAGGTCAAATGAAAGGAAATAGAAGACCACTTTGCAAGAGGAGTGGTGTACAGGCAATAACTTCATTTGACAGGAGTATGTACAGAAAATTCAAGTTTGGTTTGAGACTTCTGAAGCTTGGTGCACTTTTTAAATGTTTTAGTTGTTCACATTTGTTTGTCTCTTGGGACAGTGACCCATAAAGGTGTCATTCTCTATGGTTTGAAATGGGTCACATGAGGCATGTGATATGAAGAATTGTTACCTTCCAATGTTCCCTTAAGCAAAATTGAATTTGCTTTGAATTTTTGGTCTTGCCTAGACTGATAATAAAACTTTAACTCCTGCCCACCTAAAGTGTGATGTTTACTATTATGGAAACAACACTGGCAAACGTGTAAAAGACTTTCTGTAGCTGGGATATGGTATGCAGCTGTAGTTAAGCAAGCAGTCTTTAAAAGGTGCTGTGAACACAAGCCAGCAGGTAAAAATGAAAGCCGCACCCTTACCCTAGATTAGAGGTTTAAAAATTCCACTAGTCTTCACACGGGACAAGAGGTTGTCCAGGGAGTTGAGAATCTAAGAAGTTTCAAGGAAGTTAGTTTACCTTTGAGTTAGGTCATAAGTCCCCTCTGTGATTGCTGTACATGAATACATAGCTCTTTGTAATATTTTTTGGAAATCTGAGATGATCAAGATACCAATGTCCTGCCGGATTAAGAGTATTGTAGAGCTGAACTTTGAGTTACTGTGCAATTTTTTTTTTCATGCTGTCATTTGTAATATGTTTTGTGAGAATCCTTGGGATTAAAGTTTTGGTTGCAAAAGAAAAGAAGAAAAGAAAAGAATCCGCCTGCCAGTGCAGGGGACACAGGTTCAAGCCCTGGTCCGGGAAGATCCCAGGTGCCGCAGATCAACTAAGCCCGTGGGCCACAACTACTGAGCCTGCGCTCTAGATCCTGGGAGCCAGAACTACTGAGCCCCCACGCACAACTACAGAAGCCCGCACGCAACGAAGACCCAACGCAGCAAAAAAAAAAAAAAAAAAGACGCTACTGGCCAGGTGATCAAGGGTAAAATCATTTGTCATAAGTCCCGTTGATGGTGTGTATCCTTGATGTGACCTGAGGAGAATGGCATTTTTATCTCTGTCTGGATCTTCCGCCCCAAACCCCATAACTCCAGACCAACCATAAGAAAACATCAGAAAACAAACAGACAAACAAATTGAGGGACAAAATACCTGACCAGTCCTCCTCAAAACTTTCAAGGTATCAAAACCCAGGGACATCTGAGAAATGTCACAGCCCAGAGGAGACTGGGACAGAAAAAGGATGTTAGGGGAAAACTAGGGAAATGCTAATGAAGTGTGGACTTTAGTTAATAACAATGTATCCATCTTGGTTCCTTAGTTGGATAAACATGTCATACTAACGTACTAACGTGTTGGAGATAGGGTTACTGGGTCAGGGTCCACGGCACTCTACACTCTGTACAGATCTTTGCCACTTTTTTGTAACTCTAAGCTATTCTAAAATTAAGCGAGTACTGAACAGAGATAAGAATGTTATTTCCCTGATTTGAACATGCCTGAGTTTCTTTTCATGGTCACATTTTTGCTATCTGGATGTGTCTTGGAATCAGTAGCAAAGGAGAGTTGCCAGCCCCTGGAAAGATGTGGGTGGTTTGCAGGTGGCTTGCTCTGGAGCTGAAGACCACGGTGGGAAGTCTGCAGCCTCGGGCTGCACTTAGAACCATGGGAGGGGATGGGCCAGCTCAGTTAGGGATGGAACCTATAAGTAAAACTTTTTTCTTTTCCATTATGGCTTATCACAGGATGTTGAATATAGTTCCCTGTGCTAGACAGTAGGATGTTGTAGTTTATCCATCCTATATTTAATAGTTTGCATCTGCTAACCCCAAACTCCCAATCCAACCCTCCCTCACTCTTTCTCCCCCTTGGCAACCACAAGTCTGTTCTCTATGTCTGTGAGTCTGTTTTTGTTTCGTAGACGAGTTCATTTGTGTCGTATTTTAGATTTCACATATAAGTGAGATCATATGATATGTGTCTTTCTCTTCTGACTTACTTCACTTAGTATGGTAATCTCTAGGTCCATCCACATTGCTGCAAATAGCATTATTTCATTCTTTTTATGGCTGGATAATATCCCATTGTATATATGTACCACATCTTCTTTATCCATTCATCCATCAGTGGACATTTAGGTAGCTTCCATGTCTTGGCTATTGTAAATAGTGCTGCAATGAACATTGGGGTGCATGTATCTTGTCTTTCTTTTTTTTTTCTTTCTTCCTTTCTTCCTCCCTTTCTTTCCTCCTTTCTTTCTTTCTTCCTTTCTTCCTTTATTTCTTTCTTCCTTTCTTTCTTCCTTGCTTCCTTCCCTTCTTTCTTTCTTTCTCTCTCTCCCTCTCTCTCTTTCTTTCTCTCTTTCTTTCTTTTTCTTTCTTTTTTTTTTTGTCACACAGCATGTGAGATCTTAGTTCCCTGACCAGAGATGGAACCCATGCCCCCCGCACTGGAAGCACGGAGTCTTAACCACTGGACCACCCAGGAGATCCCAGGGGTGTGTGTATAGTTTTGAATTAGAGTTTTCTCCAGATCTATGCCCAGGAGTGGAATTGCGGGACCCTATGGCAGCTGTATCTGTTGCTGCACGTCTCACATCAACCACCTGCACTCCAATCCTTGCTCTCAACGTCATCTTTGGGGAACCCAACCTGTGACAGGGACCTTGACAAGAAGAAATGGCTCAGGGAAAAGCTACCTGCACAGGGAGGAGATAGAGGCCATCGCCCCTGGGGTGCGGCGCGGAGAGTGGGCACAGAGATTTGTCATTTCACCCCCGATGCTCATCTCAGCCCTCCTGGCTGCCCCACTCTAGGTCACCTCGGGATACAGAGGTGACCCGGTTAGAGTCCCTGCCTGTGCAGGAATCTGGGGGCACCAGCGGGTCTGAATAATATTAGTGCAGGGTCTCCCCTGCGGCACTGGGGTTATTCGGGGCGGGTCATCCTCTGCTGAGGGCCCCTCCTGGGCACTGTGTGGGGTTTAGCAGCAGCCCTGGCCACACCCCTTTGATTCCAGGGGCCCCTCCCCCCCAGTTGTGACAACCACAGATTTTCCCCACACATCACGGAAGAACTGGGTGAGGCGGGGGCAGGATGGCCCTGGGCGAGGACAGCTGTGTTGAAGCAACCAGCCTGGCCCAGGGCAAGGTCTGCCCCAATCCCGTCAGCGCCTGCATTTAGACCTGCCCCTTTCCTCTCCCACCTCCTCTGCCCTGCAGTGGTCTCCGAGACATCATCGCCATGTGATAAATCACACCTTCTCAGTCGACTGTTTGCTGCCCTCGCTAGAACGTGAGCTCTTTGAGGACAGGGATGCTGTTATGTCCCCAGCACCTAGAAGAGTGTCTGCTGTGTAGTAGATGCTTCATAAATACTTGCTGAATAAAGGAGTTGAATAAAGGGATGAGTGGATGGATGAATGAAGGTTACAATGGAAGGAGGGGGGAGATTCCCTTTCTGGCTCTCGGGGGTTGGGAGATCAAGTGAAAGATCCGTCCTAAATAGGCTGATCAGCCTTCTGGGGTTCCCCGGGACTGAGGGTTTCCCCAGAGTTCCAGCGCTCAAACCTGAGCGGTCCTGGGCAAACTGGGGGCGGGTGTTGGTCACCCTATCTAAACACAGTAACAATTCCAGCTGCAATAGCAATGGCCAATGACCTCTATGGTCTTATTGACCATGCACAGTTCTTTACCTGGCAGGGAAGGGTGGGCCGGGATGGGAATTCTGGTGATCCAGGGCGGGTGAGGGCACACCCCGGGCTTGTGTAGGGGAGTCCAGGAAGGTTCTGGAGGAAGTGACAGTGACACAGGGGGGAGGGAGGAGTCTAAGGAAGAACATCCCACATGACAACGTGTGCCAATGGCCCTGGGCCCAAGGTCACACCTGACCAGGGCTTGCCTTTTTTTTTTTTTTTTTTCTAATTTACTTTTTCCCACATGGATATGCAATTGTCCTAATGCCATTTATTGAAAACTCCTTAATTTCCCCACTTTCTGTCATATCAAGTTCTCATAGATCTGTTTCTGGACCTTTATTCTATACCATAGAGCTATACGTCCCGTCCTTGCACCACTAGGGCTGTTTCATCACTATAACTTTATTTTTTATTCATTTATTTTTCTTGGCCATGCCGTGTGGCATGTGGGATCTTATTTCCCTGACCAGGGATCGAACCCGCGCCCCCTGCCAGTGGAAGCTCGGAGTCTTAATCACTGGACCTCCAGGGAAGTCCCCAGGGTTTGCTTTGACATCCATCGAATGGTGGCAGGTGGGCACGGGGAGCAGCTGTCTGTGAGCCATCCTGTGTAGAAATGCAGGCTGGAGGGGAGGACAGATGGAGCGGGAGGGGAAGAAGCGGAGGAGGGAGGGAGGGCGGGCGAGAGACAGACAGAGCATGAAAGCTGAAAAGAGCTCCTAGTGCCGGGAGCCTTGGAGCCAGAGCCTGGGAGCCAGGGTGACTGGCTCTCCTCCCTGGTGTGTGTGTGTGTGTTGCGGGGGGTGGCTCTGGGCTTCTCAGGCTGGGAATGGGGTGCACAGAGCAGGGACGGAGCAGGGACCCTTCTCTCTGGGACCTCGTGGGCCATCCTCAGCTCACAAAGCTGAGCCACTCCTGGCCCTACGAGTGGGGGGGCTTATCCTCCCTGTCCCCTGGATCACACCCCCTCACACACAACTTCCCCGTGTGTGTTCCCAGCAACCAAGAGAATCTGTTTTTAAAAGATTTGGGGGAGGGGGGTAAACATACAAACAAGAGCAGAATGGATACTTTTTCAGAATGTGAATGGCTCTGTGTAAGCCCACCCCCAGGGTAACCACAGTCCTGACCTCTAACACCCTTGACGAGTCAGCCTTGGTCTGGGCTTGCGGACCCACGGAAGCTTCCTCATCCCCTCCTTCAGATCCCGTCTCTCCCTTGGCGTCTTTGTGAGAAGCACCCGGGGAAGTGGGACTGCTAGGCTGTACTGCTGCTAGAACTCCACCTGGGCTCCACCAGGCTCCAGCCCCCCACCCTGTGCACCTCTCTGACCCTGAGGCACCTCAACTGGTAGCAGCCGCATCACCTTCCCTCCTGGGACTTGTGACACTTAAGGGAGACACCGCAAGGACAAGCCTTTGGCTCCCTGGCTGGCAAAGAGCAGGTGCTCAATTGTCATAAGTGTCCGTATCAGTGAGGGTTCTCCAGACAAACAGAAGCCATAGGGTGTGTGTGTGTATATACACACACACGTACATATGTACACGCGTACAAAAATATACAGCAGTGTATCTATGCAGTATGCATACACACATATACACATATAGTATATACAATACACACCTACCTGTATACACACATATAAAAGGCATAGTTTGTATATCTACAGTATGTATACACACATATGCACATAACATATACAATACCCACATACATAGACACTATACATACACACATATAAAATGCATCGTTTGTATGTATACAGTATGCACACATACGTATAACATATGCAATATACACACCTAGGTACATATATGTCATACATATAGACACACATACAAAGATACTTAGGTGTGTATATAGACAGTATACATACATACACATATAATACATGCAATACGTACACGTACATACATATAGACACACATATACACCTACATATAAAAGCATATAGCATAAAAATATATATGTACTGTATATATAAATTCATCGTATGTACACGTACATATATCATATATATCAGATATATACATATATACAATGTATACACACACATACACACCTATATGTAAATATGCGCATGTACATACACATATAAATACATACGCAAGTGTGTATATAACAGTATATACATATATACATGTAACACCTAGAAACATATACACATACAGGTATACAACATATATACACACCTATATATAAATACACACTGTATACATACATACAGTGTACATAAACTGTATATCTACACACACCCATATATCAATATATGGGTGTGTGTATATACACAGCATGTTCACATTTATAAAATGTATACTATATATATGCACATACATACATGTATACAATATATACACACAAATATATAGGCTTGTATGTATACTGTATATAGTACTTACACATATACTACAAACGCACGCACATATAAACATACGTGTATACATATATATAATATGTATGCACACATATAGAAATTAATAGGCTTGTATATATTCAGTATTTTTACATATATAGTTTTGTTTTAAGGAGTTGACTCATGTGACCGTGAGGCAGGCAAGTCAGGGCAGGACTCTGGGCTGGAGACACAGGGAAGAGCTGATGTCCCAAGGCCATTGGAGGAACAGTTCCCTCTTTCTTCGGAACCTCATTTTTCTCTCCAGTCCTTCAGCTGATGGACCAGGCCCACCCACGCCACGGCATTGACAATCTCCTTTACCCAAGGTGGACCAATTTCAGTGTTCATCTCTTCTGAAAAATACCTTCCTGGCCACATCTGGAATAATGTTTGTGGTTGCCGGGGCCCCACGCAGTGCGCACATGAGATTAACCATCCCCGTGGCGATGATGACACTTTATTTTCTCCCTTGACCATTGTCACTACTATTCCAATTAAAATGGCAGCGCCATGAGGGCAGGGCATTTCCTTTTTTGCCAGTACTGAGCGTCCAGGGTCTGGTGCCTAGCATAGGCTAAATACAGGGCATTTTTGTGAACAGAAGCCGGGATTCCGGCTGTCATATTTAATGAGGAATTATAGTCTTATTATTGGGTGGGTGTGTGTGTGTGTGTGTGTGTGTGTGTGTGTGTGTGTGTCACGGTACGTCAAGGGCGGGAGTCGAACCCGCCACCCCAAGCCCCGAGGGGGTCTCCCCGGGTCCCGACTTCGGGCCGGTGCGGGTGGCCGGGGGCAGCCGAAGACGTGCGTGCGTGCGTGCGTGCGTGCGTAGGTGGAGCGGGCGAGTCCACGGGGTGGGCGGCGCGCGCGCGCGCGCCGCGAGTGAGTGGTTCAGCCCGGCCCCGGCTCATTGTGCTCGCCTCACGCCGGCCCGAGTTGGCGGCAGCGCTGGAGGTCCCGGGCCTGTGACCACAAAGAGGGAGCCGGGGGCCAGACGGGAGCGCGGCGGCGGCGGCGGCGGCGGCGGCGGCGGCGGTGGCTGAGGTCCAGGCCAGGCCCCCTCCCCTCAGCCTCCCGCCCGCCCGCCCGCCTGCCCGCCTGCCCCGCCCCCGCCGGCGGGCGTCCCGCCCCTCCCCCCAACCGCCAGACTAGCCTGGTGCGGGGGCCGCGCGCGAAGACATGGGGGAGAAGTTGGAGCCCAGGCTGGAGTCGTCCGTGGGGGCCGAGCCCGCCGTCTACCCGTGGCCGCTGCCGGTCTACGTGAGTGCCACCCGTCCCCTCTTCCCGGACCCCCGCCCCTCTTCCCCCACGGCGCGCGCTGAGCCCACCGAGAAACGGAGCGACTCGAGTCGCCAGACCCTCTTTGGAGCCCCCCTTCCCGCCCCGCCGTGGTTCTCCGCGGCCGTGTCCAGCCCCCGCGCGCAGGGTGGGCAGAGGGGAGCCGGGGCCGGCCGGGGGCGCAGACTCGGCCGCGGGGACCCCGCGCTTCCGAGGGGCGCCCGAGGCGGGCTGCCGTTGGCTCTGTAGGGCTGGGGACCCCGGTCCCCCCGGGCCTGGACTGCCGGCGGGCTTGCCCTTCCGTACTTCATGATCTGACATGTAGGGTTTCTTTTTCCTGGTAGTTTATTCTTAGCGCTGTCAACGTGCTTAGCTTTTTTATTTTTGAGGACACCCTTTCCTTCCTCTCTCCAGTTTTTTGTGTTTTTGTTTTGTTGTGTTTTAGTTAGGCATTTTGTCCCTCTGATCTTGAGTGGGTGGGCTGGCTGGACCCTTGGAGAGGAGGCGTTGTCTCCCCTAATTTGAGTGGGTGGGCTGGCAGGGCCCTTGGAACGGAGGCATTGTGTCCTGTAATTTTAGTGGGTGGGCTGGCTGGACCCTTGGAGAGGAGGCATCCTGTCCCCTGATCTTGAGTGGCCTTTGGCAAATGACACGCCGAACGGAAATTTACACAGGCGTCCGGTGATTCCAGAAATGCAGGGTGTCCGGGCAGGTGGGCGCCCGGCCTCTCGTCCCCCGTGGCGGCGTGGTGCGCGTGTTGTTGTCTCAGGGTTTAGGCTTGGGCCCTGCAGCCCACCTTCGGGAGGGAAAGCGCAGCGGGCGCCTTGGGCCGGCGCCTTTGGGGCGCCCTTTCGTGCGCTCGGCTTGCGGGGGACCGGCCTGCAGGGGAGCCGGCGGGGAAGCCCGCGCGACCCGCCGCCCCTCGCGCGGGCTCCGTGTGTCTCAGTTTGTGGAAACTGTGTCGCGGCCGGGTGCGGGTCGGGACGCTGGGACCGCCTGGGAGCCGTTGTTGACTCCGGTCCCCGGTTCTCCGCAGTTCTCCGAGGTCGGAGGGTTTCCAGCCCGCCACTGCGCGCTGGCGCCTTCTATTTTTTGCTCTTCCTGTGGCCAGAGGCGCGGCTGAGTTGTGCACCCATCCCTCACTCTCCGTGTCCCTCTTCCTTTATTGTCTGGTTACTCGCTGGTTACTTTCCTCCCTCCCATTTTATCATTATCTGTGAGTTTTATTAACATGACGTTTACTCCCTCTTTTAAATTAATAATGAAGGAAACTGTGAAATGGTACTTTTATCTTTAATGGCTGATGCTGTAAAAGTGACAATTGCAATGCAAGCATCTTTCCCTCACTTGACTCCTGTCATGCATCTCAGTAGTGTCTCTGTGACAGGACTTGAAATGATAGCACCCACATCTCTTGCAGCTCATTCACACTGAAGGGATATAATCCTCGGTTTGCTATCACAGCCACTTGCCCAGCTCAGACTGTGATGTCACAAACCAAAGATGATTCTCCCTCAGCAGGAAGAAGCCGGAGAGATGAATCTCCCCCATGATGGACCATCAGCCTTATTCAAATTTGGTCACTTCATGAAGAAAAATTAACCATAATAAAGATCAAAGATACCGGCTAGTTGAAATAGCCTGTTGAATTAAGCTTGAAAAACTTTTCCATGATACTGGAATGAAGGAAGTTCTTTCAAAATTCTAAGGAAAAATTTGAGAGTTATAATAATGCAGATATCAGTAAATATTTATGGAATTAAAAATATTATGTAGTGCTGGTCCCTTTAAATGTTAACACTTAAAAATAACTTCTAGGTATGTTTCTTATTTTCTATGCAAAATTATGTGGCTTGCTATTTCAGACAAAGATGACATATCAATCTGAAAAGAGTCGGCAAAGACACAAAATGGATGTACTTTCTCTTGACCTATACACCTACTTTTATGTTCTCATGGTTTAAATAAAAAGTACAGCTTTTGGGTTATTTAAGAAGAGCAGAAGCTAAAAATACAGTACTAAATATCATTGCAAGGATTTGGTAGCCAAAACATTTGCTCCATTTCTAGGAAAGAATCCATTAAGACAAAATTATATTACTTTTATAATATAATACTTTTTATATCGTGTGCGCTTGAAAAACATTCTAAGTTACAGAAACAATTAGACAGTCATTGAGTACTCCCCAAGATGTTCAAAATCTCTTTAGTTGTTAAATCTATCAACACACAACACAAAAACTCTCATAAATAAACCACATCTTCAGGTATCCAACCAAATCTTCTAGCATAAAATTCCTTATCCGTTTGTACCCATGAGATGCTAAAGTTGAAGCAGTTTTCAACTTGAATCATTGATAAATGATGTGTTAAAAATTAGCTAATGTTTTTATTCTTTACTTTTTCACTTAAAATGAAGAAGAAACTGTAGATTGGGCTAATTTGGAATAAATTGCTATAGAGTTGTTTTTGGAAAGCTGTTATTTAAATCTCAATAATCATTATTCAGAATGGGTTATTATAGAGGAATAGCTTGATTTAGATAGGAAAGAGAAATGAAGGTTCACTGGGACTGATGCTAACCAGGGCTAAAGGGGAGGTGGGTTTGCTCATCCATTGTCTTTAGAAGATAAATCATAGAAGCAACGTCCCTAACCTGGTGGGACCTGGGTCTCTTTGTACATTACAATGAGTAAATAAAATCCAGAAGACTTGAGGAATGTCATTTTATACCCCCTTCAGTTCTATCTATTGGAAGCAAATTGTTTGAGTATAATATTGTTAATCTCTTCTTTTTGCCTAAGTTAAACAACTCTTTGAGTTGAAATAGTTTTGTAACTTAAAAAATATATGCCTATTTTCAAAGCATGTCAGGTTACAAAATATAATGAGGAAAAAGATGAATTCTTAAGGGTTCAGGTCCATGTCAGTACAGTTAAAAAATACTTTTAGTGAGGGCTGGTATACAAAGTATTTTGAAATTTTTAAATAAACATTTTTCTCTGCAACAAATTGATACACTACAGTATTACTGCTTGTATTTGAATTGCTGCTTTCCTTTACTGGAAAATGACGGGTGAATTTCTGTAATGAATTCCGACTTATGACATTTAAGGTTATTTATAGACTGTCTTGAAGAGAGTGATGGGATCATGTAATTTACTCTATTAATTAAAAGTTGAAAGAAGGAAAGAATTCAGTGAAATGGAAGAATTTCAAATTTGACTTATCAGGCAAGTACTGAATAATTACTTTAGATAGATTTCCCTATA
Organism: Eschrichtius robustus; assembly: GCF_028021215.1. Taxonomy (NCBI): domain Eukaryota; kingdom Metazoa; phylum Chordata; class Mammalia; order Artiodactyla; family Eschrichtiidae; genus Eschrichtius; species Eschrichtius robustus. The sequence goes on from NC_090824.1 coordinate 78,569,042, forward strand.
TTATCGGAAGATAATCTCCTATATCATCTCTTACCACCATCAGAAAACCACCCCCCAAAAGGGGGACCTCATTCATATTGAAAATAACTTCTTAACGTGCAGGCATTACAGTAGGGCATTCTAGACACTGGGGGAGGGAAAAACCATTGTATTTTTTTCTAACATTCATGTTCAACTTATTTCCAAAGTTCTTTAAAGTGTGGCATTCTTACAGGTAGACAATGTTGCTGAACAAGCGTTTGTTTCTTCCCTGTTCTTCCCCCAGGCTCAAAGATTTGGAAAGAGATAGTTAACAGAAAAGGTAAGGTAATCTCCACCTTAACAAAATATATGATCAAATGTGACCATTTGACAGATACTATGTAGTTCATAAAAACAAAATTAAGTGGAATTGGCTCTCTTTTCCCTAAAGTTGAGGATGACGTGGATGTTTCTGTCTAATGTGCTGTACTAATAGGCTATTATGGGTTAGCTTTTGGTAACTCATCGAGTTTCCCAGTCTGGGTTCCGTACCATCAAGTCTGGATTATAACTTGTCCTGGTCACACTGTTTTTCCAAATCAGTTTTGTTCTAGTACTCTATTATGTGTCTGTTTCACCTCTAATCTTTCCATTTGTCACCACTCTGGAGATGGTGTGTGATATGATCTTAACGGAAACATCAGGAACATGTCTTGTGAATATTTAGTTTTCTTTTTGGCCGACTCAGCATTGCCTGCCATTCAGTCATTGTTATGTGACCAGGCAGTGTAACTATTTGTGTATTAGTCCATTGGTTCCTACCTTGGGAATGTGGAGACTTGTAAACCTCTGTCCTTCCCTTAGGAATGCATGAAGGAGAAACGGAATCTCTTGCGTGAATTTCTGCAGACAGAAATAAAGAATCAGTTGTGTGACTTGAAAACCAAACTACATAGAGAAGAATTATCAGAGGTAAGTCGTCAGCATCCCGGCGGCTAGAAAACGTTTCCTCCCATGTAACTTGTCTGTGACCAGGGAGGCAGAATAATCCCACCTCTCCCTGTTCCCTGATAGTTATGAAGGAAGCGCCTGTGTTTCCTTATTCTCTCATGGCCCCTTGTTTACAGTCACTGCTACTTAAATGATCCTTTCCTGCTGTAGGAGGGCTACCTGGCTCAAGGCAGATCCCTTTTAAATAAAGATTTGTCCTTGGAGAACAGAGCTCATGCTTTCAGTTGGGAAGTGAACGGCTGTCTAGAAAACGGGAGCCAGACAAGTGGTGAGGAGCGCAGAGTGGAAATAGCAGAGAAAAACAAGTCCCCCAAACCTGTTTCCAAACTTTGCATGCCCAGGAGAAGCAAGTCCGATGGAGAAACAAACTGTAAGAGCGCTTGACTCGTTTGACCTCGTTGGAATCTGGTACCACCTAAGGGGAGGACAGACTTGGCGCCATAGGGTCTGTCTGTTCCCCCCACACACAACCCCTCCACCGGCAGTACTTGTTTTTTGTGTATCCTTTTTTTTGGTGGGGGGATGGCTGTGTTGCTCGGCTTGTACCATCTTAGTTCTCCAACCAGGGATCGAACCCCGGCCCTTGGCAGTGAGAGTGCCGAGTCTTAACCACTGGACCGCCGTGGAATTCCCTCTTGTGTATACGTCTAACTAGCTTAGATATATATACTTTAAATTTTTGTCTTCAACCAAGTTATAGAGCATTAGATCCCCAAATGCGGTTGAATTTATGAGGTATAAGATAACAGGAGCTGCTGATATCTATGACTTGTAAGTTACATGCCTGTTTAAGCTAAACATTTATTCTTAGACTCCTTCCCCACTTGTAGTCAGAGTAACTCTTCTGGAATTTTTAAAAAAAGAGCATGGGACTTGAGCTCAGGTCAGGTGCTTGGCCACTTCATCTTTTGACGAAATAAACGGAGGCTCTGTTTCCTTGTGCGTCTCAGGGTTGGGCCCCTCATACAAGAGCTTGTGTTGAAATGGCCCAGCAGACTGGCAGGTGCTAATTTGATGAGTTTATCAAGATGGTGGTTGCTGAGAATAAGAAGAGAAGGTTACTTAATCCTCAGAACCTGGTCTCTGCACCAGCTTGGTAATGCTGAAGAACTGTACCTTGGCTGTGAACTCTTTATTCCTAGTGGCTTTTTTGTTTCTTTTTCTTTAAGCAGCTGAAGTCTCATCTAGCCCCAGGATTAGAAGGCAAACTGCCAGGCAGACCACCATCACATCTCATTTCACAAGGAGGTCAGTATATAATGAATGGACAGCCCCCATTTTAGGGGCCAACGGTTTTTGGTAAAACACATATAAATTAGTAGGATGTAACTTAGTAATTCTGACTTCCACATTGCTTCGGTTTTCCTTTTGATATTCTGTTATTAGACATTCGTGAACAGCATTTCTGAAGATCTCATCCATTTTTACTCTTCACATAGGCAACTTCAAATGTACATGCACAGAATTACCAAGGATAGTAAAATGAACCCCTGTGTACCTATCACCCAGTGTCAACAGTTAACATCTCCTGGCTGTTGTTTCATCTATACCCCCACATGCTCCAAGTGAAAATTGTTCCAAATGGATTACAGCTCCATACCCACCCATCTCCTCCCAGTTGGATTACTTTGAAACAAATCGGACAGGTCATCTTATCCACACATACTGTATTTCTAGATGACAAGGTCTCTTTCTCTGACAAGTTTTTTATTCATATTTTGCCATAATTGCTAACATCTAGCAAACAGTCTTTTGAAGAAGACAAAACAGGCCTTATAAAGTGTAACAGTTCCTTACTAACAAATATATAGCAGTGTTCATTCTTCCCCTTGTGTAACAGAGTTTGGTTGATTTGCTCCTTAAGCCTTTCGAGTGATAGATTCCTTATCTTCTTGCCATTGATTTAAAGAAAATAGGTCTTTTTTTCTAATAGCGTCTAGGTCTGGCTGACTGCATCGTTTTGGTGGTTAATGTGTTCCCTTGCCTCCAGTTTTCTGTAAACTGGTAGTTAGGTCTAGAGTCTTGATCAGATTCCAGCTTTATTTTGTGAGACTTCATTGACAGCATGGGGCTGTCCATCAGAGGCATGTAATGTCTCTTCGGTGATTGTAGCAGCCATTGATCAAAGTCTAGATCCATTATTTCTTAAGGTTTGCAAAATGGTGGTATTCTAAACCTGTCATCCAAAGAAACATTAAGCTCGAAGCTTCTTTTAATGTCCTGGCAAAAAGGGCTTCTCAGAGGGAAGAGGGGACCATGCCCTGAATCTTTCCAAAGAGAGGGTACTCTTGGTAGGGAGGAATATGAGTTGTTTCGTGCCCACTGGAGGTCTAGGGTCTGGTGAGCTAACAGTTGGCTTTACTGTGTGTGTGTGTGTGACAGGCCTGCCAAACGGAAACCTGAGGAAGACCCTGAAAAAGCAAAATCGGATGATTCTGTCGATGAAGAAGAAAAAGACCAGGTAGGGCTCGCATTTAAGTTTCTTAACTCTGCCTTTTTTTGGTACACTTGCTGGTAATTGTGAATTTATACTTGGTCTGTCTATGGACCGTAAGTGACCGAGAGGGTGTTAGAACACACCCCTGGACCCAGGGCAGTACGAAGTGTATTATGGTTAGCCCCGAGGACTCAGCAGGCCCGTAACTTTGGTCTGTTCTCTCCTGTCTACCTTCCTACGTCTCCAGCTGTCAAGATTTGACAGTCGAACCAGCAGATGTGATGTGTTCAAAGCATTTGCTTCTGATGTCAGATAAGCTCCTTTCCCACATCGAATTTCTCTATAAAAGCAGAATTGTCGTGTTATTATGTGTATTGTAACAATGCTGCTTAGACTTTTTAGGTTAGAAAACTGGTGGCTTGCCAGAGACCTCCAATATAGAAAATGTCAGTCTCCAGCACTGTCTCATGTGACTTGAGGGGCAAACCTAGGTACTACCAGATGGTCACACGCTCTCTATTTCATTCCTGCCACAGGATTAGCTGTGTAAGTCGGGAAGTCTGTAGGTTTACAGGTGGGTAGTAAATGCCCTGTTACCTGCTAAAGATGAGTATCCGTGGTTTGCTCTAAGGCAGGGTTTCTCAACCAAGGCATTGACTTTTGGGGCCAGATAAACCTTTGCTGTGGTGTGTGAGTCCTGTGCATCGTAGAGTGTTTAGCAAGGTCCCGACCTCTTACTCACTAGGTGCCCGTAACATTCCCTCTCTCTCCTCCCAGTCGTGACAGCCAAAATCACCTTCAGACTTCCCCAGATGTCCCCTGGGGGGCACAGTTGCACTCAGTGAGAAGCAGTGGACTCAAGGCTACCAATATCTTTGAGGTAGACTTGACGTCCTGTTGTGAAAGACATACTCATTCTCCTGTTTTTATTTTGGAAATTAGATGCCACTGTTCATGATCGTTATTCAGATGTCTGTCATTAAGCTTCGTCAGACTACCCACTCACAGGTGGGACACTGAGACAGAGGGAAACAGCTTGTCCAAGTCACATGGCCACATCCCTTGCCTCCTAAGAAAACGTGTCACAAGTGAAAGCAAGCTGGCTCTTGTAATATTGACAAGTCTTTTTCTTTAAACAAATGTGCCAGTTTTAGAGTTGTTCTTTGCCCTCTAACCTTTTGGAGGGCTTACATAGCCTTCAAGCTTCTAAAGAAACGAACTGGGGCACTCTTTCCCAAGCAGGAAGCAGTTTCACTGGCAGTGTGTGAGAGGCCTTGGGGACTTGGAGGATGAACACTTGTCGAAACGGGGTGTATCCCGATATGCTAGAGTAAGGCTCGGTGCACCACACCGGTGTTATCAGGTGGTGCTGGTCAAATAAGTAGTACTACAGAGAGAATCTTACTTTAGTCAATTTCAAGTTTTTGAGATCTCACTATGTTTTTTAAAACAGGTGTTAAATACATGCATTTGGTAAAACAGTACAAAAGGCTGTTTGGTACATAGCAGCCAAAGAAAAACAATGTGGCTATTCCGTGCTGAGCTATGCTGTGAGCATTATCAAGTAAATACTGGATTCTGAGGCCTTTGTTCAGGAACAAAAAAGAATATAAAATATCTCATTACCACAACTAAGGAGCTGGCCTGTGGCAACTAAGACCCGGCACAATTAACTAACTAACTGACTATTTCTTTCTTTTTTTTTTTTTTCTTTATGACAAAAGACTTAAAAATGACCACGGTTAAAGATTTGATGAAAGTTCATAATAATGCAGTTGACAAGAAAATTAGTTATTTCTGAGATATACATTTTAAAGTAATAACTAGGATTATTACATATAACATTATACCAGAACATATAAGATTTTTAGCAATTTCATGTAATGTCTGAAACATTTCTATTAACATATTTCCATACATATTTCCATACACATACAAATATAAGATTTTTAGAAATTTCATGTAATGTCTGAAACATTTATATTAACATATTTCCATACAAATAACCCAATGAAAGTTTAGTATTAGTTGTTTTGTTTGTTTGTTTATACTGCAGGTTCTTATTAGGCATCAATTTTATACACATCAGTGTATACATGTCAATCCCAATCGCCCAATTCAGCACCCCACCATCCCCACCCCACCGCAGTTTTCCCCCCTTGGTGTCCATATGTCCATTCTCTACATCTGTGTCTCAACTTCTGCCCTGCAAACTGGCTCATCTGTACCATTTTTCTAGGTTCCACATACATGCATTAATATACGATATTTGTTTTTCTCTTTCTGACTTACTTCACTCTGTATGACAGTCTCTAGATCCATCCACGTCTCAACAAATGACTCAATTTCGTTCCTTTTTATGGCTGAGTAATATTCCATTGTATATATGTACCACAACTTCTTTATCCATTCGTCTGTCGATGGGCATTTAGGTTGCTTCCATGACCTGGCTATTGTAAATAGTGCTGCAATGAACATTCGGGTGCATGTGTCTTTTTGAATTACGGTTTTCTCTGGGTATATGCCCAGTAGTGGGATTGCTGGGTCATATGGTAATTCTATTTTTAGTTTTTTAAGGAACCTCCATATTGTTCTCCATAGTAGCTGTATCAATTTACATTCCCACCAACAGTGCAAGAGGGTTCCCTTTTCTCCACACCCTCTCCAGCATTTGTTGTTTGTAGATTTTCTGATGATGCCCATTCTAACAGGAGTGAGGTGATACCTCATTGTAGTTTTGATTTGCATTTCTCTAATAATTAGTGATGTTGAGCATCTTTTCATGTGCTTCGTGGCCGTCTGTATGTCTTCTTTGGAGAAATGTCTGGTTAGGTCTTCTGCCCATTTTTGGATTGGGGTGTTTGTTTCTTTAATATTGAGCTGAATGAGCTGTTTATATATTTTGGAGATTAATCCTTTGTCCGTTGATTCATTTGCAAATATTTTCTCCCATTCTGAGGGTTGTCTTTTCGTCTTGTTTATGGTTTCCTTTGCTGTGCAAAAGCTTTGCAGTTTCGTTAGGTCCCACTTGTTTATTTTTGTTTTTATTTCCATTACTCTAGGAGGTGGATCAAAAAAGGTCTTGCTGTGATTTATGTCAGAGAGTGTTCTTCCTATGTTTTCCTCTAAGAGTTTTATAGTGTCCACTCTTATATTTAGGTCTCTAATCCATTTTGAGTTTATTTTTGTGTATGGTGTTAGGGAGTATTCTAATTTCATTCTTTTACATGTAGCTGTCCAGTTTTCCCAGCACCACTTATTGAAGAGACTGTCTTTTCTCCATTGTATATCTTTGCCTCCTTTGTCGTAGATTAGTTGACCATAGGTGCGTGGGTTAATCTCTGGGCTTTCTATCTTGTTCCATTGATCTGTGTTTCTGTTTTTGTGCCAGTACCATATTGTCTTGATTACTGTAGCTTTGTAGTATAGTCTGAAGTCAGGGAGTCTGATTCCTCCAGCTCCATGTTTTTCCCTCAAGACTGCTTTGGCTATTCGGGGTCTTTTGTGTCTCCATACAAATTTTAAGAGGATTTGTTCTAGCTCCGTAAACAATGCCATTGGTAATTTGATGGGGATTGCATTGAATCTGTAGATTGCTTTGGGTAGTATACTCATTTTCACAATGTTGATTCTTCCAATCCAAGAACATGGTATATCTCTCCATCTGTTGGTATCATCTTTAATTTCTTTCATCAGTGTCTTATAGTTTTCTGCATACAGGTCTTTTGTCTCCCTAGGTCGGTTTATTCCTAGGTATTTTATTCTTTTTGTTGCAATGGTAAATGGGAGTGTTTCCTTAATTTCTCTTTCAGATTTTTCATCATTAGTGTATAGGAATGCAAGAGATTTCTGTGCATTAATTTTGTATCCTGCAACTTTACCATATTCATTGATTAGCTCTAGCAGTTTTCTGGTGGCAGTTTTAGGATTCTCTATGTATAGTATCATGTCATCCGCAACCAGTGACAGTTTTACTTCTTCTTTTCCAATTTGTAGTCCTTTTATTTCTTTTTCTTCTCTGATTGCCGTGGCTAGGACTTCCAGAACTATGTTGAATAATAGTGGTGAGAGTGGACATCCTTGTCTCGTTCCTGATCTTAGAGGAAATGCTTTCAGTTTTTCAGCATTGAGAATGATGTTTGCTGTGGGTTTGTCATATATGGCCTTTATTATGTTGAGGTAGGTTCCCTCTATGCCCACTTTCTGGAGAGTTTTTATCAGAAATGGGTGTTGAATTTTGTCAAAAGCTTTTTCTGCATCTATTGAGATGATCATATGGTTTTTATTCTTCAATTTGGTAATATGGTGTATCACATTGATTGATTTGCGTATGTTGAAGAATCCTTGCATCCCTGGGATAAATCCCACTTGATCGTGGTGTATGATCCTTTTAATGTGTGGTTGGATTCTGTTTGCTAGTATTTTGTTGAGGATTTTTGCATCTATATTCATCAGTGATATTGGTCTGTAATTTTCTTTTTTTGTAGTGTCTTTGTCTGGTTTTGGTATCAGGGTGATGGTGGCCTCACAGAATGAGTTTGGGAGTGTTCCTTCCTCTGCAATTTTTTGGAAGAGTTTGAGAAGGATGGGTGTTAGCTCTTCTCTAAATGTTTGATAGAATTCACCTGTGAAGCCATCTGGTCCTGGACTTTTGTTTGTTGGAAGATTTTTAATCACAGTTTCAATTTCATGACTTGTGATTGGTCTGTTCCTATTTTCTGTTTCTTCCTGGTTCAGTCTTGGAAGGTTATACCTTTCTAAGAATTTGTCCATTTCTTCCAGGTTGTCCATTTTATTGGCATAAAGTTGCTTGTAGTAGTCTCTTAGGATGCTTTGTATTTCTGCGGTGTCTGTTGTAACTTCTCCTTTTTCATTTCTGATTTTATTGATTTGAGTCCTCTCCCTCTTTTTCTTGATGAGTCTGGCTAATGGCTTATCCATTTTGTTTATCTTCTCAAAGAACCAACTTTTAGTTTTATTGATCTTTGCTATTGTTGTCTTTGTTTCTATTTCGTTTATTTCTGCTCTGATCTTTAAGATTTCTTTCCTTCTGCTAACTTTGGGTTTTGTTTGTTCTTCTTTCTCTAGTTTCTTTAGGTGTAAGGTTAGATTGTTTACTTGAGATTTTTCTTGTTTCTTTAGGTAGGCTTGTATAGCTATAAACTTCCCTCTTAGAACTGCTTTTGCTGCATCCCATAGGTTTTGGGTCGTCGTGTTTTCATTGTCATTTGTCTCTAGGTATTTTTTTGTTTCCTCTTTGATTTCTTCAGTGATCTCTTGGTTATTTAGTAACGTATTGTTTAGCCTCCATGTGTTTGTCTTTTTTACGTTTTTTTCCCTGTAATTCATTTCTAATCTCATAGCGTTGTGGTCAGAAAAGATGCTTGATATGATTTCAATTTTCTTAAATTTACTGAGGCTTGATTTGTGACCCAAGATGTGATCTATCCTGGAGAACGTTCCGTGCGCACTTGAGAAGAACGTGTAATCTGCTGTTTTTGGGTGGAATGTCCTATATATATCAATTAAATCTATCTGGTCTATTGTGTCATTTAAAGCTTCTGTTTCCTTATTTATTTTCATTTTGGATGATCTGTCCATTGGTGGAAGTGAGGTGTTAAAGTCCCCCACTATTACTGTGTTACTGTCGATTTCCTCTTTTATAGCTGTTAGCAGTTGCCTTATGTATTGAGGTGCTCCTGTGTTGGGTGCATATATATTTATAATTGTTATATCTTCTTCTTGGATTGATCCCTGGATCATTATGTAGTGTCCTTCCTTGTCTCTTGTAACATTCTTTATTTTAAAGTCTATTTTATCTGATACGAGTATAGCTACTCCAGCTTTCTTTTGATTTCCATTTGCATGGAATATCTTTTTCCATCCCCTTACTTTCAGTCTGTATGTGTCCCTAGGTCTAAAGTGGGTCTCTTGTAGACAGCATATATATGGGTCTTGTTTTTGTATCCACTCAGCCAGTCTATGTCTTTTGGTTGGGGCATTTAATCCATTCACGTTTAAGGTAATTATCGATATGTATGTTCCTATGACCATTTTCTTAATTGTTTTGGGTTTGTTTTTGTAGGTCCTTTTCTTCTCTTGTGTTTCCCACTTAGAGAAGTTCCTTTAGCATTTGTTGTAGAGCTGGTTTGGTGGTGCTGAATTCTCTTAGCTTTTGCTTGTCTGTAAAGCTTTTGATTTCTCCATCAAAGCTAAATGAGATCCTTGCTGGGTAGAGTAATCTTGGTTGTAGGTTCTTCCCTTTCATCACTTTAAGTATGTCATGCCACTCCCTTCTGGCTTGCAGAGTTTCTGCTGAGAAATCAGCTGTTAACCTTATGGGAGTTCCCTTGTATGTTATTTGTCGTTTTTCCCTTGCTGCTTTCAATAATTTTTCTTGGTCTTTGATTTTTGCCACTTTGATTACTATGTGTCTCGGCGTGTTTCTCCTTGGGTTTATTCTGTATGGGACTCTCTGCGCTTCCTGGACTTGGGTGGCTATTTCCTTTCCCATGTTAGGGAAGTTTTCGACTATAATCTCTTCAAATATTTTCTCTGGTCCTTTCTCTCTCTCTTCTCCTTCTGGGACCCCTATAATGCGAATGTTGTTGCGTTTAATGTTGTCCCAGAGGTCTCTTAGGCTGTCTTCATTTCGTTTCATTCTTTTTTCTTTAGTCTGTTCCGCAGCAGTGAATTCCACCATTCTGTCTTCCAGGTCACTTATCCGTTCTTCTGCCTCAGTTATTCTGCTATTGATTCCTTCTAGTGTAGTTTTCATTTCGGTTATTGTATTGGTCATCTCTGTTTGTTTGTTCTTTAATTCTTCTAGGTCTTTGTTAACCATTTCTTGCATCTTCTCAATCTTTGCCTCCATTCTTATTCCGAGGTCCTGGATCGTCTTCACTATCATTATTCTGAATTCTTTTTCTGGAAGGTTGCCTATCTCCACTTCATTTAGTTGTTTTTCTGGGGTTTTTTCTTGTTCCTTCATCTGGTACATGGCCCTCTGCCTTTTCATCTTCTCTATCTTTCTGTAACTGTGGTTTTTGGTCCACAGGCTGCAGGATTGTAGTTTCTCTTGCTTCTGCTGTCTGCCCTCTGGTGGTTGAGGCTATCTAAGAGGCTTGATGGGAGGCTCTGGTCCTGACTATTTCTTAAAATCTCATTGATAGGTATTTAATATGATTTTTAAAAATTTATTTATTTATTTAATTTATTTATTTTTGGCTGCGTTGGGTCTTCCTTGCTGCGTGTGTGCTTTCTCCAGTTGCGGTGAGCGGGGGCTACTCTTCGTTGCGGTGCGTGGGCTTCTCATTGCGGTGGCTTCTCTTGTTGCGGAGCACGGGCTCTAGGCGCGCGGGCTTCAGTAGTTGGGGCACGAGGACTCAGTAGTTGTGGCTTTTGGGCTCTAGAGCGCAGGCTCAGTAGTTGTGGCGCACGGGCTTCATTGCTCCGCGGCGTGTGGGAACTTCCCGGACCAGGGCTTGAACCCTTGTCCCCTGCATTGGCAGGCGGATTCTTAACCACTGCGCCAGCAGGGAAGCCCAGGCTCCAGCCTTTTTAAAAATGTGTTCCTTCCACCTTCGTGGAGCCGGCGTAGGGGATGGGGAGGAGTGAGAACCCGATTGGCAGGGGTCCGGTCGCAACCCCGGAAGGGGACGGGGGACGATCTAAGAGGTGGCACCGGGCCACAGTCGACCCCCAGTGACAGCTAACAGCTGCAGTGCTGCCCCTTCCTGCCCCAGGACCTGAGCTCAGGTCCCGGGGCGGCTGGAGAAACGCACTGTTTTTTGGTGAGGTGCTCTTACTTACTGTGTGGAGCTGCTCCGGCTGCCCCGGCGACCACACCCCTGCAGGGCCCTGTGCCCGTCCTCCCTGCCCCCTGCCCAGGGCTCGGAGAACAGCAGTCTCTGTGGGGCAACCCGCTTCCAAGCCCTTCAGTGACCACGGAGGACTGGGAACGGGCTGGGCTACCGGGGAGCCTGGGCATCCAACACCTGAGCTCAGCCCTGGGGGCTCACGTGAGGGCAGGGGCTGGGGGTTGCGGGCGGTGAGCGGAGGGGCCTCCAGCCGGCATCAGCCTGGGCCCTGGACCCGGGGAAAGGCCTCACCCTCTCAGTCCTGACCTGCCGCTCAGGAACCCTGTGGCCCACCAGCCCGAGGCTTGTGTCGCCCGCCATGGACTGCCCGGCACACGGCTGGGGTGCCAACGCCACACCTGGATTTTGCACGGGGACCACCTGGGGGCTCGGTGCACAGGAAGACGAGCAGCCCCCAGGCCCCGACACGCCCCTTCCATATCCATCGAGAGGTGCCTGATGGAAGGCCGGCTGTGCTCCTTTTCAAGCCCCAGGGAATTCACACGAACAGCCCTCCCGGCCACGGGGTGCCTGCCCACCGGCTCTGGGCCTGTGACCAGCCCAGAACACAGAAGGCACCGAAGTGGGTGCAGGGAGCTGAGCCGGGGCTGCAGAAGGGCAGACACCACAGCCTGGTCCACAACCGACTGCCCTAGGGCGGGTGAGAACGGGCGGGCAGGCTGAGGGGAGGACAGAGCGTGGCACCGCCTGCCCGCCTGGGCCACGGGGAGAAGGTCGGGGCGCCGCCCGCGCGCTCGCTCCGCTGCCTGGCGTCCTTTGTGGGGGCGAAGGGCCGGAGGCAGGGCTCCCGAGGAGCTCAAAGGCCCGGGAAGGACACACGGGACGGTCCAGAGCCACCCTACCGCTCCAGTGGTGCAGCACCCTCTCTGAATTCCTACTGCCACCAAAACACATCCCTAAGGCCTTTGGGAAGAATCGCTAGGACCCAGGAAGGCAGCCCCCTGCTGTGGTCCAGACTTCAGCAGCTGCCGATGATCAGAGGGAGCCAGCCGGCCGGCCTTGAGCAGGAGGACAGGACACGGGGACAGGGACAGCCACAGCCGGGCTTCCCACAGCTGTGCCCACCGCCAGAACCAGCTCCAGCCAATCACAGCCCCCGAGATGCCAAACAGTGACGGGCGAGAGGCTGGCAGGAAACTGACACCCCCTCACTGGAGAGCCTGCCCGGCCGGGGTGCGGGGCACCATCCCCGTCTGAACTCACCCCACAGCTCAGCCATCTCCCAGTGACCCAGACGCGTCACCACGGCCCCAGGGCTGATCCCCGACCAAGGTCAGAACTCCCCCCAGTGTGACGGCCCCCATGCCACTCCTGTGGTGGAAGGGACGGCAGGCAGAGACCAGGAGTAGAGTCTTTTTATTAACGGCTGCGTTTTCAAAGAACCGTTTTGTTACCAGGAAAGCTCCCCAGGAAGGGATTGCATTAGTGCAACAAGGGGGAGCCTTGATGCCAGGCTCTCCAGACACTTCCAGGTGGAGACTTTTGGCCTAGGCCGGCCGCCGGGGACTCAGGGGCTGGGAGGACACGCGGCCCCTCCCCCGCCCCGACGGGGCGCTAAGGCACCCGGCCCGCCTGGGTGGGCAAAACCCCGTGCCTTCAGCAGGCCGGCGGCTTGCAGCCCTCAACCTGCAGCCCTTTGCTCAGGAGGAAGGCGTCCTGCGTGGGGTCACAACCCAGGAAGAGCTTCACCATGCCCTTGGCATCCTCGGAGCCCCCTGGCCTCAGAATGCAGCTTCTGTAGTCCATGGCAACCTGACGAGAGGGGGTGGGGCTGCAGGAGGGTGGAGCACCCCCTTCACTGAGGGTGTGGGTGTGGCCACCTCTGCTGTGACTCAAGAAAGGGCAGGGGAGCAGGGGGTCCAGGGCAGGGCCCTCAGAGCCTGGCAGGCCCAGGCGGGCGGCACAGGCATCTAGGCCCAGGCCAAGGACCTCCGTGTTGGTCTGCATGGCAGGCTGGCCTCTCACCTTGCCACTCAGGACGCCCTCCCGCTTGAAACGTGTGTGGAACGTGTCCGCGGAGTACACCTCGCTGCACAGGTAGCCATAGGACTGGGCGTCGTAGCTTCCTGCCACGTGGCCGAAGGTCGCAAGCAGGTGGGTCCCTGGGACACACGCGGAGAAGCTCCTGCCGGCCCCCTGGCCGCTCCGTGCCCCTTCCCCAGAGAGGGGGCCTCAAAGCAGCCCTGTCTGAGTCCCCTGCCACTAGAGGGAGTATTGGCCCAACACTTCTAGAAAACGGGGACCTTGCGGGCAACTCAGTGGAGGGACACAAATAAATTTTTGCCGACTTTCTGCTGAAGCTCACGAGGGTTCACCCCGAAGCCTCTTACAAGGTCAGCTGCCCGAGGCTCCGAGGGATGAGTCAGGGCTCACCTTCCAGCACGGGGAGAGCGCGGGTTCAAGCGCTCACGAGGGAGTGAACTGCGTCTCCGCACCGACACGCACGGGCAAACCTCGTCGACGCGTTCCGTCCGGGGTATGAAGCCCTCTCCTGCCTCTTCCAGGCTCTCCAGAAAGCACGTGCAGATACGCCCACCCCACCCTCGGACTCCGCGGGCCACAGCTGGAGGGACCAGCCCAGGAACCGAGGCAGGAAGAGGCCAGAGGTCAGCGGGCCTCGGCCAGAGTCCGTCAGTCGGTCCCCCTTCACACACCACCAGAGGATCCTCTTGACCTGGGCAGTAGCCGCCAAGCGACCGCTAAGGTGGGCCCGGCGTGCACTTGGCTACCTGGCGTGGCTGGGACCCCGAGGACCTCCTGGCAGAGGCGGGCATTCTCCTGGGCCGGGTCCGCGGGCGTCTGCGTGTGCAGGGCCTTGTCCACCTTGGCCAGGACGATCTGGCGCAGGTTGAAGAGGCCTGGAGGGCGGGAGGAAGGAGACGGGGGGCTGGCACTGTGTGCAGGCCGCGCTTTCCAGCCGGGCGGTCCGGGAGCCCCTTTCCTTTCCCTCGGCCCGACCGCACCGGGGTTGGCCAGCCGGGACTTGATGAGTTGGCCAGCAGCTCCGGGGGACGGCGCTGCCCGTGCCCCACCGAGACTGGCAGCAACGCCAGGGCTTCACAGGGCGCGGCGCTCCCGGCCCCAGAGCCTTCCCTCTGGTTCTCATCACCGGCTGTCGCCAGAGTCGCAGGTAACGTGCCTTTCTTGTCGTTTGTCTTTTTTCCGGCCCTCAGCCACGCAAAGGTGTGAAGCCCTGACACTCGCTGCCACGTGGATGCACCCTGAGAACACGATGCTCAGCGAGACAAGTCAGACACAGAAGGGCACACAGGGTGTGACCCCACTGAGGGGAAACTTCCAGAACAGGTAGATCCACAGAGTCAGAGTGGGTTCCTGGTTGTTAGGGGCAGGGGGCGGGGAGGGAATGATAACTAAGGGCGTGACGGACATTTTTGGGGTGAGGGAAATGTTCCAAAACAGGGCAGTAGTGACGGCTGCACAGCTCAGTAAAGTGTCCCCACGCGCTCCGGTGCAGCCTGTGAGAGCATCGCTCTCAGGACGAAGGGCTGACCGCAGGAAGACTGAAGGAGCACTGGGTCCTGGGCCCAGACGCTCAGCTGGGGACACCCCCGCCCCCCCGGTGGGGAAGTCCCTGGGACTTGCTGAGCCTCCACCGAGACTGGCAGCAGCCCCAGGGCCTCACAGGGCGCGGTGCTCCCGGCCCCAGAGCCTTCCCTCTGGTTCTCATCACCGGCTGTCGCCAGAGTCGCAGGTAACGTGCCTTTCTTGTCGTTTGTCTTTTTTCCGGCCCTCAGCCACGCAAAGGTGTGAAGCCCTGACACTCGCTGCCACGTGGAGGCACCCTGAGAACACGATGCTCAGCGAGACAAGTCAGACACAGAAGGGCACACGGTGTGACCCCACTGAGGGGGAACATCCAGAACAGGTAGATCCACAGAGTCACAGTGGGTTCCTGGTTGTCAGGGGCAGGGGAGGGGAGGGAATGATAACTAAAGGCGTGAGGGACATTTTTGGGGTGAAGGAAATGTTCCAAAATAGGGCAGTAGTGACGGCTGCACAGCTCAGTAAAGTGTCCCCACGCGCTCCGGTGCAGCCTGTGAGAGCATCGCTCTCAGGACGAAGGGCTGACCGCAGGAAGACTGAAGGAGCACTGGGTCCTGGGCCCAGACGCTCAGCTGGGGACACCCCCGCCCCCCCGGTGGGGAAGTCCCTGGGACTTGCTGAGCCTCCACCGAGACTGGCAGCAGCCCCAGGGCCTCACAGGGCACGGCGCTCCCGGCCCCAGAGCCTACCCTCTGGTTCTCATCACCGCCTGTCACCAGACTTGCATGCAACGTTCCTTTCTTTTCTTTTGTCTTTTTAAAGGCAACTCTTGAATACACGTATTTAACATGCAGGGAACCAGTCCTGACTCCTTGATCTGCGGCTTCCAGGCTCCAGAGCCTCGAGGACATCCACTTCCATTTTTTTACACGCCCTGTGCGTGGGGTTTGATGATGGAAACTGACACCGAGGGCGTCACCACGTGCGGGGTGACATCAGCGGAAGAATCCCGTGGCGAGGGCCTGCCTGAGAACCACGGGAGAGCCCGGGCCCTCCCCGCCCCCTGCCTGCAGCCCCGCGCCCGCACCCACCTGGGAGCGGAGCTGGTGCATCGCTTGCCAGAACTCATGGAAGTAGGTCTCCAGCTCATCATGCTGCAACAGGGAGGGCGGGTTGGGCGTAGACTTGGTGAAGTTGGCCACCATGGCCGCGATGGCAATCTGGCGCCTCCCATCCTGCTGCAGGCAGCCCGGCTGCAGGCCAAAGCAGGCCATGTGCCCAGACTTCCCTTCCCTGGGGAGGGACGCGGGTGAGGCCCCGCTTCCACAGAGGAGCCCTGGCCCACGGCCGACAGGTTCCCCCACGCATGCACCGAGGGTAGAGGTCCAGGTAGAACTTGCCGATGGATGACCTTGTCCGCGGCCGCGTCCCGGACCGTGTAGAGCCTCACATCTCCGTGACACACGTTGGCACCCTCCTCCAGGTCGAAGGTCAGCCCCAGCAGCTCCTGGGAGATGCCCAGCTACCCGCGCGTGACCACCTGCATGGGGAAGGACTCATCGAGCAGGTACTGGTCCACGTGGTAGCGCGTCTCCTCCCCCTGGTTCATGTAGCAGCACAGGTCCTAGACGTTGATGGGCCCGTCAAAGTGCAGGCCCCGCCTCTGGCACTTGGCCTTCTTTAGGTCCAGGATCACGGCCGCTCCTGCTCCCCGAGGGGCTTCAGCTTCTGGGCCAGCTCATCTGCGGGCGGAGGGGAGAGGTTCGGCTATGTCCCTGTGGCAGCCTCCCAGCCGCCACCCACCCCACGCCCCTCGAGGCAGAATGAAGGGTTGGGGAAGGCGACCCCCAAGGGCTGACACAGTCGGGTCTCAGGCAGCACCACGTCCAGTCAAGGTCCGCCTGACCCTCGGGGAGGCGGGGTTACCTAGGAAAGTGGCCACCACCTGGCTGGTCTTGGCCATGTTCATCTCCAGCACGGAGTCGGCACGCGTGCTGAACCCCAGCAGGCGGGACTTCTGAGCCTGCAGCCTTACCAGCTCCCCGAGGATCGCGCAGTTCTCCTGGAACCCAGAGACGGCCAGCGCTGGGGACCGTGGGCCACGCCCTCCCCACGGGCCCCGGGCCAGGTCTCTGAGGGCGGGCAGGGCTCTCAGGCCACTGGCGGGCACAGCCAATCCCCCTCCCTCCTCCTCCTGGCCCGGATTTCTAGACACTTTGGTGCTGTCCTAACACGTGGTCTTTATGAACACAGGTCCTTTTGGAACCAGAAACGGCGTGAACCGTGATGAGCTCTAAGGCCAAGGGCAGGAAGAAATGTGACCAGGCTCTCCAGGAGCCACCCAGGGGCCTCCCCGGGCTCAACAATACAGACTCGGCTGCCGTGCAGACAGCAGGTCATCCCCACGGCGCCCGAACACCCAGCCCCCTGGACGGCGAGACGCCTGTTGCTGCAGGTGGCCCGGGGCTGGCTGGTGAGGCCCGGCCCCAGGCGTACGCCACCTTCTCTGGGGCCACCTCTCCGGCTCTGCGGTGGGGTTCTCCTGGGAGCCCCCAGTCACCACAGGACCAACGTGGCCTGTCTGCAGCCCAAGAAGGTGGGGACACAGGACTGTCCCCCATGCCCCCCACATCACCCACGAGGCCGAGCAAGCACCAGTGGTGTCTGCGGGGAAGATGAAGGGCTCACGCACAGCCCCCATCTACTGAAGATGCTGAACAGGAGAAGCACAGACTGCAGCCACACGCGGTATGGACCAAACGCAAGTGTCCTTGCAGGAACCGATGTCTGAATGTCAAGGCCGTACCCGGGCCACAGTGAGAAGGCCCAGACCCCACGCAAGGCACAGAGAGGAGATGGGGGGAACATCTGCGAATCTGAGCTCATCGGGCATCACCCCAGAAGGAGAGGGAGAGGATGAGGGAGAGGGAGAGGGAGAGGGAGGGAGGTACAGACGTCTCTCCCTTCCCTGGGGGTTCTCTAGTGCAGCCAAGGCTGAAAAGCACTGCATTTCGGGAGATGGGTCCTCGTGGAAAAGTTAAATAGTAGCTCATGGCATTATCGACACATATTAAAAAGGCCCCAAATCTTGGGGAGTCAGGGAGGGGAGCTGGCGGCTGCCTCGTAAAGGAGGAGAGATTGGGCGTCAGAGGAGGTGCCTGTGCAGCCCGCCGCCGCTGCCCAGGACCCCGCAGACTTCATCTCCCAGCTGTGGTCCCGGGCTGGAAGGCAGCGGGGAGGTCAAGCCGTCCAAGCATCAACGTTGACTTCAGGGCTGATCTAAAAGGCGCCTGGTGTTTGTTGAAGCAGAAGAAAGAGAAAGCAGTGGGGAGAGGAGGGGAGGGGGAGGGAGCCCCCATCAGCCCTTCTCCCTCTCTCCCTCTCTGTCTCCCTCTCTCCCTCCTTCCCTCCCTCCCTCTACCTCCCTGCTTCTCACTCTCACTCTCCCTCCATCTCTCCCTCTGCCTCTCTCCCTCTCCCTCTTTCCCTCTCCCTCTCTCCCTGTCCCCCTTTCCCTGTCCCTGTTTCCCTGTTCCGCTCTTCCGATACCTCATTCCCTCTCCCTCTCTCCCTCTCTCCCTCTCTCCCTCTCGTGCTCCCTCTCCCTCTCCCTCCACCTCCTTCCCTCTCCGGAGAGGGTGCCTGCTTCCTTCTCTGTCTCCCTCTCTGGAGAGGGAAGGAGGTGGAGGGAGAGGGATAGAGGGAGGGAGGGAAAGACAAAGGCGTCTCTCCCTCCCTCCCTCCCTCCCTCCCTCTCTCCCTCCCTCTCTCCATCTCCCTCACTCCCTCCCAGAGATGGAGAGACAGAGGAAGAGGCAGAGACAAGGGAGAGGGAGAGGGAGAGAGAGGGGGGAGGGAGGGAGAGAGAGAGAGGTGTCTTCCTCCCTCCCTTTCCCTCTCTCCCTCCCTCTCTCCCTCTCCTGCTCCCTCTCCCTCTCTGGAGAGGGAAGGAGGTGGAGGGAGAGAGAGCAGGAGAGGGAGGGGGGAGAGGGAGAGAGGGATAGAGGGAGGGAAGGAAAGACAAAGTCGTCTCTCCCTCCCTCCCTCTATCCCTCTCTCCCTCCCTTTATCCCTCTCTCGCTCCCTCTCTCCCACTCCCTCGCTCCCTCTCCTCCCTCTCCCTCTCCCTCCGTCTCTCCATCTCCCTCACTCCCTCCCAGAGACGGAGGAAGAGGCAGAGACAAGGGAGAGGGAGAGGGAGAGAGAGGGGGGAGGGAGGGAGGGAGAGAGAGGTGTCTTCCTCTCTCCCTTTCCCTCTCTCCCTCCCTCTCTCCCTCTCCTGCTCCCTCTCCCTCTCTGGAGAGGGAAGGAGGTGGAGGGAGAGAGAGCAGGAGAGGGAGGGGGGAGAGGGAGAGAGAGGGAGAGAGGGAGGGAAGGAAAGACAAAGACGTCTCTCCCTCCCTCCCTCTATCCCTCTCTCCCTCCCTTTATCCCTCTCTCGCTCCCTCTCTCCCACTCCCTCGCTCCCTCTCCTCCCTCTCCCTCTCCCTCCGTCTCTCCATCTCCCTCACTCCCTCCCAGAGACGGAGGAAGAGGCAGAGACAAGGGAGAGGGAGAGGGAGAAGGAGAGAGAGGGGGGAGAGAGGGAGAGAGAGAGAGGTCTCTTCCTTCCTCCCTTTCCCTCTCTCCTTCTTCTCTCCCTCTCTCCCTCTCCCTCTCCCTCTCTCCCCCCTCCCTCTGCTCCTCTCCCTCATCTCTGCCTCTCCCTCCATCTCTCCCTGTCTGAGAGGGAATGAGGGAGCGGGAGAGACGGAGGGACAGGGAGAGACGGAGGGAGCGGGAGAGACAGAGGGAGGGAGAGGGAGAAGGAGGGAGGGAGAGGGAGAGAGGAAGGGAAAGGGCGAGGGAGAGGGAGGGAGGGCGAGACATCTCTCCCTCTCCCTCTCCCTCTCCCTCCCTTCCTCTCCCTCTCCTAGAGGGAGGGAGGGAGAGGGAGAGACAGAGGGAGAGGAGAGGGAGGGAGCGAAGGAGAGGGGGAGTCGGAGAAGGAGGTAGGGAGAGGGAGAAGGAGAGAGGGTGCCTGCTTCCCTCTCTGTCTCCCTCCCTCCCTCTCCGTGTCCCTCTCTCCCCCCTCTCCCTCTCCCTCTGTCTCTCCCTCTCTGGGAGGGAGAGAGGGAGAGGGAGCAGGAGGGAAAATGATGGAGGGATGGAGAGGGAGAGAGGGTGAGGGAGAGAAGGAGAGGAGGAGGAGAGAGGCAGAGGGAGGGAGGAAGAGACCTCTCCCTCCCTCCCTCTGCCTCCCTCCTTCTCCTCCCTCTTCTCCCTCTCTCTCCAACTCTCCCTCTCCCTCCGTCTCTCCATCTCCCTCACTCCCTCCCAGAGAGGGAGAGACAGAGGTAGAGGCAGAGCGGAACACGGAAACAAGGACAGGGAAACAGGCACAGGGAGAGAGGCAGGGACAGAGGGAGAGGAGAGGGAAGAGGGAGGGGAAAGAGGGAGAGGAAAGAGAGAGAGGGAGGGAGAGAGGGAGAGACAGATGGAGAGAGAGGGAGGGAGAGAGAGAGAGGGAGAGGGAAAGAGGTAGAGGGAGAGCAGAACAGGGAAAGAGGGACAGGGAGGGAGAGAGGGAGGAGAGGAAGCAGGGAGAAAAGAGAGAAAGAACACACCATCTACATTTCTGTCAGATGACACCGGGGATCCTTACACAACCAGGAGAAAATAACACAGGGAGGCTCTTTCTCAGCTGGAACTGGCACTGCAGAGGGGGCCAAACACCACCAGGCTGGCCACACATGTCCAGCCGCCGCTCCAGCCCCGTCAGCCGTGAGTCCGGTCACCAGGGCTCTGAGTGTCTGCTCCAGGGAGCTGGGGTTCACCCTCTCACCGGGGAGGCCGGGCCAAGACCGCGGGGCCCCGGGCTGGACACATAGGGGGAAAAGCATCCCCACAGGACAGCTTGTGCGAGCAGATTCAGCTGCCAGATTCTAGAGGCCCGGGACCACCCTGTGGCCCGTGAAAAACAGGAGGCCACGAGGGTCTTGCATCGTGATTCCTGTCCGTTGGACTGTAAAGTTTATGTAGGGAATCTTGCAAACAGTGGTAACAAGGCTGAATTGGAACGAGATTTAGGCTATTACGGACCACTCTGAAGTGTGTGGGTTGCTAAAAGCCCTCCCGGCTTCGCTCTTGTTGAATGTGAAGATCCCCGAGATGCAGCCGATGCTGTCCGAGAACTAGATGGGAGAACACTATGTGGCTGCCGAGTAAGAGTGGACCTGTCGAATGGGGAAAAGAGAAGTCCAAATCGTGACCGCCTCCTTCTTGGGGTCGTCGCCCTCGAGATGATTATCGGAGGAGGAGTCCTCCACCTCCCACACATCTCCAAGATGGAGAGCCTTCTCCGTCAGCCAGAGCAGGTCCCTTTCTAGATATAGGAGAAGAGAGAGATGACTGTCCCAGGAGAGAAATCACAAGCCGTCCCGATCTTTCTCTAGGTCTCCTAGCCGATCTAGGTCAAATGAAAGGAAATAGAAGACCACTTTGCAAGAGGAGTGGTGTACAGGCAATAACTTCATTTGACAGGAGTATGTACAGAAAATTCAAGTTTGGTTTGAGACTTCTGAAGCTTGGTGCACTTTTTAAATGTTTTAGTTGTTCACATTTGTTTGTCTCTTGGGACAGTGACCCATAAAGGTGTCATTCTCTATGGTTTGAAATGGGTCACATGAGGCATGTGATATGAAGAATTGTTACCTTCCAATGTTCCCTTAAGCAAAATTGAATTTGCTTTGAATTTTTGGTCTTGCCTAGACTGATAATAAAACTTTAACTCCTGCCCACCTAAAGTGTGATGTTTACTATTATGGAAACAACACTGGCAAACGTGTAAAAGACTTTCTGTAGCTGGGATATGGTATGCAGCTGTAGTTAAGCAAGCAGTCTTTAAAAGGTGCTGTGAACACAAGCCAGCAGGTAAAAATGAAAGCCGCACCCTTACCCTAGATTAGAGGTTTAAAAATTCCACTAGTCTTCACACGGGACAAGAGGTTGTCCAGGGAGTTGAGAATCTAAGAAGTTTCAAGGAAGTTAGTTTACCTTTGAGTTAGGTCATAAGTCCCCTCTGTGATTGCTGTACATGAATACATAGCTCTTTGTAATATTTTTTGGAAATCTGAGATGATCAAGATACCAATGTCCTGCCGGATTAAGAGTATTGTAGAGCTGAACTTTGAGTTACTGTGCAATTTTTTTTTTCATGCTGTCATTTGTAATATGTTTTGTGAGAATCCTTGGGATTAAAGTTTTGGTTGCAAAAGAAAAGAAGAAAAGAAAAGAATCCGCCTGCCAGTGCAGGGGACACAGGTTCAAGCCCTGGTCCGGGAAGATCCCAGGTGCCGCAGATCAACTAAGCCCGTGGGCCACAACTACTGAGCCTGCGCTCTAGATCCTGGGAGCCAGAACTACTGAGCCCCCACGCACAACTACAGAAGCCCGCACGCAACGAAGACCCAACGCAGCAAAAAAAAAAAAAAAAAGACGCTACTGGCCAGGTGATCAAGGGTAAAATCATTTGTCATAAGTCCCGTTGATGGTGTGTATCCTTGATGTGACCTGAGGAGAATGGCATTTTTATCTCTGTCTGGATCTTCCGCCCCAAACCCCATAACTCCAGACCAACCATAAGAAAACATCAGAAAACAAACAGACAAACAAATTGAGGGACAAAATACCTGACCAGTCCTCCTCAAAACTTTCAAGGTATCAAAACCCAGGGACATCTGAGAAATGTCACAGCCCAGAGGAGACTGGGACAGAAAAAGGATGTTAGGGGAAAACTAGGGAAATGCTAATGAAGTGTGGACTTTAGTTAATAACAATGTATCCATCTTGGTTCCTTAGTTGGATAAACATGTCATACTAACGTACTAACGTGTTGGAGATCGGGTTACTGGGTCAGGGTCCACGGCACTCTACACTCTGTACAGATCTTTGCCACTTTTTTGTAACTCTAAGCTATTCTAAAATTAAGCGAGTACTGAACAGAGATAAGAATGTTATTTCCCTGATTTGAACATGCCTGAGTTTCTTTTCATGGTCACATTTTTGCTATCTGGATGTGTCTTGGAATCAGTAGCAAAGGAGAGTTGCCAGCCCCTGGAAAGATGTGGGTGGTTTGCAGGTGGCTTGCTCTGGAGCTGAAGACCACGGTGGGAAGTCTGCAGCCTCGGGCTGCACTTAGAACCATGGGAGGGGATGGGCCAGCTCAGTTAGGGATGGAACCTATAAGTAAAACTTTTTTCTTTTCCATTATGGCTTATCACAGGATGTTGAATATAGTTCCCTGTGCTAGACAGTAGGATGTTGTAGTTTATCCATCCTATATTTAATAGTTTGCATCTGCTAACCCCAAACTCCCAATCCAACCCTCCCTCACTCTTTCTCCCCCTTGGCAACCACAAGTCTGTTCTCTCTGTCTGTGAGTCTGTTTTTGTTTCGTAGACGAGTTCATTTGTGTCGTATTTTAGATTTCACATATAAGTGAGATCATATGATATGTGTCTTTCTCTTCTGACTTACTTCACTTAGTATGGTAATCTCTAGGTCCATCCACATTGCTGCAAATAGCATTATTTCATTCTTTTTATGGCTGGATAATATCCCATTGTATATATGTACCACATCTTCTTTATCCATTCATCCATCAGTGGACATTTAGGTAGCTTCCATGTCTTGGCTATTGTAAATAGTGCTGCAATGAACATTGGGGTGCATGTATCTTGTCTTTCTTTTTTTTTTCTTTCTTCCTTTCTTCCTCCCTTTCTTTCCTCCTTTCTTTCTTTCTTCCTTTCTTCCTTTATTTCTTTCTTCCTTTCTTTCTTCCTTGCTTCCTTCCCTTCTTTCTTTCTTTCTCTCTCTCCCTCTCTCTCTTTCTTTCTCTCTTTCTTTCTTTTTCTTTCTTTCTTTCTTTTTTTTTTTTGTCACACAGCATGTGAGATCTTAGTTCCCTGACCAGAGATGGAACCCATGCCCCCCGCACTGGAAGCACGGAGTCTTAACCACTGGAGCACCAAGGAGATCCCAGGGGTGTGTGTATAGTTTTGAATTAGAGTTTTCTCCAGATCTATGCCCAGGAGTGGAATTGTGGGACCCTATGGCAGCTGTATCTGTTGCTGCACGTCTCACATCAACCACCTGCACTCCAATCCTTGCTCTCAACGTCATCTTTGGGGAACCCAACCTGCGACAGGGACCTTGACAAGAAGAAATGGCTCAGGGAAAAGCTACCTGCACAGGGAGGAGATAGAGGCCATCGCCCCTGGGGTGCGGCGCGGAGAGTGGGCACAGAGATTTGTCATTTCACCCCCGATGCCCATCTCAGCCCTCCTGGCTGCCCCACTCTAGGTCACCTCGGGATACAGAGGTGACCCGGTTAGAGTCCCTGCCTGTGCAGGAATCTGGGGGCACCAGCGGGTCTGAATAATATTAGTGCAGGGTCTCCCCTGCGGCACTGGGGTTATTCGGGGCGGGTCATCCTCTGCTGAGGGCCCCTCCTGGGCACTGTGTGGGGTTTAGCAGCAGCCCTGGCCACACCCCTTTGATTCCAGGGGCCCCTCCCCCCCAGTTGTGACAACCACAGATTTTCCCCACACATCACGGAAGAACTGGGTGAGGCGGGGGCAGGATGGCCCTGGGCGAGGACAGCTGTGTTGAAGCAACCAGCCTGGCCCAGGGCAAGGTCTGCCCCAATCCCGTCAGCGCCTGCATTTAGACCTGCCCCTTTCCTCTCCCACCTCCTCTGCCCTGCAGTGGTCTCCGAGACATCATCGCCATGTGATAAATCACACCTTCTCAGTCGACTGTTTGCTGCCCTCGCTAGAACGTGAGCTCTTTGAGGACAGGGATGCTGTTATGTCCCCAGCACCTAGAAGAGTGTCTGCTGTGTAGTAGATGCTTCATAAATACTTGCTGAATAAAGGAGTTGAATAAAGGGATGAGTGGATGGATGAATGAAGGTTACAATGGAAGGAGGGGGGAGATTCCCTTTCTGGCTCTCGGGGGTTGGGAGATCAAGTGAAAGATCCGTCCTAAATAGGCTGATCAGCCTTCTGGGGTTCCCCGGGACTGAGGGTTTCCCCAGAGTTCCAGCGCTCAAACCTGAGCGGTCCTGGGCAAACTGGGGGCGGGTGTTGGTCACCCTATCTAAACACAGTAACAATTCCAGCTGCAATAGCAATGGCCAATGACCTCTATGGTCTTATTGACCATGCACAGTTCTTTACCTGGCAGGGAAGGGTGGGCCGGGATGGGAATTCTGGTGATCCAGGGCGGGTGAGGGCACACCCCGGGCTTGTGTAGGGGAGTCCAGGAAGGTTCTGGAGGAAGTGACAGTGACACAGGGGGGAGGGAGGAGTCTAAGGAAGAACATCCCACATGACAACGTGTGCCAATGGCCCTGGGCCCAAGGTCACACCTGACCAGGGCTTGCCTTTTTTTTTTTTTTTTTCTAATTTACTTTTTCCCACATGGATATGCAATTGTCCTAATGCCATTTATTGAAAACTCCTTAATTTCCCCACTTTCTGTCATATCAAGTTCTCATAGATCTGTTTCTGGACCTTTATTCTATACCATAGAGCTATACGTCCCATCCTTGCACGACTAGGGCTGTTTCATCACTATAACTTTATTTTTTATTCATTTATTTTTCTTGGCCATGCCGTGCGGCATGTGGGATCTTATTTCCCTGACCAGGGATCGAACCCACGCCCCCTGCCAGTGGAAGCTCGGAGTCTTAATCACTGGACCTCCAGGGAAGTCCCCAGGGTTTGCTTTGACATCCATCGAATGGTGGCAGGTGGGCACGGGGAGCAGCTGTCTGTGAGCCATCCTGTGTAGAAATGCAGGCTGGAGGGGAGGACAGATGGAGCGGGAGGGGAAGAAGCGGAGGAGGGAGGGAGGGCGGGCGAGAGACAGACAGAGCATGAAAGCTGAAAAGAGCTCCTAGTGCCGGGAGCCTTGGAGCCAGAGCCTGGGAGCCAGGGTGACTGGCTCTCCTCCCTGGTGTGTGTGTGTGTGTGTTGCGGGGGGTGGCTCTGGGCTTCTCAGGCTGGGAATGGGGTGCACAGGGCAGGGACGGAGCAGGGACCCTTCTCTCTGGGACCTCGTGGGCCATCCTCAGCTCACAAAGCTGAGCCACTCCTGGCCCTACGAGTGGGGGGGCTTATCCTCCCTGTCCCCTGGATCACACCCCCTCACACACAACTTCCCCGTGTGTGTTCCCAGCAACCAAGAGAATCTGTTTTTAAAAGATTTGGGGGAGGGGGGTAAACATACAAACAAGAGCAGAATGGATACTTTTTCAGAATGTGAATGGCTCTGTGTAAGCCCACCCCCAGGGTAACCACAGTCCTGACCTCTAACACCCTTGACGAGTCAGCCTTGGTCTGGGCTTGCGGACCCACGGAAGCTTCCTCATCCCCTCCTTCAGATCCCGTCTCTCCCTTGGCGTCTTTGTGAGAAGCACCCGGGGAAGTGGGACTGCTAGGCTGTACTGCTGCTAGAACTCCACCTGGGCTCCACCAGGCTCCAGCCCCCCACCCTGTGCACCTCTCTGACCCTGAGGCACCTCAACTGGTAGCAGCCGCATCACCTTCCCTCCTGGGACTTGTGACACTTAAGGGAGACACCGCAAGGACAAGCCTTTGGCTCCCTGGCTGGCAAAGAGCAGGTGCTCAATTGTCATAAGTGTCCGTATCAGTGAGGGTTCTCCAGACAAACAGAAGCCATAGGGTGTGTGTGTGTATATACACACACACGTACATATGTACACGCGTACAAAAATATACAGCAGTGTATCTATGCAGTATGCATACACACATATACACATATAGTATATACAATACACACCTACCTGTATACACACATATAAAAGGCATAGTTTGTATATCTACAGTATGTATACACACATATGCACATAACATATACAATACCCACATACATAGACACTATACATACACACATATAAAATGCATCGTTTGTATGTATACAGTATGCACACATACGTATAACATATGCAATATACACACCTAGGTACATATATGTCATACATATAGACACACATACAAAGATATTTAGGTGTGTATATAGACAGTATACATACATACACATATAATACATGCAATACGTACACGTACATACATATAGACACACATATACACCTACATATAAAAGCATATAGCATAAAAATATATATGTACTGTATATATAAATTCATCGTATGTACACGTACATATATCATATATATCAGATATATACATATATACAATGTATACACACACATACACACCTATATGTAAATATGCGCATGTACATACACATATAAATACATACGCAAGTGTGTATATAACAGTATATACATATATACATGTAACACCTAGAAACATATACACATACAGGTATACAACATATATACACACCTATATATAAATACACACTGTATACATACATACAGTGTACATAAACTGTATATCTACACACACCCATATATCAATATATGGGTGTGTGTATATACACAGCATGTTCACATTTATAAAATGTATACTATATATATGCACATACATACATGTATACAATATATACACACAAATATATAGGCTTGTATGTATACTGTATATAGTACTTACACATATACTACAAACGCACGCACATATAAACATACGTGTATACATATATATAATATGTATGCACACATATAGAAATTAATAGGCTTGTATATATTCAGTATTTTTACATATATAGTTTTGTTTTAAGGAGTTGACTCATGTGACCGTGAGGCAGGCAAGTCAGGGCAGGACTCTGGGCTGGAGACACAGGGAAGAGCTGATGTCCCAAGGCCATTGGAGGAACAGTTCCCTCTTTCTTCGGAACCTCATTTTTCTCTCCAGTCCTTCAGCTGATGGACCAGGCCCACCCACGCCACGGCATTGACAATCTCCTTTACCCAAGGTGGACCAATTTCAGTGTTCATCTCTTCTGAAAAATACCTTCCTGGCCACATCTGGAATAATGTTTGTGGTTGCCGGGGCCCCACGCAGTGCGCACATGAGATTAACCATCCCCGTGGCGATGATGACACTTTATTTTCTCCCTTGACCATTGTCACTACTATTCCAATTAAAATGGCAGCGCCATGAGGGCAGGGCATTTCCTTTTTTGCCAGTACTGAGCGTCCAGGGTCTGGTGCCTAGCATAGGCTAAATACAGGGCATTTTTGTGAACAGAAGCCGGGATTCCGGCTGTCATATTTAATGAGGAATTATAGTCTTATTATTGGGGGTGTGTGTGTGTGTGTGTGTGTGTCACGGTACGTCAAGGGCGGGAGTCGAACCCGCCACCCCAAGCCCCGAGGGGGTCTCCCCGGGTCCCGACTTCGGGCCGGTGCGGGTGGCCGGGGGCAGCCGAAGACGTGCGTGCGTGCGTGCGTGCGTGCGTAGGTGGAGCGGGCGAGTCCACGGGGTGGGCGGCGCGCGCGCGCCGCGAGTGAGTGGTTCAGCCCGGCCCCGGCTCATTGTGCTCGCCTCACGCCGGCCCGAGTTGGCGGCAGCGCTGGAGGTCCCGGGCCTGTGACCACAAAGAGGGAGCCGGGGGCCAGACGGGAGCGCGGCGGCGGCGGCGGCGGCGGCGGCGGCGGCGGTGGCTGAGGTCCAGGCCAGGCCCCCTCCCCTCAGCCTCCCGCCCGCCCGCCCGCCTGCCCGCCTGCCCCGCCCCCGCCGGCGGGCGTCCCGCCCCTCCCCCCAACCGCCAGACTAGCCTGGTGCGGGGGCCGCGCGCGAAGACATGGGGGAGAAGTTGGAGCCCAGGCTGGAGTCGTCCGTGGGGGCCGAGCCCGCCGTCTACCCGTGGCCGCTGCCGGTCTACGTGAGTGCCACCCGTCCCCTCTTCCCGGACCCCCGCCCCTCTTCCCCCACGGCGCGCGCTGAGCCCACCGAGAAACGGAGCGACTCGAGTCGCCAGACCCTCTTTGGAGCCCCCCTTCCCGCCCCGCCGTGGTTCTCCGCGGCCGTGTCCAGCCCCCGCGCGCAGGGTGGGCAGAGGGGAGCCGGGGCCGGCCGGGGGCGCAGACTCGGCCGCGGGGACCCCGCGCTTCCGAGGGGCGCCCGAGGCGGGCTGCCGTTGGCTCTGTAGGGCTGGGGACCCCGGTCCCCCCGGGCCTGGACTGCCGGCGGGCTTGCCCTTCCGTACTTCATGATCTGACATGTAGGGTTTCTTTTTCCTGGTAGTTTATTCTTAGCGCTGTCAACGTGCTTAGCTTTTTTATTTTTGAGGACACCCTTTCCTTCTTCTCTCCAGTTTTTTGTGTTTTTGTTTTGTGGTGTTTTAGGTAGGCATTTTGTCCCTCTGATCTTGAGTGGGTGGGCTGGCTGGACCCTTGGAGAGGAGGCGTTGTCTCCCCTAATTTGAGTGGGTGGGCTGGCAGGGCCCTTGGAACGGAGGCATTGTGTCCTGTAATTTTAGTGGGTGGGCTGGCTGGACCCTTGGAGAGGAGGCATCCTGTCCCCTGATCTTGAGTGGCCTTTGGCAAATGACACGCCGAACGGAAATTTACACAGGCGTCCGGTGATTCCAGAAATGCAGGGTGTCCGGGCAGGTGGGCGCCCGGCCTCTCGTCCCCCGTGGCGGCGTGGTGCGCGTGTTGTTGTCTCAGGGTTTAGGCTTGGGCCCTGCAGCCCACCTTCGGGAGGGAAAGCGCAGCGGGCGCCTTGGGCCGGCGCCTTTGGGGCGCCCTTTCGTGCGCTCGGCTTGCGGGGGACCGGCCTGCAGGGGAGCCGGCGGGGAAGCCCGCGCGACCCGCCGCCCCTCGCGCGGGCTCCGTGTGTCTCAGTTTGTGGAAACTGTGTCGCGGCCGGGTGCGGGTCGGGACGCTGGGACCGCCTGGGAGCCGTTGTTGACTCCGGTCCCCGGTTCTCCGCAGTTCTCCGAGGTCGGAGGGTTTCCAGCCCGCCACTGCGCGCTGGCGCCTTCTATTTTTTTGCTCTTCCTGTGGCCAGAGGCGCGGCTGAGTTGTGCACCCATCCCTCACTCTCCGTGTCCCTCTTCCTTTATTGTCTGGTTACTCGCTGGTTACTTTCCTCCCTCCCATTTTATCATTATCTGTGAGTTTTATTAACATGACGTTTACTCCCTCTTTTAAATTAATAATGAAGGAAACTGTGAAATGGTACTTTTATCTTTAATGGCTGATGCTGTAAAAGTGACAATTGCAATGCAAGCATCTTTCCCTCACTTGACTCCTGTCATGCATCTCAGTAGTGTCTCTGTGACAGGACTTGAAATGATAGCACCCACATCTCTTGCAGCTCATTCACACTGAAGGGATATAATCCTCGGTTTGCTATCACAGCCACTTGCCCAGCTCAGACTGTGATGTCACAAACCAAAGATGATTCTCCCTCAGCAGGAAGAAGCCGGAGAGATGAATCTCCCCCATGATGGACCATCAGCCTTATTCAAATTTGGTCACTTCATGAAGAAAAATTAACCATAATAAAGATCAAAGATACCGGCTAGTTGAAATAGCCTGTTGAATTAAGCTTGAAAAACTTTTCCATGATACTGGAATGAAGGAAGTTCTTTCAAAATTCTAAGGAAAAATTTGAGAGTTATAATAATGCAGATATCAGTAAATATTTATGGAATTAAAAATATTATGTAGTGCTGGTCCCTTTAAATGTTAACACTTAAAAATAACTTCTAGGTATGTTTCTTATTTTCTATGCAAAATTATGTGGCTTGCTATTTCAGACAAAGATGACATATCAATCTGAAAAGAGTCGGCAAAGACACAAAATGGATGTACTTTCTCTTGACCTATACACCTACTTTTATGTTCTCATGGTTTAAATAAAAAGTACAGCTT
Organism: Eschrichtius robustus; assembly: GCF_028021215.1. Classification (NCBI taxonomy): domain Eukaryota; kingdom Metazoa; phylum Chordata; class Mammalia; order Artiodactyla; family Eschrichtiidae; genus Eschrichtius; species Eschrichtius robustus. The sequence continues at coordinate 78,599,691 of NC_090824.1, forward strand.
TTGGGTTATTTAAGAAGAGCAGAAGCTAAAAATACAGTACTAAATATCATTGCAAGGATTTGGTAGCCAAAACATTTGCTCCATTTCTAGGAAAGAATCCATTAAGACAAAATTATATTACTTTTATAATATAATACTTTTTATATCGTGTGCGCTTGAAAAACATTCTAAGTTACAGAAACAATTAGACAGTCATTGAGTACTCCCCAAGATGTTCAAAATCTCTTTAGTTGTTAAATCTATCAACACACAACACAAAAACTCTCATAAATAAACCACATCTTCAGGTATCCAACCAAATCTTCTAGCATAAAATTCCTTATCCGTTTGTACCCATGAGATGCTAAAGTTGAAGCAGTTTTCAACTTGAATCATTGATAAATGATGTGTTAAAAATTAGCTAATGTTTTTATTCTTTACTTTTTCACTTAAAATGAAGAAGAAACTGTAGATTGGGCTAATTTGGAATAAATTGCTATAGAGTTGTTTTTGGAAAGCTGTTATTTAAATCTCAATAATCATTATTCAGAATGGGTTATTATAGAGGAATAGCTTGATTTAGATAGGAAAGAGAAATGAAGGTTCACTGGGACTGATGCTAACCAGGGCTAAAGGGGAGGTGGGTTTGCTCATCCATTGTCTTTAGAAGATAAATCATAGAAGCAACGTCCCTAACCTGGTGGGACCTGGGTCTCTTTGTACATTACAATGAGTAAATAAAATCCAGAAGACTTGAGGAATGTCATTTTATACCCCCTTCAGTTCTATCTATTGGAAGCAAATTGTTTGAGTATAATATTGTTAATCTCTTCTTTTTGCCTAAGTTAAACAATTCTTTGAGTTGAAATAGTTTTGTAACTTAAAAAATATATGCCTATTTTCAAAGCATGTCAGGTTACAAAATATAATGAGGAAAAAGATGAATTCTTAAGGGTTCAGGTCCATGTCAGTACAGTTAAAAAATACTTTTAGTGAGGGCTGGTGTACAAAGTATTTTGAAATTTTTAAATAAACATTTTTCTCTGCAACAAATTGATACACTACAGTATTACTGCTTGTATTTGAATTGCTGCTTTCCTTTACTGGAAAATGACGGGTGAATTTCTGTAATGAATTCCGACTTATGACATTTAAGGTTATTTATAGACTGTCTTGAAGAGAGTGATGGGATCATGTAATTTACTCTATTAATTAAAAGTTGAAAGAAGGAAAGAATTCAGTGAAATGGAAGAATTTCAAATTTGACTTATCAGGCAAGTACTGAATAATTACTTTAGATAGATTTCCCTATATTATCGGAAGATAATCTCCTATATCATCTCTTACCACCATCAGAAAACCACCCCCCAAAAGGGGGACCTCATTCATATTGAAAATAACTTCTTAACGTGCAGGCATTACAGTAGGGCATTCTAGACACTGGGGGAGGGAAAAACCATTGTATTTTTTTCTAACATTCATGTTCAACTTATTTCCAAAGTTCTTTAAAGTGTGGCATTCTTACAGGTGGACAATGTTGCTGAACAAGCGTTTGTTTCTTCCCTGTTCTTCCCCCAGGCTCAAAGATTTGGAAAGAGATAGTTAACAGAAAAGGTAAGGTAATCTCCACCTTAACAAAATATATGATCAAATGTGACCATTTGACAGATACTATGTAGTTCATAAAAACAAAATTAAGTGGAATTGGCTCTCTTTTCCCTAAAGTTGAGGATGACGTGGATGTTTCTGTCTAATGTGCTGTACTAATAGGCTATTATGGGTTAGCTTTTGGTAACTCATCGAGTTTCCCAGTCTGGGTTCCGTACCATCAAGTCTGGATTATAACTTGTCCTGGTCACACTGTTTTTCCAAATCAGTTTTGTTCTAGTACTCTATTATGTGTCTGTTTCACCTCTAATCTTTCCATTTGTCACCACTCTGGAGATGGTGTGTGATATGATCTTAACGGAAACATCAGGAACATGTCTTGTGAATATTTAGTTTTCTTTTTGGCCGACTCAGCATTGCCTGCCATTCAGTCATTGTTATGTGACCAGGCAGTGTAACTATTTGTGTATTAGTCCATTGGTTCCTACCTTGGGAATGTGGAGACTTGTAAACCTCTGTCCTTCCCTTAGGAATGCATGAAGGAGAAACGGAATCTCTTGCGTGAATTTCTGCAGACAGAAATAAAGAATCAGTTGTGTGACTTGAAAACCAAACTACATAGAGAAGAATTATCAGAGGTAAGTCGTCAGCATCCCGGCGGCTAGAAAACGTTTCCTCCCATGTAACTTGTCTGTGACCAGGGAGGCAGAATAATCCCACCTCTCCCTGTTCCCTGATAGTTATGAAGGAAGCGCCTGTGTTTCCTTATTCTCTCATGGCCCCTTGTTTACAGTCACTGCTACTTAAATGATCCTTTCCTGCTGTAGGAGGGCTACCTGGCTCAAGGCAGATCCCTTTTAAATAAAGATTTGTCCTTGGAGAACAGAGCTCATGCTTTCAGTTGGGAAGTGAACGGCTGTCTAGAAAACGGGAGCCAGACAAGTGGTGAGGAGCGCAGAGTGGAAATAGCAGAGAAAAACAAGTCCCCCAAACCTGTTTCCAAACTTTGCATGCCCAGGAGAAGCAAGTCCGATGGAGAAACAAACTGTAAGAGCGCTTGACTCGTTTGACCTCGTTGGAATCTGGTACCACCTAAGGGGAGGACAGACTTGGCGCCATAGGGTCTGTCTGTTCCCCCCACACACAACCCCTCCACCGGCAGTACTTGTTTTTTGTGTATCCTTTTTTTTGGTGGGGGGATGGCTGTGTTGCTCGGCTTGTACCATCTTAGTTCTCCAACCAGGGATCGAACCCCGGCCCTTGGCAGTGAGAGTGCCGAGTCTTAACCACTGGACCGCCGTGGAATTCCCTCTTGTGTATACGTCTAACTAGCTTAGATATATATACTTTAAATTTTTGTCTTCAACCAAGTTATAGAGCATTAGATCCCCAAATGCGGTTGAATTTATGAGGTATAAGATAACAGGAGCTGCTGATATCTATGACTTGTAAGTTACATGCCTGTTTAAGCTAAACATTTATTCTTAGACTCCTTCCCCACTTGTAGTCAGAGTAACTCTTCTGGAATTTTTAAAAAAAGAGCATGGGACTTGAGCTCAGGTCAGGTGCTTGGCCACTTCATCTTTTGACGAAATAAACGGAGGCTCTGTTTCCTTGTGCGTCTCAGGGTTGGGCCCCTCATACAAGAGCTTGTGTTGAAATGGCCCAGCAGACTGGCAGGTGCTAATTTGATGAGTTTATCAAGATGGTGGTTGCTGAGAATAAGAAGAGAAGGTTACTTAATCCTCAGAACCTGGTCTCTGCACCAGCTTGGTAATGCTGAAGAACTGTACCTTGGCTGTGAACTCTTTATTCCTAGTGGCTTTTTTGTTTCTTTTTCTTTAAGCAGCTGAAGTCTCATCTAGCCCCAGGATTAGAAGGCAAACTGCCAGGCAGACCACCATCACATCTCATTTCACAAGGAGGTCAGTATATAATGAATGGACAGCCCCCATTTTAGGGGCCAACGGTTTTTGGTAAAACACATATAAATTAGTAGGATGTAACTTAGTAATTCTGACTTCCACATTGCTTCGGTTTTCCTTTTGATATTCTGTTATTAGACATTCGTGAACAGCATTTCTGAAGATCTCATCCATTTTTACTCTTCACATAGGCAACTTCAAATGTACATGCACAGAATTACCAAGGATAGTAAAATGAACCCCTGTGTACCTATCACCCAGTGTCAACAGTTAACATCTCCTGGCTGTTGTTTCATCTATACCCCCACATGCTCCAAGTGAAAATTGTTCCAAATGGATTACAGCTCCATACCCACCCATCTCCTCCCAGTTGGATTACTTTGAAACAAATCGGACAGGTCATCTTATCCACACATACTGTATTTCTAGATGACAAGGTCTCTTTCTCTGACAAGTTTTTTATTCATATTTTGCCATAATTGCTAACATCTAGCAAACAGTCTTTTGAAGAAGACAAAACAGGCCTTATAAAGTGTAACAGTTCCTTACTAACAAATATATAGCAGTGTTCATTCTTCCCCTTGTGTAACAGAGTTTGGTTGATTTGCTCCTTAAGCCTTTCGAGTGATAGATTCCTTATCTTCTTGCCATTGATTTAAAGAAAATAGGTCTTTTTTTCTAATAGCGTCTAGGTCTGGCTGACTGCATCGTTTTGGTGGTTAATGTGTTCCCTTGCCTCCAGTTTTCTGTAAACTGGTAGTTAGGTCTAGAGTCTTGATCAGATTCCAGCTTTATTTTGTGAGACTTCATTGACAGCATGGGGCTGTCCATCAGAGGCATGTAATGTCTCTTCGGTGATTGTAGCAGCCATTGATCAAAGTCTAGATCCATTATTTCTTAAGGTTTGCAAAATGGTGGTATTCTAAACCTGTCATCCAAAGAAACATTAAGCTCGAAGCTTCTTTTAATGTCCTGGCAAAAAGGGCTTCTCAGAGGGAAGAGGGGACCATGCCCTGAATCTTTCCAAAGAGAGGGTACTCTTGGTAGGGAGGAATATGAGTTGTTTCGTGCCCACTGGAGGTCTAGGGTCTGGTGAGCTAACAGTTGGCTTTACTGTGTGTGTGTGTGTGACAGGCCTGCCAAACGGAAACCTGAGGAAGACCCTGAAAAAGCAAAATCGGATGATTCTGTCGATGAAGAAGAAAAAGACCAGGTAGGGCTCGCATTTAAGTTTCTTAACTCTGCCTTTTTTTGGTACACTTGCTGGTAATTGTGAATTTATACTTGGTCTGTCTATGGACCGTAAGTGACCGAGAGGGTGTTAGAACACACCCCTGGACCCAGGGCAGTACGAAGTGTATTATGGTTAGCCCCGAGGACTCAGCAGGCCCGTAACTTTGGTCTGTTCTCTCCTGTCTACCTTCCTACGTCTCCAGCTGTCAAGATTTGACAGTCGAACCAGCAGATGTGATGTGTTCAAAGCATTTGCTTCTGATGTCAGATAAGCTCCTTTCCCACATCGAATTTCTCTATAAAAGCAGAATTGTCGTGTTATTATGTGTATTGTAACAATGCTGCTTAGACTTTTTAGGTTAGAAAACTGGTGGCTTGCCAGAGACCTCCAATATAGAAAATGTCAGTCTCCAGCACTGTCTCATGTGACTTGAGGGGCAAACCTAGGTACTACCAGATGGTCACACGCTCTCTATTTCATTCCTGCCACAGGATTAGCTGTGTAAGTCGGGAAGTCTGTAGGTTTACAGGTGGGTAGTAAATGCCCTGTTACCTGCTAAAGATGAGTATCCGTGGTTTGCTCTAAGGCAGGGTTTCTCAACCAAGGCATTGACTTTTGGGGCCAGATAAACCTTTGCTGTGGTGTGTGAGTCCTGTGCATCGTAGAGTGTTTAGCAAGGTCCCGACCTCTTACTCACTAGGTGCCCGTAACATTCCCTCTCTCTCCTCCCAGTCGTGACAGCCAAAATCACCTTCAGACTTCCCCAGATGTCCCCTGGGGGGCACAGTTGCACTCAGTGAGAAGCAGTGGACTCAAGGCTACCAATATCTTTGAGGTAGACTTGACGTCCTGTTGTGAAAGACATACTCATTCTCCTGTTTTTATTTTGGAAATTAGATGCCACTGTTCATGATCGTTATTCAGATGTCTGTCATTAAGCTTCGTCAGACTACCCACTCACAGGTGGGACACTGAGACAGAGGGAAACAGCTTGTCCAAGTCACATGGCCACATCCCTTGCCTCCTAAGAAAACGTGTCACAAGTGAAAGCAAGCTGGCTCTTGTAATATTGACAAGTCTTTTTCTTTAAACAAATGTGCCAGTTTTAGAGTTGTTCTTTGCCCTCTAACCTTTTGGAGGGCTTACATAGCCTTCAAGCTTCTAAAGAAACGAACTGGGGCACTCTTTCCCAAGCAGGAAGCAGTTTCACTGGCAGTGTGTGAGAGGCCTTGGGGACTTGGAGGATGAACACTTGTCGAAACGGGGTGTATCCCGATATGCTAGAGTAAGGCTCGGTGCACCACACCGGTGTTATCAGGTGGTGTTGGTCAAATAAGTAGTACTACAGAGAGAATCTTACTTTAGTCAATTTCAAGTTTTTGAGATCTCACTATGTTTTTTAAAACAGGTGTTAAATACATGCATTTGGTAAAACAGTACAAAAGGCTGTTTGGTACATAGCAGCCAAAGGAAAACAATGTGGCTATTCCGTGCTGAGCTATGCTGCGATCATTATCAAATAAATACTGGATTCTGAGGCCTTTGTTCAGGAACAAAAAAGAATATAAAATATCTCATTACCACAACTAAGGAGCTGGCCTGTGGCAACTAAGACCCGGCACAATTAACTAACTAACTGACTATTTCTTTCTTTTTTTTTTTTTTCTTTATGACAAAAGACTTAAAAATGACCACGGTTAAAGATTTGATGAAAGTTCATAATAATGCAGTTGACAAGAAAATTAGTTATTTCTGAGATATACATTTTAAAGTAATAACTAGGATTATTACATATAACATTATACCAGAACATATAAGATTTTTAGCAATTTCATGTAATGTCTGAAACATTTCTATTAACATATTTCCATACATATTTCCATACACATACAAATATAAGATTTTTAGAAATTTCATGTAATGTCTGAAACATTTATATTAACATATTTCCATACAAATAACCCAATGAAAGTTTAGTATTAGTTGTTTTGTTTGTTTGTTTATACTGCAGGTTCTTATTAGGCATCAATTTTATACACATCAGTGTATACATGTCAATCCCAATCGCCCAATTCAGCACCCCACCATCCCCACCCCACCGCAGTTTTCCCCCCTTGGTGTCCATATGTCCATTCTCTACATCTGTGTCTCAACTTCTGCCCTGCAAACTGGCTCATCTGTACCATTTTTCTAGGTTCCACATACATGCATTAATATACGATATTTGTTTTTCTCTTTCTGACTTACTTCACTCTGTATGACAGTCTCTAGATCCATCCACGTCTCAACAAATGACTCAATTTCGTTCCTTTTTATGGCTGAGTAATATTCCATTGTATATATGTACCACAACTTCTTTATCCATTCGTCTGTCGATGGGCATTTAGGTTGCTTCCATGACCTGGCTATTGTAAATAGTGCTGCAATGAACATTCGGGTGCATGTGTCTTTTTGAATTACGGTTTTCTCTGGGTATATGCCCAGTAGTGGGATTGCTGGGTCATATGGTAATTCTATTTTTAGTTTTTTAAGGAACCTCCATATTGTTCTCCATAGTAGCTGTATCAATTTACATTCCCACCAACAGTGCAAGAGGGTTCCCTTTTCTCCACACCCTCTCCAGCATTTGTTGTTTGTAGATTTTCTGATGATGCCCATTCTAACAGGAGTGAGGTGATACCTCATTGTAGTTTTGATTTGCATTTCTCTAATAATTAGTGATGTTGAGCATCTTTTCATGTGCTTCGTGGCCGTCTGTATGTCTTCTTTGGAGAAATGTCTGTTTAGGTCTTCTGCCCATTTTTGGATTGGGGTGTTTGTTTCTTTAATATTGAGCTGAATGAGCTGTTTATATATTTTGGAGATTAATCCTTTGTCCGTTGATTCATTTGCAAATATTTTCTCCCATTCTGAGGGTTGTCTTTTCGTCTTGTTTATGGTTTCCTTTGCTGTGCAAAAGCTTTGCAGTTTCGTTTGGTCCCACTTGTTTATTTTTGTTTTTATTTCCATTACTCTAGGAGGTGGATCAAAAAAGATCTTGCTGTGATTTATGTCAGAGAGTGTTCTTCCTATGTTTTCCTCTAAGAGTTTTATAGTGTCCACTCTTATATTTAGGTCTCTAATCCATTTTGAGTTTATTTTTGTGTATGGTGTTAGGGAGTATTCTAATTTCATTCTTTTACATGTAGCTGTCCAGTTTTCCCAGCACCACTTATTGAAGAGACTGTCTTTTCTCCATTGTATATCTTTGCCTCCTTTGTCGTAGATTAGTTGACCATAGGTGCGTGGGTTAATCTCTGGGCTTTCTATCTTGTTCCATTGATCTGTGTTTCTGTTTTTGTGCCAGTACCATATTGTCTTGATTACTGTAGCTTTGTAGTATAGTCTGAAGTCAGGGAGTCTGATTCCTCCAGCTCCATGTTTTTCCCTCAAGACTGCTTTGGTTATTCGGGGTCTTTTGTGTCTCCATACAAATTTTAAGAGGATTTGTCCTAGCTCCGTAAACAATGCCATTGGTAATTTGATAGGGATTGCATTGAATCTGTAGATTGCTTTGGGTAGTATACTCATTTTCACAATGTTGATTCTTCCAATCCAAGAACATGGTATATCTCTCCATCTGTTGGTATCATCTTTAATTTCTTTCATCAGTGTCTTATAGTTTTCTGCATACAGGTCTTTTGTCTCCCTAGGTCGGTTTATTCCTAGGTATTTTATTCTTTTTGTTGCAATGGTAAATGGGAGTGTTTCCTTAATTTCTCTTTCAGATTTTTCATCATTAGTGTATAGGAATGCAAGAGATTTCTGTGCATTAATTTTGTATCCTGCAACTTTACCATATTCATTGATTAGCTCTAGCAGTTTTCTGGTGGCAGTTTTAGGATTCTCTATGTATAGTATCATGTCATCCGCAACCAGTGACAGTTTTACTTCTTCTTTTCCAATTTGTAGTCCTTTTATTTCTTTTTCTTCTCTGATTGCCGTGGCTAGGACTTCCAGAACTATGTTGAATAATAGTGGTGAGAGTGGACATCCTTGTCTCGTTCCTGATCTTAGAGGAAATGCTTTCAGTTTTTCACCATTGAGAATGATGTTTGCTGTGGGTTTGTCATATATGGCCTTTATTATGTTGAGGTAGGTTCCCTCTATGCCCACTTTCTGGAGAGTTTTTATCAGAAATGGGTGTTGAATTTTGTCAAAAGCTTTTTCTGCATCTATTGAGATGATCATATGGTTTTTATTCTTCAATTTGGTAATATGGTGTATCACATTGATTGATTTGCGTATGTTGAAGAATCCTTGCATCCCTGGGATAAATCCCACTTGATCGTGGTGTATGATCCTTTTAATGTGTGGTTGGATTCTGTTTGCTAGTATTTTGTTGAGGATTTTTGCATCTATATTCATCAGTGATATTGGTCTGTAATTTTCTTTTTTTGTAGTGTCTTTGTCTGGTTTTGGTATCAGGGTGATGGTGGCCTCACAGAATGAGTTTGGGAGTGTTCCTTCCTCTGCAATTTTTTGGAAGAGTTTGAGAAGGATGGGTGTTAGCTCTTCTCTAAATGTTTGATAGAATTCACCTGTGAAGCCATCTGGTCCTGGACTTTTGTTTGTTGGAAGATTTTTAATCACAGTTTCAATTTCATGACTTGTGATTGGTCTGTTCCTATTTTCTGTTTCTTCCTGGTTCAGTCTTGGAAGGTTATACCTTTCTAAGAATTTGTCCATTTCTTCCAGGTTGTCCATTTTATTGGCATAAAGTTGCTTGTAGTAGTCTCTTAGGATGCTTTGTATTTCTGCGGTGTCTGTTGTAACTTCTCCTTTTTCATTTCTGATTTTATTGATTTGAGTCCTCTCCCTCTTTTTCTTGATGAGTCTGGCTAATGGCTTATCCATTTTGTTTATCTTCTCAAAGAACCAACTTTTAGTTTTATTGATCTTTGCTATTGTTGTCTTTGTTTCTATTTCGTTTATTTCTGCTCTGATCTTTAAGATTTCTTTCCTTCTGCTAACTTTGGGTTTTGTTTGTTCTTCTTTCTCTAGTTTCTTTAGGTGTAAGGTTAGATTGTTTACTTGAGATTTTTCTTGTTTCTTTAGGTAGGCTTGTATAGCTATAAACTTCCCTCTTAGAACTGCTTTTGCTGCATCCCATAGGTTTTGGGTCGTCGTGTTTTCATTGTCATTTGTCTCTAGGTATTTTTTTGTTTCCTCTTTGATTTCTTCAGTGATCTCTTGGTTATTTAGTAACGTATTGTTTAGCCTCCATGTGTTTGTCTTTTTTACGTTTTTTTCCCTGTAATTCATTTCTAATCTCATAGCGTTGTGGTCAGAAAAGATGCTTGATATGATTTCAATTTTCTTAAATTTACTGAGGCTTGATTTGTGACCCAAGATGTGATCTATCCTGGAGAACGTTCCGTGCGCACTTGAGAAGAACGTGTAATCTGCTGTTTTTGGGTGGAATGTCCTATATATATCAATTAAATCTATCTGGTCTATTGTGTCATTTAAAGCTTCTGTTTCCTTATTTATTTTCATTTTGGATGATCTGTCCATTGGTGTAAGTGAGGTGTTAAAGTCCCCCACTATTACTGTGTTACTGTCGATTTCCTCTTTTATAGCTGTTAGCAGTTGCCTTATGTATTGAGGTGCTCCTGTGTTGGGTGCATATATATTTATAATTGTTATATCTTCTTCTTGGATTGATCCCTGGATCATTATGTAGTGTCCTTCCTTGTCTCTTGTAACATTCTTTATTTTAAAGTCTATTTTATCTGATACGAGTATAGCTACTCCAGCTTTCTTTTGATTTCCATTTGCATGGAATATCTTTTTCCATCCCCTTACTTTCAGTCTGTATGTGTCCCTAGGTCTAAAGTGGGTCTCTTGTAGACAGCATATATATGGGTCTTGTTTTTGTATCCATTCAGCCAGTCTATGTCTTTTGGTTGGGGCATTTAATCCATTCACGTTTAAGGTAATTATCGATATGTATGTTCCTATGACCATTTTCTTAATTGTTTTGGGTTTGTTTTTGTAGGTCCTTTTCTTCTCTTGTGTTTCCCACTTAGAGAAGTTCCTTTAGCATTTGTTGTAGAGCTGGTTTGGTGGTGCTGAATTCTCTTAGCTTTTGCTTGTCTGTAAAGCTTTTGATTTCTCCATCAAAGCTAAATGAGATCCTTGCTGGGTAGAGTAATCTTGGTTGTAGGTTCTTCCCTTTCATCACTTTAAGTATGTCATGCCACTCCCTTCTGGCTTGCAGAGTTTCTGCTGAGAAATCAGCTGTTAACCTTATGGGAGTTCCCTTGTATGTTATTTGTCGTTTTTCCCTTGCTGCTTTCAATAATTTTTCTTGGTCTTTAATTTTTGCCACTTTGATTACTATGTGTCTCGGCGTGTTTCTCCTTGGGTTTATTCTGTATGGGACTCTCTGCGCTTCCTGGACTTGGGTGGCTATTTCCTTTCCCATGTTAGGGAAGTTTTCGACTATAATCTCTTCAAATATTTTCTCTGGTCCTTTCTCTCTCTCTTCTCCTTCTGGGACCCCTATAATGCGAATGTTGTTGCGTTTAATGTTGTCCCAGAGGTCTCTTAGGCTGTCTTCATTTCGTTTCATTCTTTTTTCTTTAGTCTGTTCCGCAGCAGTGAATTCCACCATTCTGTCTTCCAGGTCACTTATCCGTTCTTCTGCCTCAGTTATTCTGCTATTGATTCCTTCTAGTGTAGTTTTCATTTCGGTTATTGTATTGGTCATCTCTGTTTGTTTGTTCTTTAATTCTTCTAGGTCTTTGTTAACCATTTCTTGCATCTTCTCAATCTTTGCCTCCATTCTTATTCCGAGGTCCTGGATCGTCTTCACTATCATTATTCTGAATTCTTTTTCTGGAAGGTTGCCTATCTCCACTTCATTTAGTTGTTTTTCTGGGGTTTTTTCTTGTTCCTTCATCTGGTACATGGCCCTCTGCCTTTTCATCTTCTCTATCTTTCTGTCACTGTGGTTTTTGGTCCACAGGCTGCAGGATTGTAGTTTCTCTTGCTTCTGCTGTCTGCCCTCTGGTGGTTGAGGCTATCTAAGAGGCTTGATGGGAGGCTCTGGTCCTGACTATTTCTTAAAATCTCATTGATAGGTATTTAATATGATTTTTAAAAATTTATTTATTTATTTAATTTATTTATTTTTGGCTGCGTTGGGTCTTCCTTGCTGCGTGTGTGCTTTCTCCAGTTGCGGTGAGCGGGGGCTACTCTTCGTTGCGGTGCGTGGGCTTCTCATTGCGGTGGCTTCTCTTGTTGCGGAGCACGGGCTCTAGGCGCGCGGGCTTCAGTAGTCGGGGCACGAGGACTCAGTAGTTGTGGCTTTTGGGCTCTAGAGCGCAGGCTCAGTAGTTGTGGCGCACGGGCTTCATTGCTCCGCGGCGTGTGGGAACTTCCCGGACCAGGGCTTGAACCCTTGTCCCCTGCATTGGCAGGCGGATTCTTAACCACTGCGCCAGCAGGGAAGCCCAGGCTCCAGCCTTTTTAAAAATGTGTTCCTTCCACCTTCGTGGAGCCGGCGTAGGGGATGGGGAGGAGTGAGAACCCGATTGGCAGGGGTCCGGTCGCAACCCCGGAAGGGGACGGGGGACGATCTAAGAGGTGGCACCGGGCCACAGTCGACCCCCAGTGACAGCTAACAGCTGCAGTGCTGCCCCTTCCTGCCCCAGGACCTGAGCTCAGGTCCCGGGGCGGCTGGAGAAACGCACTGTTTTTTGGTGAGGTGCTCTTACTTACTGTGTGGAGCTGCTCCGGCTGCCCCGGCGACCACACCCCTGCAGGGCCCTGTGCCCGTCCTCCCTGCCCCCTGCCCAGGGCTCGGAGAACAGCAGTCTCTGTGGGGCAACCCGCTTCCAAGCCCTTCAGTGACCACGGAGGACTGGGAACGGGCTGGGCTACCGGGGAGCCTGGGCATCCAACACCTGAGCTCAGCCCTGGGGGCTCACGTGAGGGCAGGGGCTGGGGGTTGCGGGCGGTGAGCGGAGGGGCCTCCAGCCGGCATCAGCCTGGGCCCTGGACCCGGGGAAAGGCCTCACCCTCTCAGTCCTGACCTGCCGCTCAGGAACCCTGTGGCCCACCAGCCCGAGGCTTGTGTCGCCCGCCATGGACTGCCCGGCACACGGCTGGGGTGCCAACGCCACACCTGGATTTTGCACGGGGACCACCTGGGGGCTCGGTGCACAGGAAGACGAGCAGCCCCCAGGCCCCGACACGCCCCTTCCATATCCATCGAGAGGTGCCTGATGGAAGGCCGGCTGTGCTCCTTTTCAAGCCCCAGGGAATTCACACGAACAGCCCTCCCGGCCACGGGGTGCCTGCCCACCGGCTCTGGGCCTGCGACCAGCCCAGAACACAGAAGGCACCGAAGTGGGTGCAGGGAGCTGAGCCGGGGCTGCAGAAGGGCAGACACCACAGCCTGGTCCACAACCGACTGCCCTAGGGCGGGTGAGAACGGGCGGGCAGGCTGAGGGGAGGACAGAGCGTGGCACCGCCTGCCCGCCTGGGCCACGGGGAGAAGGTCGGGGCGCCGCCCGCGCGCTCGCTCCGCTGCCTGGCGTCCTTTGTGGGGGCGAAGGGCCGGAGGCAGGGCTCCCGAGGAGCTCAAAGGCCCGGGAAGGACACACGGGACGGTCCAGAGCCACCCTACCGCTCCAGTGGTGCAGCACCCTCTCTGAATTCCTACTGCCACCAAAACACATCCCTAAGGCCTTTGGGAGGAATCGCTAGGACCCAGGAAGGCGGCCCCCTGCTGTGGTCCAGACTTCAGCAGCTGCCGATGATCAGAGGGAGCCAGCCGGCCGGCCTTGAGCAGGAGGACAGGACACGGGGACAGGGACAGCCACAGCCGGGCTTCCCACAGCTGTGCCCACCGCCAGAACCAGCTCCAGCCAATCACAGCCCCCGAGATGCCAAACAGTGACGGGCGAGAGGCTGGCAGGAAACTGACACCCCCTCACTGGAGAGCCTGCCCGGCCGGGGTGCGGGGCACCATCCCCGTCTGAACTCACCCCACAGCTCAGCCATCTCCCAGTGACCCAGACGCGTCACCACGGCCCCAGGGCTGATCCCCGACCAAGGTCAGAACTCCCCCCAGTGTGACGGCCCCCATGCCACTCCTGTGGTGGAAGGGACGGCAGGCAGAGACCAGGAGTAGAGTCTTTTTATTAACGGCTGCGTTTTCAAAGAACCGTTTTGTTACCAGGAAAGCTCCCCAGGAAGGGATTGCATTAGTGCAACAAGGGGGAGCCTTGATGCCAGGCTCTCCAGACACTTCCAGGTGGAGACTTTTGGCCTAGGCCGGCCGCCGGGGACTCAGGGGCTGGGAGGACACGCGGCCCCTCCCCCGCCCCGACGGGGCGCTAAGGCACCCGGCCCGCCTGGGTGGGCAAAACCCCGTGCCTTCAGCAGGCCGGCGGCTTGCAGCCCTCAACCTGCAGCCCTTTGCTCAGGAGGAAGGCGTCCTGCGTGGGGTCACAACCCAGGAAGAGCTTCACCATGCCCTTGGCATCCTCGGAGCCCCCTGGCCTCAGAATGCAGCTTCTGTAGTCCATGGCAACCTGACGAGAGGGGGTGGGGCTGCAGGAGGGTGGAGCACCCCCTTCACTGAGGGTGTGGGTGTGGCCACCTCTGCTGTGACTCAAGAAAGGGCAGGGGAGCAGGGGGTCCAGGGCAGGGCCCTCAGAGCCTGGCAGGCCCAGGCGGGCGGCACAGGCATCTAGGCCCAGGCCAAGGACCTCCGTGTTGGTCTGCATGGCAGGCTGGCCTCTCACCTTGCCACTCAGGACGCCCTCCCGCTTGAAACGTGTGTGGAACGTGTCCGCGGAGTACACCTCGCTGCACAGGTAGCCATAGGACTGGGCGTCGTAGCTTCCTGCCAGGCGGCCGAAGGTCGCAAGCAGGTGGGTCCCTGGGACACACGCGGAGAAGCTCCTGCCCGGCCCCCTGGCCGCTCCGTGCCCCTTCCCCAGAGAGGGGGCCTCAAAGCAGCCCTGTCTGAGTCCCCTGCCACTAGAGGGAGTATTGGCCCAACACTTCTAGAAAACGGGGACCTTGCGGGCAACTCAGTGGAGGGACACAAATAAATTTTTGCCGACTTTCTGCTGAAGCTCACGAGGGTTCACCCCGAAGCCTCTTACAAGGTCAGCTGCCCGAGGCTCCGAGGGATGAGTCAGGGCTCACCTTCCAGCACGGGGAGAGCGCGGGTTCAAGCGCTCACGAGGGAGTGAACTGCGTCTCCGCACCGACACGCACGGGCAAACCTCGTCGACGCGTTCCGTCCGGGGTATGAAGCCCTCTCCTGCCTCTTCCAGGCTCTCCAGAAAGCACGTGCAGATACGCCCACCCCACCCTCGGACTCCGCGGGCCACAGCTGGAGGGACCAGCCCAGGAACCGAGGCAGGAAGAGGCCAGAGGTCAGCGGGCCTCGGCCAGAGCCCGTCAGTCGGTCCCCCTTCACACACCACCAGAGGATCCTCTTGACCTGGGCAGTAGCCGCCAAGCGACCGCTAAGGTGGGCCCGGCGTGCACTTGGCTACCTGGCGTGGCTGGGACCCCGAGGACCTCCTGGCAGAGGCGGGCATTCTCCTGGGCCGGGTCCGCGGGCGTCTGCGTGTGCAGGGCCTTGTCCACCTTGGCCAGGACGATCTGGCGCAGGTTGAAGAGGCCTGGAGGGCGGGAGGAAGGAGACGGGGGGCTGGCACTGTGTGCAGGCCGCGCTTTCCAGCCGGGCGGTCCGGGAGCCCCTTTCCTTTCCCTCGGCCCGACCGCACCGGGGTTGGCCAGCCGGGACTTGATGAGTTGGCCAGCAGCTCCGGGGGACGGCGCTGCCCGTGCCCCACCGAGACTGGCAGCAACGCCAGGGCTTCACAGGGCGCGGCGCTCCCGGCCCCAGAGCCTTCCCTCTGGTTCTCATCACCGGCTGTCGCCAGAGTCGCAGGTAACGTGCCTTTCTTGTCGTTTGTCTTTTTTCCGGCCCTCAGCCACGCAAAGGTGTGAAGCCCTGACACTCGCTGCCACGTGGATGCACCCTGAGAACACGATGCTCAGCGAGACAAGTCAGACACAGAAGGGCACACAGGGTGTGACCCCACTGAGGGGAAACTTCCAGAACAGGTAGATCCACAGAGTCAGAGTGGGTTCGTGGTTGTTAGGGGCAGGGGGCGGGGAGGGAATGATAACTAAGGGCGTGACGGACATTTTTGGGGTGAGGGAAATGTTCCAAAACAGGGCAGTAGTGACGGCTGCACAGCTCAGTAAAGTGTCCCCACGCGCTCCGGTGCAGCCTGTGAGAGCATCGCTCTCAGGACGAAGGGCTGACCGCAGGAAGACTGAAGGAGCACTGGGTCCTGGGCCCAGACGCTCAGCTGGGGACACCCCCGCCCCCCCGGTGGGGAAGTCCCTGGGACTTGCTGAGCCTCCACCGAGACTGGCAGCAGCCCCAGGGCCTCACAGGGCGCGGTGCTCCCGGCCCCAGAGCCTTCCCTCTGGTTCTCATCACCGGCTGTCGCCAGAGTCGCAGGTAACGTGCCTTTCTTGTCGTTTGTCTTTTTTCCGGCCCTCAGCCACGCAAAGGTGTGAAGCCCTGACACTCGCTGCCACGTGGATGCACCCTGAGAACACGATGCTCAGCGAGACAAGTCAGACACAGAAGGGCACACGGTGTGACCCCACTGAGGGGGAACATCCAGAACAGGTAGATCCACAGAGTCAGAGTGGGTTCCTGGTTGTCAGGGGCAGGGGAGGGGAGGGAATGATAACTAAAGGCGTGAGGGACATTTTTGGGGTGAGGGAAATGTTCCAAAATAGGGCAGTAGTGACGGCTGCACAGCTCAGTAAAGTGTCCCCACGCGCTCCGGTGCAGCCTGTGAGAGCATCGCTCTCAGGACGAAGGGCTGACCGCAGGAAGACTGAAGGAGCACTGGGTCCTGGGCCCAGACGCTCAGCTGGGGACACCCCCGCCCCCCCGGTGGGGAAGTCCCTGGGACTTGCTGAGCCTCCACCGAGACTGGCAGCAGCCCCAGGGCCTCACAGGGCACAGCGCTCCCGGCCCCAGAGCCTACCCTCTGGTTCTCATCACCGCCTGTCACCAGACTTGCATGCAACGTTCCTTTCTTTTCTTTTGTCTTTTTAAAGGCAACTCTTGAATACACGTATTTAACATGCAGGGAACCAGTCCTGACTCCTTGATCTGCGGCTTCCAGGCTCCAGAGCCTCGAGGACATCCACTTCCATTTTTTTACACGCCCTGTGCGTGGGGTTTGATGATGGAAACTGACACCGAGGGCGTCACCACGTGCGGGGTGACATCAGCGGAAGAATCCCGTGGCGAGGGCCTGCCTGAGAACCACGGGAGAGCCCGGGCCCTCCCCGCCCCCTGCCTGCAGCCCCGCGCCCGCACCCACCTGGGAGCGGAGCTGGTGCACTCGCTTGCCAGAACTCATGGAAGTAGGTCTCCAGCTCATCATGCTGCAACAGGGAGGGCGGGTTGGGCGTAGACTTGGTGAAGTTGGCCACCATGGCCGCGATGGCAATCTGGCGCCTCCCATCCTGCTGCAGGCAGCCCGGCTGCAGGCCAAAGCAGGCCATGTGCCCAGACTTCCCTTCCCTGGGGAGGGACGCGGGTGAGGCCCCGCTTCCACAGAGGAGCCCTGGCCCACGGCCGACAGGTTCCCCCACGCATGCACCGAGGGTAGAGGTCCAGGTAGAACTTGCCGATGGATGACCTTGTCCGCGGCCGCGTCCCGGACCGTGTAGAGCCTCACATCTCCGTGACACACGTTGGCACCCTCCTCCAGGTCGAAGGTCAGCCCCAGCAGCTCCTGGGAGATGCCCAGCTACCCGCGCGTGACCACCTGCATGGGGAAGGACTCATCGAGCAGGTACTGGTCCACGTGGTAGCGCGTCTCCTCCCCCTGGTTCATGTAGCAGCACAGGTCCTAGACGTTGATGGGCCCGTCAAAGTGCAGGCCCCGCCTCTGGCACTTGGCCTTCTTTAGGTCCAGGATCACGGCCGCTCCTGCTCCCCGAGGGGCTTCAGCTTCTGGGCCAGCTCATCTGCGGGCGGAGGGGAGAGGTTCGGCTATGTCCCTGTGGCAGCCTCCCAGCCGCCACCCACCCCACGCCCCTCGAGGCAGAATGAAGGGTTGGGGAAGGCGACCCCCAAGGGCTGACACAGTCGGGTCTCAGGCAGCACCACGTCCAGTCAAGGTCCGCCTGACCCTCGGGGAGGCGGGGTTACCTAGGAAAGTGGCCACCACCTGGCTGGTCTTGGCCATGTTCATCTCCAGCACGGAGTCGGCACGCGTGCTGAACCCCAGCAGGCGGGACTTCTGAGCCTGCAGCCTTACCAGCTCCCCGAGGATCGCGCAGTTCTCCTGGAACCCAGAGACGGCCAGCGCTGGGGACCGTGGGCCACGCCCTCCCCACGGGCCCCGGGCCAGGTCTCTGAGGGCGGGCAGGGCTCTCAGGCCACTGGCGGGCACAGCCAATCCCCCTCCCTCCTCCTCCTGGCCCGGATTTCTAGACACTTTGGTGCTGTCCTAACACGTGGTCTTTATGAACACAGGTCCTTTTGGAACCAGAAACGGCGTGAACCGTGATGAGCTCTAAGGCCAAGGGCAGGAAGAAATGTGACCAGGCTCTCCAGGAGCCACCCAGGGGCCTCCCCGGGCTCAACAATACAGACTCGGCTGCCGTGCAGACAGCAGGTCATCCCCACGGCGCCCGAACACCCAGCCCCCTGGACGGCGAGACGCCTGTTGCTGCAGGTGGCCCGGGGCTGGCTGGTGAGGCCCGGCCCCAGGCGTACGCCACCTTCTCTGGGGCCACCTCTCCGGCTCTGCGGTGGGGTTCTCCTGGGAGCCCCCAGTCACCACAGGACCAACGTGGCCTGTCTGCAGCCCAAGAAGGTGGGGACACAGGACTGTCCCCCATGCCCCCCACATCACCCACGAGGCCGAGCAAGCACCAGTGGTGTCTGCGGGGAAGATGAAGGGCTCACGCACAGCCCCCCATCTACTGAAGATGCTGAACAGGAGAAGCACAGACTGCAGCCACACGCGGTATGGACCAAACGCAAGTGTCCTTGCAGGAACCGATGTCTGAATGTCAAGGCCGTACCCGGGCCACAGTGAGAAGGCCCAGACCCCACGCAAGGCACAGAGAGGAGATGGGGGGAACATCTGCGAATCTGAGCTCATCGGGCATCACCCCAGAAGGAGAGGGAGAGGATGAGGGAGAGGGAGAGGGAGAGGGAGGGGAGGTACAGACGTCTCTCCCTTCCCTGGGGGTTCTCTAGTGCAGCCAAGGCTGAAAAGCACTGCATTTCGGGAGATGGGTCCTCGTGGAAAAGTTAAATAGTAGCTCATGGCATTATCGACACATATTAAAAAGGCCCCAAATCTTGGGGAGTCAGGGAGGGGAGCTGGCGGCTGCCTCGTAAAGGAGGAGAGATTGGGCGTCAGAGGAGGTGCCTGTGCAGCCGCCGCCGCTGCCCAGGACCCCGCAGACTTCATCTCCCAGCTGTGGTCCCGGGCTGGAAGGCAGCGGGGAGGTCAAGCCGTCCAAGCATCAACGTTGACTTCAGGGCTGATCTAAAAGGCGCCTGGTGTTTGTTGAAGCAGAAGAAAGAGAAAGCAGTGGGGAGAGGAGGGGAGGGGGAGGGAGCCCCCATCAGCCCTTCTCCCTCTCTCCCTCTCTGTCTCCCTCTCTCCCTCCTTCCCTCCCTCCCTCTACCTCCCTGCTTCTCACTCTCACTCTCCCTCCATCTCTCCCTCTGCCTCTCTCCCTCTCCCTCTTTCCCTCTCCCTCTCTCCCTGTCCCCCTTTCCCTGTCCCTGTTTCCCTGTTCCGCTCTTCCGATACCTCATTCCCTCTCCCTCTCTCCCTCTCTCCCTCTCTCCCTCTCGTGCTCCCTCTCCCTCTCCCTCCACCTCCTTCCCTCTCCGGAGAGGGTGCCTGCTTCCTTCTCTGTCTCCCTCTCTGGAGAGGGAAGGAGGTGGAGGGAGAGGGATAGAGGGAGGGAGGGAAAGACAAAGGCGTCTCTCCCTCCCTCCCTCCCTCCCTCCCTCTCTCCCTCCCTCTCTCCATCTCCCTCACTCCCTCCCAGAGATGGAGAGACAGAGGAAGAGGCAGAGACAAGGGAGAGGGAGAGGGAGAGAGAGGGGGGAGGGAGGGAGAGAGAGAGAGGTGTCTTCCTCCCTCCCTTTCCCTCTCTCCCTCCCTCTCTCCCTCTCCTGCTCCCTCTCCCTCTCTGGAGAGGGAAGGAGGTGGAGGGAGAGAGAGCAGGAGAGGGAGGGGGGAGAGGGAGAGAGGGATAGAGGGAGGGAAGGAAAGACAAAGTCGTCTCTCCCTCCCTCCCTCTATCCCTCTCTCCCTCCCTTTATCCCTCTCTCGCTCCCTCTCTCCCACTCCCTCGCTCCCTCTCCTCCCTCTCCCTCTCCCTCCGTCTCTCCATCTCCCTCACTCCCTCCCAGAGACGGAGGAAGAGGCAGAGACAAGGGAGAGGGAGAGGGAGAGAGAGGGGGGAGGGAGGGAGGGAGAGAGAGGTGTCTTCCTCTCTCCCTTTCCCTCTCTCCCTCCCTCTCTCCCTCTCCTGCTCCCTCTCCCTCTCTGGAGAGGGAAGGAGGTGGAGGGAGAGAGAGCAGGAGAGGGAGGGGGGAGAGGGAGAGAGAGGGAGAGAGGGAGGGAAGGAAAGACAAAGACGTCTCTCCCTCCCTCCCTCTATCCCTCTCTCCCTCCCTTTATCCCTCTCTCGCTCCCTCTCTCCCACTCCCTCGCTCCCTCTCCTCCCTCTCCCTCTCCCTCCGTCTCTCCATCTCCCTCACTCCCTCCCAGAGACGGAGGAAGAGGCAGAGACAAGGGAGAGGGAGAGGGAGAAGGAGAGAGAGGGGGGAGAGAGGGAGAGAGAGAGAGGTCTCTTCCTTCCTCCCTTTCCCTCTCTCCTTCTTCTCTCCCTCTCTCCCTCTCCCTCTCCCTCTCTCCCCCCTCCCTCTGCTCCTCTCCCTCATCTCTGCCTCTCCCTCCATCTCTCCCTGTCTGAGAGGGAATGAGGGAGCGGGAGAGACGGAGGGACAGGGAGAGACGGAGGGAGCGGGAGAGACAGAGGGAGGGAGAGGGAGAAGGAGGGAGGGAGAGGGAGAGAGGAAGGGAAAGGGCGAGGGAGAGGGAGGGAGGGCGAGACATCTCTCCCTCTCCCTCTCCCTCTCCCTCCCTTCCTCTCCCTCTCCTAGAGGGAGGGAGGGAGAGGGAGAGACAGAGGGAGAGGAGAGGGAGGGAGCGAAGGAGAGGGGGAGTCGGAGAAGGAGGTAGGGAGAGGGAGAAGGAGAGAGGGTGCCTGCTTCCCTCTCTGTCTCCCTCCCTCCCTCTCCGTGTTCCTCTCTCCCCCCTCTCCCTCTCCCTCTGTCTCTCCCTCTCTGGGAGGGAGAGAGGGAGAGGGAGCAGGAGGGAAAATGATGGAGGGATGGAGAGGGAGAGAGGGTGAGGGAGAGAAGGAGAGGAGGAGGAGAGAGGCAGAGGGAGGGAGGAAGAGACCTCTCCCTCCCTCCCTCTGCCTCCCTCCTTCTCCTCCCTCTTCTCCCTCTCTCTCCAACTCTCCCTCTCCCTCCGTCTCTCCATCTCCCTCACTCCCTCCCAGAGAGGGAGAGACAGAGGTAGAGGCAGAGCGGAACACGGAAACAAGGACAGGGAAACAGGCACAGGGAGAGAGGCAGGGACAGAGGGAGAGGAGAGGGAAGAGGGAGAGGAAAGAGGGAGAGGAAAGAGAGAGAGGGAGGGAGAGAGGGAGAGACAGATGGAGAGAGAGGGAGGGAGAGAGAGAGAGGGAGAGGGAAAGAGGTAGAGGGAGAGCAGAACAGGGAAAGAGGGACAGGGAGGGAGAGAGGGAGGAGAGGAAGCAGGGAGAAAAGAGAGAAAGAACACACCATCTACATTTCTGTCAGATGACACCGGGGATCCTTACACAACCAGGAGAAAATAACACAGGGAGGCTCTTTCTCAGCTGGAACTGGCACTGCAGAGGGGGCCAAACACCACCAGGCTGGCCACACATGTCCAGCCGCCGCTCCAGCCCCGTCAGCCGTGAGTCCGGTCACCAGGGCTCTGAGTGTCTGCTCCAGGGAGCTGGGGTTCACCCTCTCACCGGGGAGGCCGGGCCAAGACCGCGGGGCCCCGGGCTGGACACATAGGGGGAAAAGCATCCCCACAGGACAGCTTGTGCGAGCAGATTCAGCTGCCAGATTCTAGAGGCCCGGGACCACCCTGTGGCCCGTGAAAAACAGGAGGCCACGAGGGTCTTGCATCGTGATTCCTGTCCGTTGGACTGTAAAGTTTATGTAGGGAATCTTGCAAACAGTGGTAACAAGGCTGAATTGGAACGAGATTTAGGCTATTACGGACCACTCTGAAGTGTGTGGGTTGCTAAAAGCCCTCCCGGCTTCGCTCTTGTTGAATGTGAAGATCCCCGAGATGCAGCCGATGCTGTCCGAGAACTAGATGGGAGAACACTATGTGGCTGCCGAGTAAGAGTGGACCTGTCGAATGGGGAAAAGAGAAGTCCAAATCGTGACCGCCTCCTTCTTGGGGTCGTCGCCCTCGAGATGATTATCGGAGGAGGAGTCCTCCACCTCCCACACATCTCCAAGATGGAGAGCCTTCTCCGTCAGCCAGAGCAGGTCCCTTTCTAGATATAGGAGAAGAGAGAGATGACTGTCCCAGGAGAGAAATCACAAGCCGTCCCGATCTTTCTCTAGGTCTCCTAGCCGATCTAGGTCAAATGAAAGGAAATAGAAGACCACTTTGCAAGAGGAGTGGTGTACAGGCAATAACTTCATTTGACAGGAGTATGTACAGAAAATTCAAGTTTGGTTTGAGACTTCTGAAGCTTGGTGCACTTTTTAAATGTTTTAGTTGTTCACATTTGTTTGTCTCTTGGGACAGTGACCCATAAAGGTGTCATTCTCTATGGTTTGAAATGGGTCACATGAGGCATGTGATATGAAGAATTGTTACCTTCCAATGTTCCCTTAAGCAAAATTGAATTTGCTTTGAATTTTTGGTCTTGCCTAGACTGATAATAAAACTTTAACTCCTGCCCACCTAAAGTGTGATGTTTACTATTATGGAAACAACACTGGCAAAAGTGTAAAAGACTTTCTGTAGCTGGGATATGGTATGCAGCTGTAGTTAAGCAAGCAGTCTTTAAAAGGTGCTGTGAACACAAGCCAGCAGGTAAAAATGAAAGCCACACCCTTACCCTAGATTAGAGGTTTAAAAATTCCACTAGTCTTCACACGGGACAAGAGGTTGTCCAGGGAGTTGAGAATCTAAGAAGTTTCAAGGAAGTTAGTTTACCTTTGAGTTAGGTCATAAGTCCCCTCTGTGATTGCTGTACATGAATACATAGCTCTTTGTAATATTTTTTGGAAATCTGAGATGATCAAGATACCAATGTCCTGCCGGATTAAGAGTATTGTAGAGCTGAACTTTGAGTTACTGTGCAATTTTTTTTTTCATGCTGTCATTTGTAATATGTTTTGTGAGAATCCTTGGGATTAAAGTTTTGGTTGCAAAAGAAAAGAAGAAAAGAAAAGAATCCGCCTGCCAGTGCAGGGGACACAGGTTCAAGCCCTGGTCCGGGAAGATCCCAGGTGCCGCAGATCAACTAAGCCCGTGGGCCACAACTACTGAGCCTGCGCTCTAGATCCTGGGAGCCAGAACTACTGAGCCCCCACGCACAACTACAGAAGCCCGCACGCAACGAAGACTCAATGCAGCAAAAAAAAAAAAAAAAGATGCTACTGGCCAGGTGATCAAGGGTAAAATCATTTGTCATAAGTCCCGTTGATGGTGTGTATCCTTGATGTGACCTGAGGAGAATGGCATTTTTATCTCTGTCTGGATCTTCCGCCCCAAACCCCATAACTCCAGACCAACCATAAGAAAACATCAGAAAACAAACAGACAAACAAATTGAGGGACAAAATACCTGACCAGTCCTCCTCAAAACTTTCAAGGTATCAAAACCCAGGGACATCTGAGAAATGTCACAGCCCAGAGGAGACTGGGACAGAAAAAGGATGTTAGGGGAAAACTAGGGAAATGCTAATGAAGTGTGGACTTTAGTTAATAACAATGTATCCATCTTGGTTCCTTAGTTGGATAAACATGTCATACTAACGTACTAACGTGTTGGAGATCGGGTTACTGGGTCAGGGTCCACGGCACTCTACACTCTGTACAGATCTTTGCCACTTTTTTGTAACTCTAAGCTATTCTAAAATTAAGCGAGTACTGAACAGAGATAAGAATGTTATTTCCCTGATTTGAACATGCCTGAGTTTCTTTTCATGGTCACATTTTTGCTATCTGGATGTGTCTTGGAATCAGTAGCAAAGGAGAGTTGCCAGCCCCTGGAAAGATGTGGGTGGTTTGCAGGTGGCTTGCTCTGGAGCTGAAGACCACGGTGGGAAGTCTGCAGCCTCGGGCTGCACTTAGAACCATGGGAGGGGATGGGCCAGCTCAGTTAGGGATGGAACCTATAAGTAAAACTTTTTTCTTTTCCATTATGGCTTATCACAGGATGTTGAATATAGTTCCCTGTGCTAGACAGTAGGATGTTGTAGTTTATCCATCCTATATTTAATAGTTTGCATCTGCTAACCCCAAACTCCCAATCCAACCCTCCCTCACTCTTTCTCCCCCTTGGCAACCACAAGTCTGTTCTCTCTGTCTGTGAGTCTGTTTTTGTTTCGTAGACGAGTTCATTTGTGTCGTATTTTAGATTTCACATATAAGTGAGATCATATGATATGTGTCTTTCTCTTCTGACTTACTTCACTTAGTATGGTAATCTCTAGGTCCATCCACATTGCTGCAAATAGCATTATTTCATTCTTTTTATGGCTGGATAATATCCCATTGTATATATGTACCACATCTTCTTTATCCATTCATCCATCAGTGGACATTTAGGTAGCTTCCATGTCTTGGCTATTGTAAATAGTGCTGCAATGAACATTGGGGTGCATGTATCTTGTCTTTCTTTTTTTTTTTCTTTCTTCCTTTCTTCCTCCCTTTCTTTCCTCCTTTCTTTCTTTCTTCCTTTCTTCCTTTATTTCTTTCTTCCTTTCTTTCTTCCTTGCTTCCTTCCCTTCTTTCTTTCTTTCTCTCTCTCCCTCTCTCTCTTTCTTTCTCTCTTTCTTTCTTTTTCTTTCTTTCTTTCTTTTTTTTTTTTGTCACACAGCATGTGAGATCTTAGTTCCCTGACCAGAGATGGAACCCATGCCCCCCGCACTGGAAGCACGGAGTCTTAACCACTGGAGCACCAAGGAGATCCCAGGGGTGTGTGTATAGTTTTGAATTAGAGTTTTCTCCAGATCTATGCCCAGGAGTGGAATTGTGGGACCCTATGGCAGCTGTATCTGTTGCTGCACGTCTCACATCAACCACCTGCACTCCAATCCTTGCTCTCAACGTCATCTTTGGGGAACCCAACCTGCGACAGGGACCTTGACAAGAAGAAATGGCTCAGGGAAAAGCTACCTGCACAGGGAGGAGATAGAGGCCATCGCCCCTGGGGTGCGGCGCGGAGAGTGGGCACAGAGATTTGTCATTTCACCCCCGATGCCCATCTCAGCCCTCCTGGCTGCCCCACTCTAGGTCACCTCGGGATACAGAGGTGACCCGGTTAGAGTCCCTGCCTGTGCAGGAATCTGGGGGCACCAGCGGGTCTGAATAATATTAGTGCAGGGTCTCCCCTGCGGCACTGGGGTTATTCGGGGCGGGTCATCCTCTGCTGAGGGCCCCTCCTGGGCACTGTGTGGGGTTTAGCAGCAGCCCTGGCCACACCCCTTTGATTCCAGGGGCCCCTCCCCCCCAGTTGTGACAACCACAGATTTTCCCCACACATCACGGAAGAACTGGGTGAGGCGGGGGCAGGATGGCCCTGGGCGAGGACAGCTGTGTTGAAGCAACCAGCCTGGCCCAGGGCAAGGTCTGCCCCAATCCCGTCAGCGCCTGCATTTAGACCTGCCCCTTTCCTCTCCCACCTCCTCTGCCCTGCAGTGGTCTCCGAGACATCATCGCCATGTGATAAATCACACCTTCTCAGTCGACTGTTTGCTGCCCTCGCTAGAACGTGAGCTCTTTGAGGACAGGGATGCTGTTATGTCCCCAGCACCTAGAAGAGTGTCTGCTGTGTAGTAGATGCTTCATAAATACTTGCTGAATAAAGGAGTTGAATAAAGGGATGAGTGGATGGATGAATGAAGGTTACAATGGAAGGAGGGGGGAGATTCCCTTTCTGGCTCTCGGGGGTTGGGAGATCAAGTGAAAGATCCGTCCTAAATAGGCTGATCAGCCTTCTGGGGTTCCCCGGGACTGAGGGTTTCCCCAGAGTTCCAGCGCTCAAACCTGAGCGGTCCTGGGCAAACTGGGGGCGGGTGTTGGTCACCCTATCTAAACACAGTAACAATTCCAGCTGCAATAGCAATGGCCAATGACCTCTATGGTCTTATTGACCATGCACAGTTCTTTACCTGGCAGGGAAGGGTGGGCCGGGATGGGAATTCTGGTGATCCAGGGCGGGTGAGGGCACACCCCGGGCTTGTGTAGGGGAGTCCAGGAAGGTTCTGGAGGAAGTGACAGTGACACAGGGGGGAGGGAGGAGTCTAAGGAAGAACATCCCACATGACAACGTGTGCCAATGGCCCTGGGCCCAAGGTCACACCTGACCAGGGCTTGCCTTTTTTTTTTTTTCTAATTTACTTTTTCCCACATGGATATGCAATTGTCCTAATGCCATTTATTGAAAACTCCTTAATTTCCCCACTTTCTGTCATATCAAGTTCTCATAGATCTGTTTCTGGACCTTTATTCTATACCATAGAGCTATACGTCCCATCCTTGCACGACTAGGGCTGTTTCATCACTATAACTTTATTTTTTATTCATTTATTTTTCTTGGCCATGCCGTGCGGCATGTGGGATCTTATTTCCCTGACCAGGGATCGAACCCGCGCCCCCTGCCAGTGGAAGCTCGGAGTCTTAATCACTGGACCTCCAGGGAAGTCCCCAGGGTTTGCTTTGACATCCATCGAATGGTGGCAGGTGGGCACGGGGAGCAGCTGTCTGTGAGCCATCCTGTGTAGAAATGCAGGCTGGAGGGGAGGACAGATGGAGCGGGAGGGGAAGAAGCGGAGGAGGGAGGGAGGGCGGGCGAGAGACAGACAGAGCATGAAAGCTGAAAAGAGCTCCTAGTGCCGGGAGCCTTGGAGCCAGAGCCTGGGAGCCAGGGTGACTGGCTCTCCTCCCTGGTGTGTGTGTGTGTGTGTTGCGGGGGGTGGCTCTGGGCTTCTCAGGCTGGGATTGGGGTGCACAGAGCAGGGACGGAGCAGGGACCCTTCTCTCTGGGACCTCGTGGGCCATCCTCAGCTCACAAAGCTGAGCCACTCCTGGCCCTACGAGTGGGGGGGCTTATCCTCCCTGTCCCCTGGATCACACCCCCTCACACACAACTTCCCCGTGTGTGTTCCCAGCAACCAAGAGAATCTGTTTTTAAAAGATTTGGGGGAGGGGGGTAAACATACAAACAAGAGCAGAATGGATACTTTTTCAGAATGTGAATGGCTCTGTGTAAGCCCACCCCCAGGGTAACCACAGTCCTGACCTCTAACACCCTTGACGAGTCAGCCTTGGTCTGGGCTTGCGGACCCACGGAAGCTTCCTCATCCCCTCCTTCAGATCCCGTCTCTCCCTTGGCGTCTTTGTGAGAAGCACCCGGGGAAGTGGGACTGCTAGGCTGTACTGCTGCTAGAACTCCACCTGGGCTCCACCAGGCTCCAGCCCCCCACCCTGTGCACCTCTCTGACCCTGAGGCACCTCAACTGGTAGCAGCCGCATCACCTTCCCTCCTGGGACTTGTGACACTTAAGGGAGACACCGCAAGGACAAGCCTTTGGCTCCCTGGCTGGCAAAGAGCAGGTGCTCAATTGTCATAAGTGTCCGTATCAGTGAGGGTTCTCCAGACAAACAGAAGCCATAGGGTGTGTGTGTGTATATACACACACACGTACATATGTACACGCGTACAAAAATATACAGCAGTGTATCTATGCAGTATGCATACACACATATACACATATAGTATATACAATACACACCTACCTGTATACACACATATAAAAGGCATAGTTTGTATATCTACAGTATGTATACACACATATGCACATAACATATACAATACCCACATACATAGACACTATACATACACACATATAAAATGCATCGTTTGTATGTATACAGTATGCACACATACGTATAACATATGCAATATACACACCTAGGTACATATATGTCATACATATAGACACACATACAAAGATATTTAGGTGTGTATATAGACAGTATACATACATACACATATAATACATGCAATACGTACACGTACATACATATAGACACACATATACACCTACATATAAAAGCATATAGCATAAAAATATATATGTACTGTATATATAAATTCATCGTATGTACACGTACATATATCATATATATCAGATATATACATATATACAATGTATACACACACATACACACCTATATGTAAATATGCGCATGTACATACACATATAAATACATACGCAAGTGTGTATATAATAGTATATACATATATACATGTAACACCTAGAAACATATACACATACAGGTATACAACATATATACACACCTATATATAAATACACACTGTATACATACATACAGTGTACATAAACTGTATATCTACACACACCCATATATCAATATATGGGTGTGTGTATATACACAGCATGTTCACATTTATAAAATGTATACTATATATATGCACATACATACATGTATACAATATATACACACAAATATATAGGCTTGTATGTATACTGTATATAGTACTTACACATATACTACAAACGCACGCACATATAAACATACGTGTATACATATATATAATATGTATGCACACATATAGAAATTAATAGGCTTGTATATATTCAGTATTTTTACATATATAGTTTTGTTTTAAGGAGTTGACTCATGTGACCGTGAGGCAGGCAAGTCAGGGCAGGACTCTGGGCTGGAGACACAGGGAAGAGCTGATGTCCCAAGGCCATTGGAGGAACAGTTCCCTCTTTCTTCGGAACCTCATTTTTCTCTCCAGTCCTTCAGCTGATGGACGAGGCCCACCCACGCCACGGCATTGACAATCTCCTTTACCCAAAGTGGACCAATTTCAGTGTTCATCTCTTCTGAAAAATACCTTCCTGGCCACATCTGGAATAATGTTTGTGGTTGCCGGGGCCCCACGCAGTGCGCACATGAGATTAACCATCCCCGTGGCGATGATGACACTTTATTTTCTCCCTTGACCATTGTCACTACTATTCCAATTAAAATGGCAGCGCCATGAGGGCAGGGCATTTCCTTTTTTGCCAGTACTGAGCGTCCAGGGTCTGGTGCCTAGCATAGGCTAAATACAGGGCATTTTTGTGAACAGAAGCCGGGATTCCGGCTGTCATATTTAATGAGGAATTATAGTCTTATTATTGGGGGTGTGTGTGTGTGTGTGTGTGTGTGTGTGTGTGTGTGTCACGGTACGTCAAGGGCGGGAGTCGAACCCGCCACCCCAAGCCCCGAGGGGGTCTCCCCGGGTCCCGACTTCGTCTCCCCGGGTCCCGACTTCGGGCCGGTGCGGGTGGCCGGGGGCAGCCGAAGACGTGCGTGCGTGCGTGCGTGCGTGCGTAGGTGGAGCGGGCGAGTCCACGGGGTGGGCGGCGCGCGCGCGCCGCGAGTGAGTGGTTCAGCCCGGCCCCGGCTCATTGTGCTCGCCTCACGCCGGCCCGAGTTGGCGGCAGCGCTGGAGGTCCCGGGCCTGTGACCACAAAGAGGGAGCCGGGGGCCAGACGGGAGCGCGGCGGCGGCGGCGGCGGCGGCGGCGGTGGCTGAGGTCCAGGCCAGGCCCCCTCCCCTCAGCCTCCCGCCCGCCCGCTCGCCTGCCCGCCCGCCTGCCCCGCCCCCGCCGGCGGGCGTCCCGCCCCTCCCCCCAACCGCCAGACTAGCCTGGTGCGGGGGCCGCGCGCGAAGACATGGGGGAGAAGTTGGAGCCCAGGCTGGAGTCGTCCGTGGGGGCCGAGCCCGCCGTCTACCCGTGGCCGCTGCCGGTCTACGTGAGTGCCACCCGTCCCCTCTTCCCGGACCCCCGCCCCTCTTCCCCCACGGCGCGCGCTGAGCCCACCGAGAAACGGAGCGACTCGAGTCGCCAGACCCTCTTTGGAGCCCCCCTTCCCGCCCCGCCGTGGTTCTCCGCGGCCGTGTCCAGCCCCCGCGCGCAGGGTGGGCAGAGGGGAGCCGGGGCCGGCCGGGGGCGCAGACTCGGCCGCGGGGACCCCGCGCTTCCGAGGGGCGCCCGAGGCGGGCTGCCGTTGGCTCTGTAGGGCTGGGGACCCCGGTCCCCCCGGGCCTGGACTGCCGGCGGGCTTGCCCTTCCGTACTTCATGATCTGACATGTAGGGTTTCTTTTTCCTGGTAGTTTATTCTTAGCGCTGTCAACGTGCTTAGCTTTTTTATTTTTGAGGACACCCTTTCCTTCCTCTCTCCAGTTTTTTGTGTTTTTGTTTTGTTGTGTTTTAGTTAGGCATTTTGTCCCTCTGATCTTGAGTGGGTGGGCTGGCTGGACCCTTGGAGAGGAGGCGTTGTCTCCCCTAATTTGAGTGGGTGGGCTGGCAGGGCCCTTGGAACGGAGGCATTGTGTCCTGTAATTTTAGTGGGTGGGCTGGCTGGACCCTTGGAGAGGAGGCATCCTGTCCCCTGATCTTGAGTGGCCTTTGGCAAATGACACGCCGAACGGAAATTTACACAGGCGTCCGGTGATTCCAGAAATGCAGGGTGTCCGGGCAGGTGGGCGCCCGGCCTCTCGTCCCCCGTGGCGGCGTGGTGCGCGTGTTGTTGTCTCAGGGTTTAGGCTTGGGCCCTGCAGCCCACCTTCGGGAGGGAAAGCGCAGCGGGCGCCTTGGGCCGGCGCCTTTGGGGCGCCCTTTCGTGCGCTCGGCTTGCGGGGGACCGGCCTGCAGGGGAGCCGGCGGGGAAGCCCGCGCGACCCGCCGCCCCTCGCGCGGGCTCCGTGTGTCTCAGTTTGTGGAAACTGTGTCGCGGCCGGGTGCGGGTCGGGACGCTGGGACCGCCTGGGAGCCGTTGTTGACTCCGGTCCCCGGTTCTCCGCAGTTCTCCGAGGTCGGAGGGTTTCCAGCCCGCCACTGCGCGCTGGCGCCTTCTATTTTTTGCTCTTCCTGTGGCCAGAGGCGCGGCTGAGTTGTGCACCCATCCCTCACTCTCCGTGTCCCTCTTCCTTTATTGTCTGGTTACTCGCTGGTTACTTTCCTCCCTCCCATTTTATCATTATCTGTGAGTTTTATTAACATGACGTTTACTCCCTCTTTTAAATTAATAATGAAGGAAACTGTGAAATGGTACTTTTATCTTTAATGGCTGATGCTGTAAAAGTGACAATTGCAATGCAAGCATCTTTCCCTCACTTGACTCCTGTCATGCATCTCAGTAGTGTCTCTGTGACAGGACTTGAAATGATAGCACCCACATCTCTTGCAGCTCATTCACACTGAAGGGATATAATCCTCGGTTTGCTATCACAGCCACTTGCCCAGCTCAGACTGTGATGTCACAAACCAAAGATGATTCTCCCTCAGCAGGAAGAAGCCGGAGAGATGAATCTCCCCCATGATGGACCATCAGCCTTATTCAAATTTGGTCACTTCATGAAGAAAAATTAACCATAATAAAGATCAAAGATACCGGCTAGTTGAAATAGCCTGTTGAATTAAGCTTGAAAAACTTTTCCATGATACTGGAATGAAGGAAGTTCTTTCAAAATTCTAAGGAAAAATTTGAGAGTTATAATAATGCAGATATCAGTAAATATTTATGGAATTAAAAATATTATGTAGTGCTGGTCCCTTTAAATGTTAACACTTAAAAATAACTTCTAGGTATGTTTCTTATTTTCTATGCAAAATTATGTGGCTTGCTATTTCAGACAAAGATGACATATCAATCTGAAAAGAGTCGGCAAAGACACAAAATGGATGTACTTTCTCTTGACCTATACACCTACTTTTATGTTCTCATGGTTTAAATAAAAAGTACAGCTTTTGGGTTATTTAAGAAGAGCAGAAGCTAAAAATACAGTACTAAATATCATTGCAAGGATTTGGTAGCCAAAACATTTGCTCCATTTCTAGGAAAGAATCCATTAAGACAAAATTATATTACTTTTATAATATAATACTTTTTATATCGTGTGCGCTTGAAAAACATTCTAAGTTACAGAAACAATTAGACAGTCATTGAGTACTCCCCAAGATGTTCAAAATCTCTTTAGTTGTTAAATCTATCAACACACAACACAAAAACTCTCATAAATAAACCACATCTTCAGGTATCCAACCAAATCTTCTAGCATAAAATTCCTTATCCGTTTGTACCCATGAGATGCTAAAGTTGAAGCAGTTTTCAACTTGAATCATTGATAAATGATGTGTTAAAAATTAGCTAATGTTTTTATTCTTTACTTTTTCACTTAAAATGAAGAAGAAACTGTAGATTGGGCTAATTTGGAATAAATTGCTATAGAGTTGTTTTTGGAAAGCTGTTATTTAAATCTCAATAATCATTATTCAGAATGGGTTATTATAGAGGAATAGCTTGATTTAGATAGGAAAGAGAAATGAAGGTTCACTGGGACTGATGCTAACCAGGGCTAAAGGGGAGGTGGGTTTGCTCATCCATTGTCTTTAGAAGATAAATCATAGAAGCAACGTCCCTAACCTGGTGGGACCTGGGTCTCTTTGTACATTACAATGAGTAAATAAAATCCAGAAGACTTGAGGAATGTCATTTTATACCCCCTTCAGTTCTATCTATTGGAAGCAAATTGTTTGAGTATAATATTGTTAATCTCTTCTTTTTGCCTAAGTTAAACAATTCTTTGAGTTGAAATAGTTTTGTAACTTAAAAAATATATGCCTATTTTCAAAGCATGTCAGGTTACAAAATATAATGAGGAAAAAGATGAATTCTTAAGGGTTCAGGTCCATGTCAGTACAGTTAAAAAATACTTTTAGTGAGGGCTGGTATACAAAGTATTTTGAAATTTTTAAATAAACATTTTTCTCTGCAACAAATTGATACACTACAGTATTACTGCTTGTATTTGAATTGCTGCTTTCCTTTACTGGAAAATGACGGGTGAATTTCTGTAATGAATTCCGACTTATGACATTTAAGGTTATTTATAGACTGTCTTGAAGAGAGTGATGGGATCATGTAATTTACTCTATTAATTAAAAGTTGAAAGAAGGAAAGAATTCAGTGAAATGGAAGAATTTCAAATTTGACTTATCAGGCAAGTACTGAATAATTACTTTAGATAGATTTCCCTATATTATCGGAAGATAATCTCCTATATCATCTCTTACCACCATCAGAAAACCACCCCCCAAAAGGGGGACCTCATTCATATTGAAAATAACTTCTTAACGTGCAGGCATTACAGTAGGGCATTCTAGACACTGGGGGAGGGAAAAACCATTGTATTTTTTTCTAACATTCATGTTCAACTTATTTCCAAAGTTCTTTAAAGTGTGGCATTCTTACAGGTGGACAATGTTGCTGAACAAGCGTTTGTTTCTTCCCTTTTCTTCCCCCAGGCTCAAAGATTTGGAAAGAGATAGTTAACAGAAAAGGTAAGGTAATCTCCACCTTAACAAAATATATGATCAAATGTGACCATTTGACAGATACTATGTAGTTCATAAAAACAAAATTAAGTGGAATTGGCTCTCTTTTCCCTAAAGTTGAGGATGACGTGGATGTTTCTGTCTAATGTGCTGTACTAATAGGCTATTATGGGTTAGCTTTTGGTAACTCATCGAGTTTCCCAGTCTGGGTTCCGTACCATCAAGTCTGGATTATAACTTGTCCTGGTCACACTGTTTTTCCAAATCAGTTTTGTTCTAGTACTCTATTATGTGTCTGTTTCACCTCTAATTTTTCCATTTGTCACCACTCTGGAGATGGTGTGTGATATGATCTTAACGGAAACATCAGGAACATGTCTTGTGAATATTTAGTTTTCTTTTTGGCCGACTCAGCATTGCCTGCCATTCAGTCATTGTTATGTGACCAGGCAGTGTAACTATTTGTGTATTAGTCCATTGGTTCCTACCTTGGGAATGTGGAGACTTGTAAACCTCTGTCCTTCCCTTAGGAATGCATGAAGGAGAAATGGAATCTCTTGCGTGAATTTCTGCAGACAGAAATAAAGAATCAGTTGTGTGACTTGAAAACCAAACTACATAGAGAAGAATTATCAGAGGTAAGTCGTCAGCATCCCGGCGGCTAGAAAACGTTTCCTCCCATGTAACTTGTCTGTGACCAGGGAGGCAGAATAATCCCACCTCTCCCTGTTCCCTGATAGTTATGAAGGAAGCGCCTGTGTTTCCTTATTCTCTCATGGCCCCTTGTTTACAGTCACTGCTACTTAAATGATCCTTTCCTGCTGTAGGAGGGCTACCTGGCTCAAGGCAGATCCCTTTTAAATAAAGATTTGTCCTTGGAGAACAGAGCTCATACTTTCAGTTGGGAAGTGAACGGCTGTCTAGAAAACGGGAGCCAGACAAGTGGTGAGGAGCGCAGAGTGGAAATAGCAGAGAAAAACAAGTCCCCCAAACCTGTTTCCAAACTTTGCATGCCCAGGAGAAGCAAGTCCGATGGAGAAACAAACTGTAAGAGCGCTTGACTCGTTTGACCTCGTTGGAATCTGGTACCACCTAAGGGGAGGACAGACTTGGCGCCATAGGGTCTGTCTGTTCCCCCCCCACACAACCCCTCCACCGGCAGTACTTGTTTTTTGTGTATCCTTTTTTTTGGTGGGGGGATGGCTGTGTTGCTCGGCTTGTACCATCTTAGTTCTCCAACCAGGGATCGAACCCCGGCCCTTGGCAGTGAGAGTGCCGAGTCTTAACCACTGGACCGCCGTGGAATTCCCTCTTGTGTATACGTCTAACTAGCTTAGATATATACTTTAAATTTTTGTCTTCAGCCAAGTTATAGAGCATTAGATCCCCAAATGCGGTTGAATTTATGAGGTATAAGATAACAGGAGCTGCTGATATCTATGACTTGTAAGTTACATGCCTGTTTAAGCTAAACATTTATTCTTAGACTCCTTCCCCACTTGTAGTCAGAGTAACTCTTCTGGAATTTTTAAAAAAAGAGCATGGGACTTGAGCTCAGGTCAGGTGCTTGGCCACTTCATCTTTTGACGAAATAAACGGAGGCTCTGTTTCCTTGTGCGTCTCAGGGTTGGGCCCCTCATACAAGAGCTTGTGTTGAAATGGCCCAGCAGACTGGCAGGTGCTAATTTGATGAGTTTATCAAGATGGTGGTTGCTGAGAATAAGAAGAGAAGGTTACTTAATCCTCAGAACCTGGTCTCTGCACCAGCTTGGTAATGCTGAAGAACTGTACCTTGGCTGTGAACTCTTTATTCCTAGTGGC
Organism: Eschrichtius robustus; assembly: GCF_028021215.1. NCBI lineage: Eukaryota > Metazoa > Chordata > Mammalia > Artiodactyla > Eschrichtiidae > Eschrichtius > Eschrichtius robustus. The sequence continues at coordinate 78,635,071 of NC_090824.1, forward strand.
TTTTTTGTTTCTTTTTCTTTAAGCAGCTGAAGTCTCATCTAGCCCCAGGATTAGAAGGCAAACTGCCAGGCAGACCACCATCACATCTCATTTCACAAGGAGGTCAGTATATAATGAATGGACAGCCCCCATTTTAGGGGCCAACGGTTTTTGGTAAAACACATATAAATTAGTAGGATGTAACTTAGTAATTCTGACTTCCACATTGCTTCGGTTTTCCTTTTGATATTCTGTTATTAGACATTCGTGAACAGCATTTCTGAAGATGTCATCCATTTTTACTCTTCACATAGGCAACTTCAAATGTACATGCACAGAATTACCAAGGATAGTAAAATGAACCCCTGTGTACCTATCACCCAGTGTCAACAGTTAACATCTCCTGGCTGTTGTTTCATCTATACCCCCACATGCTCCAAGTGAAAATTGTTCCAAATGGATTACAGCTCCATACCCACCCATCTCCTCCCAGTTGGATTACTTTGAAACAAATCGGACAGGTCATCTTATCCACACATACTGTATTTCTAGATGACAAGGTCTCTTTCTCTGACAAGTTTTTTATTCATATTTTGCCATAATTGCTAACATCTAGCAAACAGTCTTTTGAAGAAGACAAAACAGGCCTTATAAAGTGTAACAGTTCCTTACTAACAAATATATAGCAGTGTTCATTCTTCCCCTTGTGTAACAGAGTTTGGTTGATTTGCTCCTTAAGCCTTTCGAGTGATAGATTCCTTATCTTCTTGCCATTGATTTAAAGAAAATAGGTCTTTTTTTCTAATAGCGTCTAGGTCTGGCTGACTGCATCGTTTTGGTGGTTAATGTGTTCCCTTGCCTCCAGTTTTCTGTAAACTGGTAGTTAGGTCTAGAGTCTTGATCAGATTCCAGCTTTATTTTGTGAGACTTCATTGACAGCATGGGGCTGTCCATCAGAGGCATGTAATGTCTCTTCGGTGATTGTAGCAGCCATTGATCAAAGTCTAGATCCATTATTTCTTAAGGTTTGCAAAATGGTGGTATTCTAAACCTGTCATCCAAAGAAACATTAAGCTCGAAGCTTCTTTTAATGTCCTGGCAAAAAGGGCTTCTCAGAGGGAAGAGGGGACCATGCCCTGAATCTTTCCAAAGAGAGGGTACTCTTGGTAGGGAGGAATATGAGTTGTTTCGTGCCCACTGGAGGTCTAGGGTCTGGTGAGCTAACAGTTGGCTTTACTGTGTGTGTGTGTGTGACAGGCCTGCCAAACGGAAACCTGAGGAAGACCCTGAAAAAGCAAAATCGGATGATTCTGTCGATGAAGAAGAAAAAGACCAGGTAGGGCTCGCATTTAAGTTTCTTAACTCTGCCTTTTTTTGGTACACTTGCTGGTAATTGTGAATTTATACTTGGTCTGTCTATGGACCGTAAGTGACCGAGAGGGTGTTAGAACACACCCCTGGACCCAGGGCAGTACGAAGTGTATTATGGTTAGCCCCGAGGACTCAGCAGGCCCGTAACTTTGGTCTGTTCTCTCCTGTCTACCTTCCTACGTCTCCAGCTGTCAAGATTTGACAGTCGAACCAGCAGATGTGATGTGTTCAAAGCATTTGCTTCTGATGTCAGATAAGCTCCTTTCCCACATCGAATTTCTCTATAAAAGCAGAATTGTCGTGTTATTATGTGTATTGTAACAATGCTGCTTAGACTTTTTAGGTTAGAAAACTGGTGGCTTGCCAGAGACCTCCAATATAGAAAATGTCAGTCTCCAGCACTGTCTCATGTGACTTGAGGGGCAAACCTAGGTACTACCAGATGGTCACACGCTCTCTATTTCATTCCTGCCACAGGATTAGCTGTGTAAGTCGGGAAGTCTGTAGGTTTACAGGTGGGTAGTAAATGCCCTGTTACCTGCTAAAGATGAGTATCCGTGGTTTGCTCTAAGGCAGGGTTTCTCAACCAAGGCATTGACTTTTGGGGCCAGATAAACCTTTGCTGTGGTGTGTGAGTCCTGTGCATCGTAGAGTGTTTAGCAAGGTCCCGACCTCTTACTCACTAGGTGCCCGTAACATTCCCTCTCTCTCCTCCCAGTCGTGACAGCCAAAATCACCTTCAGACTTCCCCAGATGTCCCCTGGGGGGCACAGTTGCACTCAGTGAGAAGCAGTGGACTCAAGGCTACCAATATCTTTGAGGTAGACTTGACGTCCTGTTGTGAAAGACATACTCATTCTCCTGTTTTTATTTTGGAAATTAGATGCCACTGTTCATGATCGTTATTCAGATGTCTGTCATTAAGCTTCGTCAGACTACCCACTCACAGGTGGGACACTGAGACAGAGGGAAACAGCTTGTCCAAGTCACATGGCCACATCCCTTGCCTCCTAAGAAAACGTGTCACAAGTGAAAGCAAGCTGGCTCTTGTAATATTGACAAGTCTTTTTCTTTAAACAAATGTGCCAGTTTTAGAGTTGTTCTTTGCCCTCTAACCTTTTGGAGGGCTTACATAGCCTTCAAGCTTCTAAAGAAACGAACTGGGGCACTCTTTCCCAAGCAGGAAGCAGTTTCACTGGCAGTGTGTGAGAGGCCTTGGGGACTTGGAGGATGAACACTTGTCGAAACGGGGTGTATCCCGATATGCTAGAGTAAGGCTCGGTGCACCACACCGGTGTTATCAGGTGGTGCTGGTCAAATAAGTAGTACTACAGAGAGAATCTTACTTTAGTCAATTTCAAGTTTTTGAGATCTCACTATGTTTTTTAAAACAGGTGTTAAATACATGCATTTGGTAAAACAGTACAAAAGGCTGTTTGGTACATAGCAGCCAAAGAAAAACAATGTGGCTATTCCGTGCTGAGCTATGCTGTGAGCATTATCAAGTAAATACTGGATTCTGAGGCCTTTGTTCAGGAACAAAAAAGAATATAAAATATCTCATTACCACAACTAAGGAGCTGGCCTGTGGCAACTAAGACCCGGCACAATTAACTAACTAACTGACTATTTCTTTCTTTTTTTTTTTTTTCTTTATGACAAAAGACTTAAAAATGACCACGGTTAAAGATTTGATGAAAGTTCATAATAATGCAGTTGACAAGAAAATTAGTTATTTCTGAGATATACATTTTAAAGTAATAACTAGGATTATTACATATAACATTATACCAGAACATATAAGATTTTTAGCAATTTCATGTAATGTCTGAAACATTTCTATTAACATATTTCCATACATATTTCCATACACATACAAATATAAGATTTTTAGAAATTTCATGTAATGTCTGAAACATTTATATTAACATATTTCCATACAAATAACCCAATGAAAGTTTAGTATTAGTTGTTTTGTTTGTTTGTTTATACTGCAGGTTCTTATTAGGCATCAATTTTATACACATCAGTGTATACATGTCAATCCCAATCGCCCAATTCAGCACCCCACCATCCCCACCCCACCGCAGTTTTCCCCCCTTGGTGTCCATATGTCCATTCTCTACATCTGTGTCTCAACTTCTGCCCTGCAAACTGGCTCATCTGTACCATTTTTCTAGGTTCCACATACATGCATTAATATACGATATTTGTTTTTCTCTTTCTGACTTACTTCACTCTGTATGACAGTCTCTAGATCCATCCACGTCTCAACAAATGACTCAATTTCGTTCCTTTTTATGGCTGAGTAATATTCCATTGTATATATGTACCACAACTTCTTTATCCATTCGTCTGTCGATGGGCATTTAGGTTGCTTCCATGACCTGGCTATTGTAAATAGTGCTGCAATGAACATTCGGGTGCATGTGTCTTTTTGAATTACGGTTTTCTCTGGGTATATGCCCAGTAGTGGGATTGCTGGGTCATATGGTAATTCTATTTTTAGTTTTTTAAGGAACCTCCATATTGTTCTCCATAGTAGCTGTATCAATTTACATTCCCACCAACAGTGCAAGAGGGTTCCCTTTTCTCCACACCCTCTCCAGCATTTGTTGTTTGTAGATTTTCTGATGATGCCCATTCTAACAGGAGTGAGGTGATACCTCATTGTAGTTTTGATTTGCATTTCTCTAATAATTAGTGATGTTGAGCATCTTTTCATGTGCTTCGTGGCCGTCTGTATGTCTTCTTTGGAGAAATGTCTGGTTAGGTCTTCTGCCCATTTTTGGATTGGGGTGTTTGTTTCTTTAATATTGAGCTGAATGAGCTGTTTATATATTTTGGAGATTAATCCTTTGTCCGTTGATTCATTTGCAAATATTTTCTCCCATTCTGAGGGTTGTCTTTTCGTCTTGTTTATGGTTTCCTTTGCTGTGCAAAAGCTTTGCAGTTTCGTTAGGTCCCACTTGTTTATTTTTGTTTTTATTTCCATTACTCTAGGAGGTGGATCAAAAAAGGTCTTGCTGTGATTTATGTCAGAGAGTGTTCTTCCTATGTTTTCCTCTAAGAGTTTTATAGTGTCCACTCTTATATTTAGGTCTCTAATCCATTTTGAGTTTATTTTTGTGTATGGTGTTAGGGAGTATTCTAATTTCATTCTTTTACATGTAGCTGTCCAGTTTTCCCAGCACCACTTATTGAAGAGACTGTCTTTTCTCCATTGTATATCTTTGCCTCCTTTGTCGTAGATTAGTTGACCATAGGTGCGTGGGTTAATCTCTGGGCTTTCTATCTTGTTCCATTGATCTGTGTTTCTGTTTTTGTGCCAGTACCATATTGTCTTGATTACTGTAGCTTTGTAGTATAGTCTGAAGTCAGGGAGTCTGATTCCTCCAGCTCCATGTTTTTCCCTCAAGACTGCTTTGGCTATTCGGGGTCTTTTGTGTCTCCATACAAATTTTAAGAGGATTTGTTCTAGCTCCGTAAACAATGCCATTGGTAATTTGATGGGGATTGCATTGAATCTGTAGATTGCTTTGGGTAGTATACTCATTTTCACAATGTTGATTCTTCCAATCCAAGAACATGGTATATCTCTCCATCTGTTGGTATCATCTTTAATTTCTTTCATCAGTGTCTTATAGTTTTCTGCATACAGGTCTTTTGTCTCCCTAGGTCGGTTTATTCCTAGGTATTTTATTCTTTTTGTTGCAATGGTAAATGGGAGTGTTTCCTTAATTTCTCTTTCAGATTTTTCATCATTAGTGTATAGGAATGCAAGAGATTTCTGTGCATTAATTTTGTATCCTGCAACTTTACCATATTCATTGATTAGCTCTAGCAGTTTTCTGGTGGCAGTTTTAGGATTCTCTATGTATAGTATCATGTCATCCGCAACCAGTGACAGTTTTACTTCTTCTTTTCCAATTTGTAGTCCTTTTATTTCTTTTTCTTCTCTGATTGCCGTGGCTAGGACTTCCAGAACTATGTTGAATAATAGTGGTGAGAGTGGACATCCTTGTCTCGTTCCTGATCTTAGAGGAAATGCTTTCAGTTTTTCACCATTGAGAATGATGTTTGCTGTGGGTTTGTCATATATGGCCTTTATTATGTTGAGGTAGGTTCCCTCTATGCCCACTTTCTGGAGAGTTTTTATCAGAAATGGGTGTTGAATTTTGTCAAAAGCTTTTTCTGCATCTATTGAGATGATCATATGGTTTTTATTCTTCAATTTGGTAATATGGTGTATCACATTGATTGATTTGCGTATGTTGAAGAATCCTTGCATCCCTGGGATAAATCCCACTTGATCGTGGTGTATGATCCTTTTAATGTGTGGTTGGATTCTGTTTGCTAGTATTTTGTTGAGGATTTTTGCATCTATATTCATCAGTGATATTGGTCTGTAATTTTCTTTTTTTGTAGTGTCTTTGTCTGGTTTTGGTATCAGGGTGATGGTGGCCTCACAGAATGAGTTTGGGAGTGTTCCTTCCTCTGCAATTTTTTGGAAGAGTTTGAGAAGGATGGGTGTTAGCTCTTCTCTAAATGTTTGATAGAATTCACCTGTGAAGCCATCTGGTCCTGGACTTTTGTTTGTTGGAAGATTTTTAATCACAGTTTCAATTTCATGACTTGTGATTGGTCTGTTCCTATTTTCTGTTTCTTCCTGGTTCAGTCTTGGAAGGTTATACCTTTCTAAGAATTTGTCCATTTCTTCCAGGTTGTCCATTTTATTGGCATAAAGTTGCTTGTAGTAGTCTCTTAGGATGCTTTGTATTTCTGCGGTGTCTGTTGTAACTTCTCCTTTTTCATTTCTGATTTTATTGATTTGAGTCCTCTCCCTCTTTTTCTTGATGAGTCTGGCTAATGGCTTATCCATTTTGTTTATCTTCTCAAAGAACCAACTTTTAGTTTTATTGATCTTTGCTATTGTTGTCTTTGTTTCTATTTCGTTTATTTCTGCTCTGATCTTTAAGATTTCTTTCCTTCTGCTAACTTTGGGTTTTGTTTGTTCTTCTTTCTCTAGTTTCTTTAGGTGTAAGGTTAGATTGTTTACTTGAGATTTTTCTTGTTTCTTTAGGTAGGCTTGTATAGCTATAAACTTCCCTCTTAGAACTGCTTTTGCTGCATCCCATAGGTTTTGGGTCGTCGTGTTTTCATTGTCATTTGTCTCTAGGTATTTTTTTGTTTCCTCTTTGATTTCTTCAGTGATCTCTTGGTTATTTAGTAACGTATTGTTTAGCCTCCATGTGTTTGTCTTTTTTACGTTTTTTTCCCTGTAATTCATTTCTAATCTCATAGCGTTGTGGTCAGAAAAGATGCTTGATATGATTTCAATTTTCTTAAATTTACTGAGGCTTGATTTGTGACCCAAGATGTGATCTATCCTGGAGAACGTTCCGTGCGCACTTGAGAAGAACGTGTAATCTGCTGTTTTTGGGTGGAATGTCCTATATATATCAATTAAATCTATCTGGTCTATTGTGTCATTTAAAGCTTCTGTTTCCTTATTTATTTTCATTTTGGATGATCTGTCCATTGGTGGAAGTGAGGTGTTAAAGTCCCCCACTATTACTGTGTTACTGTCGATTTCCTCTTTTATAGCTGTTAGCAGTTGCCTTATGTATTGAGGTGCTCCTGTGTTGGGTGCATATATATTTATAATTGTTATATCTTCTTCTTGGATTGATCCCTGGATCATTATGTAGTGTCCTTCCTTGTCTCTTGTAACATTCTTTATTTTAAAGTCTATTTTATCTGATACGAGTATAGCTACTCCAGCTTTCTTTTGATTTCCATTTGCATGGAATATCTTTTTCCATCCCCTTACTTTCAGTCTGTATGTGTCCCTAGGTCTAAAGTGGGTCTCTTGTAGACAGCATATATATGGGTCTTGTTTTTGTATCCACTCAGCCAGTCTATGTCTTTTGGTTGGGGCATTTAATCCATTCACGTTTAAGGTAATTATCGATATGTATGTTCCTATGACCATTTTCTTAATTGTTTTGGGTTTGTTTTTGTAGGTCCTTTTCTTCTCTTGTGTTTCCCACTTAGAGAAGTTCCTTTAGCATTTGTTGTAGAGCTGGTTTGGTGGTGCTGAATTCTCTTAGCTTTTGCTTGTCTGTAAAGCTTTTGATTTCTCCATCAAAGCTAAATGAGATCCTTGCTGGGTAGAGTAATCTTGGTGGTAGGTTCTTCCCTTTCATCACTTTAAGTATGTCATGCCACTCCCTTCTGGCTTGCAGAGTTTCTGCTGAGAAATCAGCTGTTAACCTTATGGGAGTTCCCTTGTATGTTATTTGTCGTTTTTCCCTTGCTGCTTTCAATAATTTTTCTTGGTCTTTGATTTTTGCCACTTTGATTACTATGTGTCTCGGCGTGTTTCTCCTTGGGTTTATTCTGTATGGGACTCTCTGCGCTTCCTGGACTTGGGTGGCTATTTCCTTTCCCATGTTAGGGAAGTTTTCGACTATAATCTCTTCTAATATTTTCTCTGGTCCTTTCTCTCTCTCTTCTCCTTCTGGGACCCCTATAATGCGAATGTTGTTGCGTTTAATGTTGTCCCAGAGGTCTCTTAGGCTGTCTTCATTTCGTTTCATTCTTTTTTCTTTAGTCTGTTCCGCAGCAGTGAATTCCACCATTCTGTCTTCCAGGTCACTTATCCGTTCTTCTGCCTCAGTTATTCTGCTATTGATTCCTTCTAGTGTAGTTTTCATTTCGGTTATTGTATTGGTCATCTCTGTTTGTTTGTTCTTTAATTCTTCTAGGTCTTTGTTAACCATTTCTTGCATCTTCTCAATCTTTGCCTCCATTCTTATTCCGAGGTCCTGGATCGTCTTCACTATCATTATTCTGAATTCTTTTTCTGGAAGGTTGCCTATCTCCACTTCATTTAGTTGTTTTTCTGGGGTTTTTTCTTGTTCCTTCATCTGGTACATGGCCCTCTGCCTTTTCATCTTCTCTATCTTTCTGTAACTGTGGTTTTTGGTCCACAGGCTGCAGGATTGTAGTTTCTCTTGCTTCTGCTGTCTGCCCTCTGGTGGTTGAGGCTATCTAAGAGGCTTGATGGGAGGCTCTGGTCCTGACTATTTCTTAAAATCTCATTGATAGGTATTTAATATGATTTTTAAAAATTTATTTATTTATTTAATTTATTTATTTTTGGCTGCGTTGGGTCTTCCTTGCTGCGTGTGTGCTTTCTCCAGTTGCGGTGAGCGGGGGCTACTCTTCGTTGCGGTGCGTGGGCTTCTCATTGCGGTGGCTTCTCTTGTTGCGGAGCACGGGCTCTAGGCGCGCGGGCTTCAGTAGTTGGGGCACGAGGACTCAGTAGTTGTGGCTTTTGGGCTCTAGAGCGCAGGCTCAGTAGTTGTGGCGCACGGGCTTCATTGCTCCGCGGCGTGTGGGAACTTCCCGGACCAGGGCTTGAACCCTTGTCCCCTGCATTGGCAGGCGGATTCTTAACCACTGCGCCAGCAGGGAAGCCCAGGCTCCAGCCTTTTTAAAAATGTGTTCCTTCCACCTTCGTGGAGCCGGCGTAGGGGATGGGGAGGAGTGAGAACCCGATTGGCAGGGGTCCGGTCGCAACCCCGGAAGGGGACGGGGGACGATCTAAGAGGTGGCACCGGGCCACAGTCGACCCCCAGTGACAGCTAACAGCTGCAGTGCTGCCCCTTCCTGCCCCAGGACCTGAGCTCAGGTCCCGGGGCGGCTGGAGAAACGCACTGTTTTTTGGTGAGGTGCTCTTACTTACTGTGTGGAGCTGCTCCGGCTGCCCCGGCGACCACACCCCTGCAGGGCCCTGTGCCCGTCCTCCCTGCCCCCTGCCCAGGGCTCGGAGAACAGCAGTCTCTGTGGGGCAACCCGCTTCCAAGCCCTTCAGTGACCACGGAGGACTGGGAACGGGCTGGGCTACCGGGGAGCCTGGGCATCCAACACCTGAGCTCAGCCCTGGGGGCTCACGTGAGGGCAGGGGCTGGGGGTTGCGGGCGGTGAGCGGAGGGGCCTCCAGCCGGCATCAGCCTGGGCCCTGGACCCGGGGAAAGGCCTCACCCTCTCAGTCCTGACCTGCCGCTCAGGAACCCTGTGGCCCACCAGCCCGAGGCTTGTGTCGCCCGCCATGGACTGCCCGGCACACGGCTGGGGTGCCAACGCCACACCTGGATTTTGCACGGGGACCACCTGGGGGCTCGGTGCACAGGAAGACGAGCAGCCCCCAGGCCCCGACACGCCCCTTCCATATCCATCGAGAGGTGCCTGATGGAAGGCCGGCTGTGCTCCTTTTCAAGCCCCAGGGAATTCACACGAACAGCCCTCCCGGCCACGGGGTGCCTGCCCACCGGCTCTGGGCCTGCGACCAGCCCAGAACACAGAAGGCACCGAAGTGGGTGCAGGGAGCTGAGCCGGGGCTGCAGAAGGGCAGACACCACAGCCTGGTCCACAACCGACTGCCCTAGGGCGGGTGAGAACGGGTGGGCAGGCTGAGGGGAGGACAGAGCGTGGCACCGCCTGCCCGCCTGGGCCACGGGGAGAAGGTCGGGGCGCCGCCCGCGCGCTCGCTCCGCTGCCTGGCGTCCTTTGTGGGGGCGAAGGGCCGGAGGCAGGGCTCCCGAGGAGCTCAAAGGCCCGGGAAGGACACACGGGACGGTCCAGAGCCACCCTACCGCTCCAGTGGTGCAGCACCCTCTCTGAATTCCTACTGCCACCAAAACACATCCCTAAGGCCTTTGGGAAGAATCGCTAGGACCCAGGAAGGCAGCCCCCTGCTGTGGTCCAGACTTCAGCAGCTGCCGATGATCAGAGGGAGCCAGCCGGCCGGCCTTGAGCAGGAGGACAGGACACGGGGACAGGGACAGCCACAGCCGGGCTTCCCACAGCTGTGCCCACCGCCAGAACCAGCTCCAGCCAATCACAGCCCCCGAGATGCCAAACAGTGACGGGCGAGAGGCTGGCAGGAAACTGACACCCCCTCACTGGAGAGCCTGCCCGGCCGGGGTGCGGGGCACCATCCCCGTCTGAACTCACCCCACAGCTCAGCCATCTCCCAGTGACCCAGACGCGTCACCACGGCCCCAGGGCTGATCCCCGACCAAGGTCAGAACTCCCCCCAGTGTGACGGCCCCCATGCCACTCCTGTGGTGGAAGGGACGGCAGGCAGAGACCAGGAGTAGAGTCTTTTTATTAACGGCTGCGTTTTCAAAGAACCGTTTTGTTACCAGGAAAGCTCCCCAGGAAGGGATTGCATTAGTGCAACAAGGGGGAGCCTTGATGCCAGGCTCTCCAGACACTTCCAGGTGGAGACTTTTGGCCTAGGCCGGCCGCCGGGGACTCAGGGGCTGGGAGGACACGCGGCCCCTCCCCCGCCCCGACGGGGCGCTAAGGCACCCGGCCCGCCTGGGTGGGCAAAACCCCGTGCCTTCAGCAGGCCGGCGGCTTGCAGCCCTCAACCTGCAGCCCTTTGCTCAGGAGGAAGGCGTCCTGCGTGGGGTCACAACCCAGGAAGAGCTTCACCATGCCCTTGGCATCCTCGGAGCCCCCTGGCCTCAGAATGCAGCTTCTGTAGTCCATGGCAACCTGACGAGAGGGGGTGGGGCTGCAGGAGGGTGGAGCACCCCCTTCACTGAGGGTGTGGGTGTGGCCACCTCTGCTGTGACTCAAGAAAGGGCAGGGGAGCAGGGGGTCCAGGGCAGGGCCCTCAGAGCCTGGCAGGCCCAGGCGGGCGGCACAAGCATCTAGGCCCAGGCCAAGGACCTCCGTGTTGGTCTGCATGGCAGGCTGGCCTCTCACCTTGCCACTCAGGACGCCCTCCCGCTTGAAACGTGTGTGGAACGTGTCCGCGGAGTACACCTCGCTGCACAGGTAGCCATAGGACTGGGCGTCGTAGCTTCCTGCCAGGCGGCCGAAGGTCGCAAGCAGGTGGGTCCCTGGGACACACGCGGAGAAGCTCCTGCCCGGCCCCCTGGCCGCTCCGTGCCCCTTCCCCAGAGAGGGGGCCTCAAAGCAGCCCTGTCTGAGTCCCCTGCCACTAGAGGGAGTATTGGCCCAACACTTCTAGAAAACGGGGACCTTGCGGGCAACTCAGTGGAGGGACACAAATAAATTTTTGCCGACTTTCTGCTGAAGCTCACGAGGGTTCACCCCGAAGCCTCTTACAAGGTCAGCTGCCCGAGGCTCCGAGGGATGAGTCAGGGCTCACCTTCCAGCACGGGGAGAGCGCGGGTTCAAGCGCTCACGAGGGAGTGAACTGCGTCTCCGCACCGACACGCACGGGCAAACCTCGTCGACGCGTTCCGTCCGGGGTATGAAGCCCTCTCCTGCCTCTTCCAGGCTCTCCAGAAAGCACGTGCAGATACGCCCACCCCACCCTCGGACTCCGCGGGCCACAGCTGGAGGGACCAGCCCAGGAACCGAGGCAGGAAGAGGCCAGAGGTCAGCGGGCCTCGGCCAGAGCCCGTCAGTCGGTCCCCCTTCACACACCACCAGAGGATCCTCTTGACCTGGGCAGTAGCCGCCAAGCGACCGCTAAGGTGGGCCCGGCGTGCACTTGGCTACCTGGCGTGGCTGGGACCCCGAGGACCTCCTGGCAGAGGCGGGCATTCTCCTGGGCCGGGTCCGCGGGCGTCTGCGTGTGCAGGGCCTTGTCCACCTTGGCCAGGACGATCTGGCGCAGGTTGAAGAGGCCTGGAGGGCGGGAGGAAGGAGACGGGGGGCTGGCACTGTGTGCAGGCCGCGCTTTCCAGCCGGGCGGTCCGGGAGCCCCTTTCCTTTCCCTCGGCCCGACCGCACCGGGGTTGGCCAGCCGGGACTTGATGAGTTGGCCAGCAGCTCCGGGGGACGGCGCTGCCCGTGCCCCACCGAGACTGGCAGCAACGCCAGGGCTTCACAGGGCGCGGCGCTCCCGGCCCCAGAGCCTTCCCTCTGGTTCTCATCACCGGCTGTCGCCAGAGTCGCAGGTAACGTGCCTTTCTTGTCGTTTGTCTTTTTTCCGGCCCTCAGCCACGCAAAGGTGTGAAGCCCTGACACTCGCTGCCACGTGGATGCACCCTGAGAACACGATGCTCAGCGAGACAAGTCAGACACAGAAGGGCACACAGGGTGTGACCCCACTGAGGGGAAACTTCCAGAACAGGTAGATCCACAGAGTCAGAGTGGGTTCCTGGTTGTTAGGGGCAGGGGGCGGGGAGGGAATGATAACTAAGGGCGTGACGGACATTTTTGGGGTGAGGGAAATGTTCCAAAACAGGGCAGTAGTGACGGCTGCACAGCTCAGTAAAGTGTCCCCACGCGCTCCGGTGCAGCCTGTGAGAGCATCGCTCTCAGGACGAAGGGCTGACCGCAGGAAGACTGAAGGAGCACTGGGTCCTGGGCCCAGACGCTCAGCTGGGGACACCCCCGCCCCCCCGGTGGGGAAGTCCCTGGGACTTGCTGAGCCTCCACCGAGACTGGCAGCAGCCCCAGGGCCTCACAGGGCGCGGTGCTCCCGGCCCCAGAGCCTTCCCTCTGGTTCTCATCACCGGCTGTCGCCAGAGTCGCAGGTAACGTGCCTTTCTTGTCGTTTGTCTTTTTTCCGGCCCTCAGCCACGCAAAGGTGTGAAGCCCTGACACTCGCTGCCACGTGGAGGCACCCTGAGAACACGATGCTCAGCGAGACAAGTCAGACACAGAAGGGCACACGGTGTGACCCCACTGAGGGGGAACATCCAGAACAGGTAGATCCACAGAGTCACAGTGGGTTCCTGGTTGTCAGGGGCAGGGGAGGGGAGGGAATGATAACTAAAGGCGTGAGGGACATTTTTGGGGTGAGGGAAATGTTCCAAAATAGGGCAGTAGTGACGGCTGCACAGCTCAGTAAAGTGTCCCCACGCGCTCCGGTGCAGCCTGTGAGAGCATCGCTCTCAGGACGAAGGGCTGACCGCAGGAAGACTGAAGGAGCACTGGGTCCTGGGCCCAGACGCTCAGCTGGGGACACCCCCGCCCCCCCGGTGGGGAAGTCCCTGGGACTTGCTGAGCCTCCACCGAGACTGGCAGCAGCCCCAGGGCCTCACAGGGCACGGCGCTCCCGGCCCCAGAGCCTACCCTCTGGTTCTCATCACCGCCTGTCACCAGACTTGCATGCAACGTTCCTTTCTTTTCTTTTGTCTTTTTAAAGGCAACTCTTGAATACACGTATTTAACATGCAGGGAACCAGTCCTGACTCCTTGATCTGCGGCTTCCAGGCTCCAGAGCCTCGAGGACATCCACTTCCATTTTTTTACACGCCCTGTGCGTGGGGTTTGATGATGGAAACTGACACCGAGGGCGTCACCACGTGCGGGGTGACATCAGCGGAAGAATCCCGTGGCGAGGGCCTGCCTGAGAACCACGGGAGAGCCCGGGCCCTCCCCGCCCCCTGCCTGCAGCCCCGCGCCCGCACCCACCTGGGAGCGGAGCTGGTGCATCGCTTGCCAGAACTCATGGAAGTAGGTCTCCAGCTCATCATGCTGCAACAGGGAGGGCGGGTTGGGCGTAGACTTGGTGAAGTTGGCCACCATGGCCGCGATGGCAATCTGGCGCCTCCCATCCTGCTGCAGGCAGCCCGGCTGCAGGCCAAAGCAGGCCATGTGCCCAGACTTCCCTTCCCTGGGGAGGGACGCGGGTGAGGCCCCGCTTCCACAGAGGAGCCCTGGCCCACGGCCGACAGGTTCCCCCACGCATGCACCGAGGGTAGAGGTCCAGGTAGAACTTGCCGATGGATGACCTTGTCCGCGGCCGCGTCCCGGACCGTGTAGAGCCTCACATCTCCGTGACACACGTTGGCACCCTCCTCCAGGTCGAAGGTCAGCCCCAGCAGCTCCTGGGAGATGCCCAGCTACCCGCGCGTGACCACCTGCATGGGGAAGGACTCATCGAGCAGGTACTGGTCCACGTGGTAGCGCGTCTCCTCCCCCTGGTTCATGTAGCAGCACAGGTCCTAGACGTTGATGGGCCCGTCAAAGTGCAGGCCCCGCCTCTGGCACTTGGCCTTCTTTAGGTCCAGGATCACGGCCGCTCCTGCTCCCCGAGGGGCTTCAGCTTCTGGGCCAGCTCATCTGCGGGCGGAGGGGAGAGGTTCGGCTATGTCCCTGTGGCAGCCTCCCAGCCGCCACCCACCCCACGCCCCTCGAGGCAGAATGAAGGGTTGGGGAAGGCGACCCCCAAGGGCTGACACAGTCGGGTCTCAGGCAGCACCACGTCCAGTCAAGGTCCGCCTGACCCTCGGGGAGGCGGGGTTACCTAGGAAAGTGGCCACCACCTGGCTGGTCTTGGCCATGTTCATCTCCAGCACGGAGTCGGCACGCGTGCTGAACCCCAGCAGGCGGGACTTCTGAGCCTGCAGCCTTACCAGCTCCCCGAGGATCGCGCAGTTCTCCTGGAACCCAGAGACGGCCAGCGCTGGGGACCGTGGGCCACGCCCTCCCCACGGGCCCCGGGCCAGGTCTCTGAGGGCGGGCAGGGCTCTCAGGCCACTGGCGGGCACAGCCAATCCCCCTCCCTCCTCCTCCTGGCCCGGATTTCTAGACACTTTGGTGCTGTCCTAACACGTGGTCTTTATGAACACAGGTCCTTTTGGAACCAGAAACGGCGTGAACCGTGATGAGCTCTAAGGCCAAGGGCAGGAAGAAATGTGACCAGGCTCTCCAGGAGCCACCCAGGGGCCTCCCCGGGCTCAACAATACAGACTCGGCTGCCGTGCAGACAGCAGGTCATCCCCACGGCGCCCGAACACCCAGCCCCCTGGACGGCGAGACGCCTGTTGCTGCAGGTGGCCCGGGGCTGGCTGGTGAGGCCCGGCCCCAGGCGTACGCCACCTTCTCTGGGGCCACCTCTCCGGCTCTGCGGTGGGGTTCTCCTGGGAGCCCCCAGTCACCACAGGACCAACGTGGCCTGTCTGCAGCCCAAGAAGGTGGGGACACAGGACTGTCCCCCATGCCCCCCACATCACCCACGAGGCCGAGCAAGCACCAGTGGTGTCTGCGGGGAAGATGAAGGGCTCACGCACAGCCCCCATCTACTGAAGATGCTGAACAGGAGAAGCACAGACTGCAGCCACACGCGGTATGGACCAAACGCAAGTGTCCTTGCAGGAACCGATGTCTGAATGTCAAGGCCGTACCCGGGCCACAGTGAGAAGGCCCAGACCCCACGCAAGGCACAGAGAGGAGATGGGGGGAACATCTGCGAATCTGAGCTCATCGGGCATCACCCCAGAAGGAGAGGGAGAGGATGAGGGAGAGGGAGAGGGAGAGGGAGGGAGGTACAGACGTCTCTCCCTTCCCTGGGGGTTCTCTAGTGCAGCCAAGGCTGAAAAGCACTGCATTTCGGGAGATGGGTCCTCGTGGAAAAGTTAAATAGTAGCTCATGGCATTATCGACACATATTAAAAAGGCCCCAAATCTTGGGGAGTCAGGGAGGGGAGCTGGCGGCTGCCTCGTAAAGGAGGAGAGATTGGGCGTCAGAGGAGGTGCCTGTGCAGCCCGCCGCCGCTGCCCAGGACCCCGCAGACTTCATCTCCCAGCTGTGGTCCCGGGCTGGAAGGCAGCGGGGAGGTCAAGCCGTCCAAGCATCAACGTTGACTTCAGGGCTGATCTAAAAGGCGCCTGGTGTTTGTTGAAGCAGAAGAAAGAGAAAGCAGTGGGGAGAGGAGGGGAGGGGGAGGGAGCCCCCATCAGCCCTTCTCCCTCTCTCCCTCTCTGTCTCCCTCTCTCCCTCCTTCCCTCCCTCCCTCTACCTCCCTGCTTCTCACTCTCACTCTCCCTCCATCTCTCCCTCTGCCTCTCTCCCTCTCCCTCTTTCCCTCTCCCTCTCTCCCTGTCCCCCTTTCCCTGTCCCTGTTTCCCTGTTCCGCTCTTCCGATACCTCATTCCCTCTCCCTCTCTCCCTCTCTCCCTCTCTCCCTCTCGTGCTCCCTCTCCCTCTCCCTCCACCTCCTTCCCTCTCCGGAGAGGGTGCCTGCTTCCTTCTCTGTCTCCCTCTCTGGAGAGGGAAGGAGGTGGAGGGAGAGGGATAGAGGGAGGGAGGGAAAGACAAAGGCGTCTCTCCCTCCCTCCCTCCCTCCCTCCCTCTCTCCCTCCCTCTCTCCATCTCCCTCACTCCCTCCCAGAGATGGAGAGACAGAGGAAGAGGCAGAGACAAGGGAGAGGGAGAGGGAGAGAGAGGGGGGAGGGAGGGAGAGAGAGAGAGGTGTCTTCCTCCCTCCCTTTCCCTCTCTCCCTCCCTCTCTCCCTCTCCTGCTCCCTCTCCCTCTCTGGAGAGGGAAGGAGGTGGAGGGAGAGAGAGCAGGAGAGGGAGGGGGGAGAGGGAGAGAGGGATAGAGGGAGGGAAGGAAAGACAAAGTCGTCTCTCCCTCCCTCCCTCTATCCCTCTCTCCCTCCCTTTATCCCTCTCTCGCTCCCTCTCTCCCACTCCCTCGCTCCCTCTCCTCCCTCTCCCTCTCCCTCCGTCTCTCCATCTCCCTCACTCCCTCCCAGAGACGGAGGAAGAGGCAGAGACAAGGGAGAGGGAGAGGGAGAGAGAGGGGGGAGGGAGGGAGGGAGAGAGAGGTGTCTTCCTCTCTCCCTTTCCCTCTCTCCCTCCCTCTCTCCCTCTCCTGCTCCCTCTCCCTCTCTGGAGAGGGAAGGAGGTGGAGGGAGAGAGAGCAGGAGAGGGAGGGGGGAGAGGGAGAGAGAGGGAGAGAGGGAGGGAAGGAAAGACAAAGACGTCTCTCCCTCCCTCCCTCTATCCCTCTCTCCCTCCCTTTATCCCTCTCTCGCTCCCTCTCTCCCACTCCCTCGCTCCCTCTCCTCCCTCTCCCTCTCCCTCCGTCTCTCCATCTCCCTCACTCCCTCCCAGAGACGGAGGAAGAGGCAGAGACAAGGGAGAGGGAGAGGGAGAAGGAGAGAGAGGGGGGAGAGAGGGAGAGAGAGAGAGGTCTCTTCCTTCCTCCCTTTCCCTCTCTCCTTCTTCTCTCCCTCTCTCCCTCTCCCTCTCCCTCTCTCCCCCCTCCCTCTGCTCCTCTCCCTCATCTCTGCCTCTCCCTCCATCTCTCCCTGTCTGAGAGGGAATGAGGGAGCGGGAGAGACGGAGGGACAGGGAGAGACGGAGGGAGCGGGAGAGACAGAGGGAGGGAGAGGGAGAAGGAGGGAGGGAGAGGGAGAGAGGAAGGGAAAGGGCGAGGGAGAGGGAGGGAGGGCGAGACATCTCTCCCTCTCCCTCTCCCTCTCCCTCCCTTCCTCTCCCTCTCCTAGAGGGAGGGAGGGAGAGGGAGAGACAGAGGGAGAGGAGAGGGAGGGAGCGAAGGAGAGGGGGAGTCGGAGAAGGAGGTAGGGAGAGGGAGAAGGAGAGAGGGTGCCTGCTTCCCTCTCTGTCTCCCTCCCTCCCTCTCCGTGTCCCTCTCTCCCCCCTCTCCCTCTCCCTCTGTCTCTCCCTCTCTGGGAGGGAGAGAGGGAGAGGGAGCAGGAGGGAAAATGATGGAGGGATGGAGAGGGAGAGAGGGTGAGGGAGAGAAGGAGAGGAGGAGGAGAGAGGCAGAGGGAGGGAGGAAGAGACCTCTCCCTCCCTCCCTCTGCCTCCCTCCTTCTCCTCCCTCTTCTCCCTCTCTCTCCAACTCTCCCTCTCCCTCCGTCTCTCCATCTCCCTCACTCCCTCCCAGAGAGGGAGAGACAGAGGTAGAGGCAGAGCGGAACACGGAAACAAGGACAGGGAAACAGGCACAGGGAGAGAGGCAGGGACAGAGGGAGAGGAGAGGGAAGAGGGAGAGGGAAGAGGGAGAGGAAAGAGAGAGAGGGAGGGAGAGAGGGAGAGACAGATGGAGAGAGAGGGAGGGAGAGAGAGAGAGGGAGAGGGAAAGAGGTAGAGGGAGAGCAGAACAGGGAAAGAGGGACAGGGAGGGAGAGAGGGAGGAGAGGAAGCAGGGAGAAAAGAGAGAAAGAACACACCATCTACATTTCTGTCAGATGACACCGGGGATCCTTACACAACCAGGAGAAAATAACACAGGGAGGCTCTTTCTCAGCTGGAACTGGCACTGCAGAGGGGGCCAAACACCACCAGGCTGGCCACACATGTCCAGCCGCCGCTCCAGCCCCGTCAGCCGTGAGTCCGGTCACCAGGGCTCTGAGTGTCTGCTCCAGGGAGCTGGGGTTCACCCTCTCACCGGGGAGGCCGGGCCAAGACCGCGGGGCCCCGGGCTGGACACATAGGGGGAAAAGCATCCCCACAGGACAGCTTGTGCGAGCAGATTCAGCTGCCAGATTCTAGAGGCCCGGGACCACCCTGTGGCCCGTGAAAAACAGGAGGCCACGAGGGTCTTGCATCGTGATTCCTGTCCGTTGGACTGTAAAGTTTATGTAGGGAATCTTGCAAACAGTGGTAACAAGGCTGAATTGGAACGAGATTTAGGCTATTACGGACCACTCTGAAGTGTGTGGGTTGCTAAAAGCCCTCCCGGCTTCGCTCTTGTTGAATGTGAAGATCCCCGAGATGCAGCCGATGCTGTCCGAGAACTAGATGGGAGAACACTATGTGGCTGCCGAGTAAGAGTGGACCTGTCGAATGGGGAAAAGAGAAGTCCAAATCGTGACCGCCTCCTTCTTGGGGTCGTCGCCCTCGAGATGATTATCGGAGGAGGAGTCCTCCACCTCCCACACATCTCCAAGATGGAGAGCCTTCTCCGTCAGCCAGAGCAGGTCCCTTTCTAGATATAGGAGAAGAGAGAGATGACTGTCCCAGGAGAGAAATCACAAGCCGTCCCGATCTTTCTCTAGGTCTCCTAGCCGATCTAGGTCAAATGAAAGGAAATAGAAGACCACTTTGCAAGAGGAGTGGTGTACAGGCAATAACTTCATTTGACAGGAGTATGTACAGAAAATTCAAGTTTGGTTTGAGACTTCTGAAGCTTGGTGCACTTTTTAAATGTTTTAGTTGTTCACATTTGTTTGTCTCTTGGGACAGTGACCCATAAAGGTGTCATTCTCTATGGTTTGAAATGGGTCACATGAGGCATGTGATATGAAGAATTGTTACCTTCCAATGTTCCCTTAAGCAAAATTGAATTTGCTTTGAATTTTTGGTCTTGCCTAGACTGATAATAAAACTTTAACTCCTGCCCACCTAAAGTGTGATGTTTACTATTATGGAAACAACACTGGCAAAAGTGTAAAAGACTTTCTGTAGCTGGGATATGGTATGCAGCTGTAGTTAAGCAAGCAGTCTTTAAAAGGTGCTGTGAACACAAGCCAGCAGGTAAAAATGAAAGCCACACCCTTACCCTAGATTAGAGGTTTAAAAATTCCACTAGTCTTCACACGGGACAAGAGGTTGTCCAGGGAGTTGAGAATCTAAGAAGTTTCAAGGAAGTTAGTTTACCTTTGAGTTAGGTCATAAGTCCCCTCTGTGATTGCTGTACATGAATACATAGCTCTTTGTAATATTTTTTGGAAATCTGAGATGATCAAGATACCAATGTCCTGCCGGATTAAGAGTATTGTAGAGCTGAACTTTGAGTTACTGTGCAATTTTTTTTTTCATGCTGTCATTTGTAATATGTTTTGTGAGAATCCTTGGGATTAAAGTTTTGGTTGCAAAAGAAAAGAAGAAAAGAAAAGAATCCGCCTGCCAGTGCAGGGGACACAGGTTCAAGCCCTGGTCCGGGAAGATCCCAGGTGCCGCAGATCAACTAAGCCCGTGGGCCACAACTACTGAGCCTGCGCTCTAGATCCTGGGAGCCAGAACTACTGAGCCCCCACGCACAACTACAGAAGCCCGCACGCAACGAAGACCCAATGCAGCAAAAAAAAAAAAAAAAAGACGCTACTGGCCAGGTGATCAAGGGTAAAATCATTTGTCATAAGTCCCGTTGATGGTGTGTATCCTTGATGTGACCTGAGGAGAATGGCATTTTTATCTCTGTCTGGATCTTCCGCCCCAAACCCCATAACTCCAGACCAACCATAAGAAAACATCAGAAAACAAACAGACAAACAAATTGAGGGACAAAATACCTGACCAGTCCTCCTCAAAACTTTCAAGGTATCAAAACCCAGGGACATCTGAGAAATGTCACAGCCCAGAGGAGACTGGGACAGAAAAAGGATGTTAGGGGAAAACTAGGGAAATGCTAATGAAGTGTGGACTTTAGTTAATAACAATGTATCCATCTTGGTTCCTTAGTTGGATAAACATGTCATACTAACGTACTAACGTGTTGGAGATAGGGTTACTGGGTCAGGGTCCACGGCACTCTACACTCTGTACAGATCTTTGCCACTTTTTTGTAACTCTAAGCTATTCTAAAATTAAGCGAGTACTGAACAGAGATAAGAATGTTATTTCCCTGATTTGAACATGCCTGAGTTTCTTTTCATGGTCACATTTTTGCTATCTGGATGTGTCTTGGAATCAGTAGCAAAGGAGAGTTGCCAGCCCCTGGAAAGATGTGGGTGGTTTGCAGGTGGCTTGCTCTGGAGCTGAAGACCACGGTGGGAAGTCTGCAGCCTCGGGCTGCACTTAGAACCATGGGAGGGGATGGGCCAGCTCAGTTAGGGATGGAACCTATAAGTAAAACTTTTTTCTTTTCCATTATGGCTTATCACAGGATGTTGAATATAGTTCCCTGTGCTAGACAGTAGGATGTTGTAGTTTATCCATCCTATATTTAATAGTTTGCATCTGCTAACCCCAAACTCCCAATCCAACCCTCCCTCACTCTTTCTCCCCCTTGGCAACCACAAGTCTGTTCTCTCTGTCTGTGAGTCTGTTTTTGTTTCGTAGACGAGTTCATTTGTGTCGTATTTTAGATTTCACATATAAGTGAGATCATATGATATGTGTCTTTCTCTTCTGACTTACTTCACTTAGTATGGTAATCTCTAGGTCCATCCACATTGCTGCAAATAGCATTATTTCATTCTTTTTATGGCTGGATAATATCCCATTGTATATATGTACCACATCTTCTTTATCCATTCATCCATCAGTGGACATTTAGGTAGCTTCCATGTCTTGGCTATTGTAAATAGTGCTGCAATGAACATTGGGGTGCATGTATCTTGTCTTTCTTTTTTTTTTCTTTCTTCCTTTCTTCCTCCCTTTCTTTCCTCCTTTCTTTCTTTCTTCCTTTCTTCCTTTATTTCTTTCTTCCTTTCTTTCTTCCTTGCTTCCTTCCCTTCTTTCTTTCTTTCTCTCTCTCCCTCTCTCTCTTTCTTTCTCTCTTTCTTTCTTTTTCTTTCTTTCTTTCTTTTTTTTTTTTGTCACACAGCATGTGAGATCTTAGTTCCCTGACCAGAGATGGAACCCATGCCCCCCGCACTGGAAGCACGGAGTCTTAACCACTGGAGCACCAAGGAGATCCCAGGGGTGTGTGTATAGTTTTGAATTAGAGTTTTCTCCAGATCTATGCCCAGGAGTGGAATTGTGGGACCCTATGGCAGCTGTATCTGTTGCTGCACGTCTCACATCAACCACCTGCACTCCAATCCTTGCTCTCAACGTCATCTTTGGGGAACCCAACCTGCGACAGGGACCTTGACAAGAAGAAATGGCTCAGGGAAAAGCTACCTGCACAGGGAGGAGATAGAGGCCATCGCCCCTGGGGTGCGGCGCGGAGAGTGGGCACAGAGATTTGTCATTTCACCCCCGATGCCCATCTCAGCCCTCCTGGCTGCCCCACTCTAGGTCACCTCGGGATACAGAGGTGACCCGGTTAGAGTCCCTGCCTGTGCAGGAATCTGGGGGCACCAGCGGGTCTGAATAATATTAGTGCAGGGTCTCCCCTGCGGCACTGGGGTTATTCGGGGCGGGTCATCCTCTGCTGAGGGCCCCTCCTGGGCACTGTGTGGGGTTTAGCAGCAGCCCTGGCCACACCCCTTTGATTCCAGGGGCCCCTCCCCCCCAGTTGTGACAACCACAGATTTTCCCCACACATCACGGAAGAACTGGGTGAGGCGGGGGCAGGATGGCCCTGGGCGAGGACAGCTGTGTTGAAGCAACCAGCCTGGCCCAGGGCAAGGTCTGCCCCAATCCCGTCAGCGCCTGCATTTAGACCTGCCCCTTTCCTCTCCCACCTCCTCTGCCCTGCAGTGGTCTCCGAGACATCATCGCCATGTGATAAATCACACCTTCTCAGTCGACTGTTTGCTGCCCTCGCTAGAACGTGAGCTCTTTGAGGACAGGGATGCTGTTATGTCCCCAGCACCTAGAAGAGTGTCTGCTGTGTAGTAGATGCTTCATAAATACTTGCTGAATAAAGGAGTTGAATAAAGGGATGAGTGGATGGATGAATGAAGGTTACAATGGAAGGAGGGGGGAGATTCCCTTTCTGGCTCTCGGGGGTTGGGAGATCAAGTGAAAGATCCGTCCTAAATAGGCTGATCAGCCTTCTGGGGTTCCCCGGGACTGAGGGTTTCCCCAGAGTTCCAGCGCTCAAACCTGAGCGGTCCTGGGCAAACTGGGGGCGGGTGTTGGTCACCCTATCTAAACACAGTAACAATTCCAGCTGCAATAGCAATGGCCAATGACCTCTATGGTCTTATTGACCATGCACAGTTCTTTACCTGGCAGGGAAGGGTGGGCCGGGATGGGAATTCTGGTGATCCAGGGCGGGTGAGGGCACACCCCGGGCTTGTGTAGGGGAGTCCAGGAAGGTTCTGGAGGAAGTGACAGTGACACAGGGGGGAGGGAGGAGTCTAAGGAAGAACATCCCACATGACAACGTGTGCCAATGGCCCTGGGCCCAAGGTCACACCTGACCAGGGCTTGCCTTTTTTTTTTTTTTTTCTAATTTACTTTTTCCCACATGGATATGCAATTGTCCTAATGCCATTTATTGAAAACTCCTTAATTTCCCCACTTTCTGTCATATCAAGTTCTCATAGATCTGTTTCTGGACCTTTATTCTATACCATAGAGCTATACGTCCCATCCTTGCACGACTAGGGCTGTTTCATCACTATAACTTTATTTTTTATTCATTTATTTTTCTTGGCCATGCCGTGCGGCATGTGGGATCTTATTTCCCTGACCAGGGATCGAACCCACGCCCCCTGCCAGTGGAAGCTCGGAGTCTTAATCACTGGACCTCCAGGGAAGTCCCCAGGGTTTGCTTTGACATCCATCGAATGGTGGCAGGTGGGCACGGGGAGCAGCTGTCTGTGAGCCATCCTGTGTAGAAATGCAGGCTGGAGGGGAGGACAGATGGAGCGGGAGGGGAAGAAGCGGAGGAGGGAGGGAGGGCGGGCGAGAGACAGACAGAGCATGAAAGCTGAAAAGAGCTCCTAGTGCCGGGAGCCTTGGAGCCAGAGCCTGGGAGCCAGGGTGACTGGCTCTCCTCCCTGGTGTGTGTGTGTGTGTGTTGCGGGGGGTGGCTCTGGGCTTCTCAGGCTGGGAATGGGGTGCACAGAGCAGGGACGGAGCAGGGACCCTTCTCTCTGGGACCTCGTGGGCCATCCTCAGCTCACAAAGCTGAGCCACTCCTGGCCCTACGAGTGGGGGGGCTTATCCTCCCTGTCCCCTGGATCACACCCCCTCACACACAACTTCCCCGTGTGTGTTCCCAGCAACCAAGAGAATCTGTTTTTAAAAGATTTGGGGGAGGGGGGTAAACATACAAACAAGAGCAGAATGGATACTTTTTCAGAATGTGAATGGCTCTGTGTAAGCCCACCCCCAGGGTAACCACAGTCCTGACCTCTAACACCCTTGACGAGTCAGCCTTGGTCTGGGCTTGCGGACCCACGGAAGCTTCCTCATCCCCTCCTTCAGATCCCGTCTCTCCCTTGGCGTCTTTGTGAGAAGCACCCGGGGAAGTGGGACTGCTAGGCTGTACTGCTGCTAGAACTCCACCTGGGCTCCACCAGGCTCCAGCCCCCCACCCTGTGCACCTCTCTGACCCTGAGGCACCTCAACTGGTAGCAGCCGCATCACCTTCCCTCCTGGGACTTGTGACACTTAAGGGAGACACCGCAAGGACAAGCCTTTGGCTCCCTGGCTGGCAAAGAGCAGGTGCTCAATTGTCATAAGTGTCCGTATCAGTGAGGGTTCTCCAGACAAACAGAAGCCATAGGGTGTGTGTGTGTATATACACACACACGTACATATGTACACGCGTACAAAAATATACAGCAGTGTATCTATGCAGTATGCATACACACATATACACATATAGTATATACAATACACACCTACCTGTATACACACATATAAAAGGCATAGTTTGTATATCTACAGTATGTATACACACATATGCACATAACATATACAATACCCACATACATAGACACTATACATACACACATATAAAATGCATCGTTTGTATGTATACAGTATGCACACATACGTATAACATATGCAATATACACACCTAGGTACATATATGTCATACATATAGACACACATACAAAGATATTTAGGTGTGTATATAGACAGTATACATACATACACATATAATACATGCAATACGTACACGTACATACATATAGACACACATATACACCTACATATAAAAGCATATAGCATAAAAATATATATGTACTGTATATATAAATTCATCGTATGTACACGTACATATATCATATATATCAGATATATACATATATACAATGTATACACACACATACACACCTATATGTAAATATGCGCATGTACATACACATATAAATACATACGCAAGTGTGTATATAACAGTATATACATATATACATGTAACACCTAGAAACATATACACATACAGGTATACAACATATATACACACCTATATATAAATACACACTGTATACATACATACAGTGTACATAAACTGTATATCTACACACACCCATATATCAATATATGGGTGTGTGTATATACACAGCATGTTCACATTTATAAAATGTATACTATATATATGCACATACATACATGTATACAATATATACACACAAATATATAGGCTTGTATGTATACTGTATATAGTACTTACACATATACTACAAACGCACGCACATATAAACATACGTGTATACATATATATAATATGTATGCACACATATAGAAATTAATAGGCTTGTATATATTCAGTATTTTTACATATATAGTTTTGTTTTAAGGAGTTGACTCATGTGACCGTGAGGCAGGCAAGTCAGGGCAGGACTCTGGGCTGGAGACACAGGGAAGAGCTGATGTCCCAAGGCCATTGGAGGAACAGTTCCCTCTTTCTTCGGAACCTCATTTTTCTCTCCAGTCCTTCAGCTGATGGACGAGGCCCACCCACGCCACGGCATTGACAATCTCCTTTACCCAAAGTGGACCAATTTCAGTGTTCATCTCTTCTGAAAAATACCTTCCTGGCCACATCTGGAATAATGTTTGTGGTTGCCGGGGCCCCACGCAGTGCGCACATGAGATTAACCATCCCCGTGGCGATGATGACACTTTATTTTCTCCCTTGACCATTGTCACTACTATTCCAATTAAAATGGCAGCGCCATGAGGGCAGGGCATTTCCTTTTTTGCCAGTACTGAGCGTCCAGGGTCTGGTGCCTAGCATAGGCTAAATACAGGGCATTTTTGTGAACAGAAGCCGGGATTCCAGCTGTCATATTTAATGAGGAATTATAGTCTTATTATTGGGTGGGTGGGTGGGTGTGTGTGTGTGTGTGTGTGTGTGTGTGTGTGTGTGTCACGGTACGTCAAGGGCGGGAGTCGAACCCGCCACCCCAAGCCCCGAGGGGGTCTCCCCGGGTCCCGACTTCGGGCCGGTGCGGGTGGCCGGGGGCAGCCGAAGACGTGCGTGCGTGCGTGCGTGCGTGCGTAGGTGGAGCGGGCGAGTCCACGGGGTGGGCGGCGCGCGCGCGCCGCGAGTGAGTGGTTCAGCCCGGCCCCGGCTCATTGTGCTCGCCTCACGCCGGCCCGAGTTGGCGGCAGCGCTGGAGGTCCCGGGCCTGTGACCACAAAGAGGGAGCCGGGGGCCAGACGGGAGCGCGGCGGCGGCGGCGGCGGCGGCGGCGGTGGCTGAGGTCCAGGCCAGGCCCCCTCCCCTCAGCCTCCCGCCCGCCCGCCTGCCCGCCTGCCCGCCTGCCCCGCCCCCGCCGGCGGGCGTCCCGCCCCTCCCCCCAACCGCCAGACTAGCCTGGTGCGGGGGCCGCGCGCGAAGACATGGGGGAGAAGTTGGAGCCCAGGCTGGAGTCGTCCGTGGGGGCCGAGCCCGCCGTCTACCCGTGGCCGCTGCCGGTCTACGTGAGTGCCACCCGTCCCCTCTTCCCGGACCCCCGCCCCTCTTCCCCCACGGCGCGCGCTGAGCCCACCGAGAAACGGAGCGACTCGAGTCGCCAGACCCTCTTTGGAGCCCCCCTTCCCGCCCCGCCGTGGTTCTCCGCGGCCGTGTCCAGCCCCCGCGCGCAGGGTGGGCAGAGGGGAGCCGGGGCCGGCCGGGGGCGCAGACTCGGCCGCGGGGACCCCGCGCTTCCGAGGGGCGCCCGAGCCGGGCTGCCGTTGGCTCTGTAGGGCTGGGGACCCCGGTCCCCCCGGGCCTGGACTGCCGGCGGGCTTGCCCTTCCGTACTTTATGATCTGACATGTAGGGTTTCTTTTTCCTGGTAGTTTATTCTTAGCGCTGTCAACGTGCTTAGCTTTTTTATTTTTGAGGACACCCTTTCCTTCCTCTCTCCAGTTTTTTGTGTTTTTGTTTTGTTGTGTTTTAGTTAGGCATTTTGTCCCTCTGATCTTGAGTGGGTGGGCTGGCTGGACCCTTGGAGAGGAGGCGTTGTCTCCCCTAATTTGAGTGGGTGGGCTGGCAGGGCCCTTGGAACGGAGGCATTGTGTCCTGTAATTTTAGTGGGTGGGCTGGCTGGACCCTTGGAGAGGAGGCATCCTGTCCCCTGATCTTGAGTGGCCTTTGGCAAATGACACGCCGAACGGAAATTTACACAGGCGTCCGGTGATTCCAGAAATGCAGGGTGTCCGGGCAGGTGGGCGCCCGGCCTCTCGTCCCCCGTGGCGGCGTGGTGCGCGTGTTGTTGTCTCAGGGTTTACGCTTGGGCCCTGCAGCCCACCTTCGGGAGGGAAAGCACAGCGGGCGCCTTGGGCCGGCGCCTTTGGGGCGCCCTTTCGTGCGCTCGGCTTGCGGGGGACCGGCCTGCAGGGGAGCCGGCGGGGAAGCCCGCGCGACCCGCCGCCCCTCGCGCGGGCTCCGTGTGTCTCAGTTTGTGGAAACTGTGTCGCGGCCGGGTGCGGGTCGGGACGCTGGGACCGCCTGGGAGCCGTTGTTGACTCCGGTCCCCGGTTCTCCGCAGTTCTCCGAGGTCGGAGGGTTTCCAGCCCGCCACTGCGCGCTGGCGCCTTCTATTTTTTTGCTCTTCCTGTGGCCAGAGGCGCGGCTGAGTTGTGCACCCATCCCTCACTCTCCGTGTCCCTCTTCCTTTATTGTCTGGTTACTCGCTGGTTACTTTCCTCCCTCCCATTTTATCATTATCTGTGAGTTTTATTAACATGACGTTTACTCCCTCTTTTAAATTAATAATGAAGGAAACTGTGAAATGGTACTTTTATCTTTAATGGCTGATGCTGTAAAAGTGACAATTGCAATGCAAGCATCTTTCCCTCACTTGACTCCTGTCATGCATCTCAGTAGTGTCTCTGTGACAGGACTTGAAATGATAGCACCCACATCTCTTGCAGCTCATTCACACTGAAGGGATATAATCCTCGGTTTGCTATCACAGCCACTTGCCCAGCTCAGACTGTGATGTCACAAACCAAAGATGATTCTCCCTCAGCAGGAAGAAGCCGGAGAGATGAATCTCCCCCATGATGGACCATCAGCCTTATTCAAATTTGGTCACTTCATGAAGAAAAATTAACCATAATAAAGATCAAAGATACCGGCTAGTTGAAATACCCTGTTGAATTAAGCTTGAAAAACTTTTCCATGATACTGGAATGAAGGAAGTTCTTTCAAAATTCTAAGGAAAAATTTGAGAGTTATAATAATGCAGATATCAGTAAATATTTATGGAATTAAAAATATTATGTAGTGCTGGTCCCTTTAAATGTTAACACTTAAAAATAGCTTATAGGTATGTTTCTTATTTTCTATGCAAAATTATGTGGCTTGCTATTTCAGACAAAGATGACATATCAATCTGAAAAGAGTCGGCAAAGACACAAAATGGATGTACTTTCTCTTGACCTATACACCTACTTTTATGTTCTCATGGTTTAAATAAAAAGTACAGCTTTTGGGTTATTTAAGAAGAGCAGAAGCTAAAAATACAGTACTAAATATCATTGCAAGGATTTGGTAGCCAAAACATTTGCTCCATTTCTAGGAAAGAATCCATTAAGACAAAATTATATTACTTTTATAATATAATACTTTTTATATCGTGTGCGCTTGAAAAACATTCTAAGTTACAGAAACAATTAGACAGTCATTGAGTACTCCCCAAGATGTTCAAAATCTCTTTAGTTGTTAAATCTATCAACACACAACACAAAAACTCTCATAAATAAACCACATCTTCAGGTATCCAACCAAATCTTCTAGCATAAAATTCCTTATCCGTTTGTACCCATGAGATGCTAAAGTTGAAGCAGTTTTCAACTTGAATCATTGATAAATGATGTGTTAAAAATTAGCTAATGTTTTTATTCTTTACTTTTTCACTTAAAATGAAGAAGAAACTGTAGATTGGGCTAATTTGGAATAAATTGCTATAGAGTTGTTTTTGGAAAGCTGTTATTTAAATCTCAATAATCATTATTCAGAATGGGTTATTATAGAGGAATAGCTTGATTTAGATAGGAAAGAGAAATGAAGGTTCACTGGGACTGATGCTAACCAGGGCTAAAGGGGAGGTGGGTTTGCTCATCCATTGTCTTTAGAAGATAAATCATAGAAGCAACGTCCCTAACCTGGTGGGACCTGGGTCTCTTTGTACATTACAATGAGTAAATAAAATCCAGAAGACTTGAGGAATGTCATTTTATACCCCCTTCAGTTCTATCTATTGGAAGCAAATTGTTTGAGTATAATATTGTTAATCTCTTCTTTTTGCCTAAGTTAAACAATTCTTTGAGTTGAAATAGTTTTGTAACTTAAAAAATATATGCCTATTTTCAAAGCATGTCAGGTTACAAAATATAATGAGGAAAAAGATGAATTCTTAAGGGTTCAGGTCCATGTCAGTACAGTTAAAAAATACTTTTAGTGAGGGCTGGTATACAAAGTATTTTGAAATTTTTAAATAAACATTTTTCTCTGCAACAAATTGATACACTACAGTATTACTGCTTGTATTTGAATTGCTGCTTTCCTTTACTGGAAAATGACGGGTGAATTTCTGTAATGAATTCCGACTTATGACATTTAAGGTTATTTATAGACTGTCTTGAAGAGAGTGATGGGATCATGTAATTTACTCTATTAATTAAAAGTTGAAAGAAGGAAAGAATTCAGTGAAATGGAAGAATTTCAAATTTGACTTATCAGGCAAGTACTGAATAATTACTTTAGATAGATTTCCCTATATTATCGGAAGATAATCTCCTATATCATCTCTTACCACCATCAGAAAACCACCCCCCAAAAGGGGGACCTCATTCATATTGAAAATAACTTCTTAACGTGCAGGCATTACAGTAGGGCATTCTAGACACTGGGGGAGGGAAAAACCATTGTATTTTTTTCTAACATTCATGTTCAACTTATTTCCAAAGTTCTTTAAAGTGTGGCATTCTTACAGGTAGACAATGTTGCTGAACAAGCGTTTGTTTCTTCCCTGTTCTTCCCCCAGGCTCAAAGATTTGGAAAGAGATAGTTAACAGAAAAGGTAAGGTAATCTCCACCTTAACAAAATATATGATCAAATGTGACCATTTGACAGATACTATGTAGTTCATAAAAACAAAATTAAGTGGAATTGGCTCTCTTTTCCCTAAAGTTGAGGATGACGTGGATGTTTCTGTCTAATGTGCTGTACTAATAGGCTATTATGGGTTAGCTTTTGGTAACTCATCGAGTTTCCCAGTCTGGGTTCCGTACCATCAAGTCTGGATTATAACTTGTCCTGGTCACACTGTTTTTCCAAATCAGTTTTGTTCTAGTACTCTATTATGTGTCTGTTTCACCTCTAATCTTTCCATTTGTCACCACTCTGGAGATGGTGTGTGATATGATCTTAACGGAAACATCAGGAACATGTCTTGTGAATATTTAGTTTTCTTTTTGGCCGACTCAGCATTGCCTGCCATTCAGTCATTGTTATGTGACCAGGCAGTGTAACTATTTGTGTATTAGTCCATTGGTTCCTACCTTGGGAATGTGGAGACTTGTAAACCTCTGTCCTTCCCTTAGGAATGCATGAAGGAGAAATGGAATCTCTTGCGTGAATTTCTGCAGACAGAAATAAAGAATCAGTTGTGTGACTTGAAAACCAAACTACATAGAGAAGAATTATCAGAGGTAAGTCGTCAGCATCCCGGCGGCTAGAAAACGTTTCCTCCCATGTAACTTGTCTGTGACCAGGGAGGCAGAATAATCCCACCTCTCCCTGTTCCCTGATAGTTATGAAGGAAGCGCCTGTGTTTCCTTATTCTCTCATGGCCCCTTGTTTACAGTCACTGCTACTTAAATGATCCTTTCCTGCTGTAGGAGGGCTACCTGGCTCAAGGCAGATCCCTTTTAAATAAAGATTTGTCCTTGGAGAACAGAGCTCATGCTTTCAGTTGGGAAGTGAACGGCTGTCTAGAAAACGGGAGCCAGACAAGTGGTGAGGAGCGCAGAGTGGAAATAGCAGAGAAAAACAAGTCCCCCAAACCTGTTTCCAAACTTTGCATGCCCAGGAGAAGCAAGTCCGATGGAGAAACAAACTGTAAGAGCGCTTGACTCGTTTGACCTCGTTGGAATCTGGTACCACCTAAGGGGAGGACAGACTTGGCGCCATAGGGTCTGTCTGTTCCCCCCCCACACAACCCCTCCACCGGCAGTACTTGTTTTTTGTGTATCCTTTTTTTGGTGGGGGGATGGCTGTGTTGCTCGGCTTGTACCATCTTAGTTCTCCAACCAGGGATCGAACCCCGGCCCTTGGCAGTGAGAGTGCCGAGTCTTAACCACTGGACCGCCGTGGAATTCCCTCTTGTGTATACGTCTAACTAGCTTAGATATATACTTTAAATTTTTGTCTTCAACCAAGTTATAGAGCATTAGATCCCCAAATGCGGTTGAATTTATGAGGTATAAGATAACAGGAGCTGCTGATATCTATGACTTGTAAGTTACATGCCTGTTTAAGCTAAACATTTATTCTTAGACTCCTTCCCCACTTGTAGTCAGAGTAACTCTTCTGGAATTTTTAAAAAAAGAGCATGGGACTTGAGCTCAGGTCAGGTGCTTGGCCACTTCATCTTTTGACGAAATAAACGGAGGCTCTGTTTCCTTGTGCGTCTCAGGGTTGGGCCCCTCATACAAGAGCTTGTGTTGAAATGGCCCAGCAGACTGGCAGGTGCTAATTTGATGAGTTTATCAAGATGGTGGTTGCTGAGAATAAGAAGAGAAGGTTACTTAATCCTCAGAACCTGGTCTCTGCACCAGCTTGGTAATGCTGAAGAACTGTACCTTGGCTGTGAACTCTTTATTCATAGTGGCTTTTTTGTTTCTTTTTCTTTAAGCAGCTGAAGTCTCATCTAGCCCCAGGATTAGAAGGCAAACTGCCAGGCAGACCACCATCACATCTCATTTCACAAGGAGGTCAGTATATAATGAATGGACAGCCCCCATTTTAGGGGCCAACGGTTTTTGGTAAAACACATATAAATTAGTAGGATGTAACTTAGTAATTCTGACTTCCACATTGCTTCGGTTTTCCTTTTGATATTCTGTTATTAGACATTCGTGAACATCATTTCTGAAGATCTCATCCATTTTTACTCTTCACATAGGCAACTTCAAATGTACATGCACAGAATTACCAAGGATAGTAAAATGAACCCCTGTGTACCTATCACCCAGTGTCAACAGTTAACATCTCCTGGCTGTTGTTTCATCTATACCCCCACATGCTCCAAGTGAAAATTGTTCCAAATGGATTACAGCTCCATACCCACCCATCTCCTCCCAGTTGGATTACTTTGAAACAAATCGGACAGGTCATCTTATCCACACATACTGTATTTCTAGATGACAAGGTCTCTTTCTCTGACAAGTTTTTATTCATATTTTGCCATAATTGCTAACATCTAGCAAACAGTCTTTTGAAGAAGACAAAACAGGCCTTATAAAGTGTAACAGTTCCTTACTAACAAATATATAGCAGTGTTCATTCTTCCCCTTGTGTAACAGAGTTTGGTTGATTTGCTCCTTAAGCCTTTCGAGTGATAGATTCCTTATCTTCTTGCCATTGATTTAAAGAAAATAGGTCTTTTTTTCTAATAGCGTCTAGGTCTGGCTGACTGCATCGTTTTGGTGGTTAATGTGTTCCCTTGCCTCCAGTTTTCTGTAAACTGGTAGTTAGGTCTAGAGTCTTGATCAGATTCCAGCTTTATTTTGTGAGACTTCATTGACAGCATGGGGCTGTCCATCAGAGGCATGTAATGTCTCTTCGGTGATTCTAGCAGCCATTGATCAAAGTCTAGATCCATTATTTCTTAAGGTTTGCAAAATGGTGGTATTCTAAACCTGTCATCCAAAGAAACATTAAGCTCGAAGCTTCTTTTAATGTCCTGGCAAAAAGGGCTTCTCAGAGGGAAGAGGGGAGCATGCCCTGAATCTTTCCAAAGAGAGGGTACTCTTGGTAGGGAGGAATATGAGTTGTTTCGTGCCCACTGGAGGTCTAGGGTCTGGTGAGCTAACAGTTGGCTTTACTGTGTGTGTGTGTGTGACAGGCCTGCCAAACGGAAACCTGAGGAAGACCCTGAAAAAGCAAAATCGGATGATTCTGTCGATGAAGAAGAAAAAGACCAGGTAGGGCTCGCATTTAAGTTTCTTAACTCTGCCTTTTTTTGGTACACTTGCTGGTAATTGTGAATTTATACTTGGTCTGTCTATGGACCGTAAGTGACCGAGAGGGTGTTAGAACACACCCCTGGACCCAGGGCAGTACGAAGTGTATTATGGTTAGCCCCGAGGACTCAGCAGGCCCGTAACTTTGGTCTGTTCTCTCCTGTCTACCTTCCTACGTCTCCAGCTGTCAAGATTTGACAGTCGAACCAGCAGATGTGATGTGTTCAAAGCATTTGCTTCTGATGTCAGATAAGCTCCTTTCCCACATCGAATTTCTCTATAAAAGCAGAATTGTCGTGTTATTATGTGTATTGTAACAATGCTGCTTAGACTTTTTAGGTTAGAAAACTGGTGGCTTGCCAGAGACCTCCAATATAGAAAATGTCAGTCTCCAGCACTGTCTCATGTGACTTGAGGGGCAAACCTAGGTACTACCAGATGGTCACACGCTCTCTATTTCATTCCTGCCACAGGATTAGCTGTGTAAGTCGGGAAGTC
This sequence comes from Eschrichtius robustus, assembly GCF_028021215.1. Lineage (NCBI taxonomy): Eukaryota > Metazoa > Chordata > Mammalia > Artiodactyla > Eschrichtiidae > Eschrichtius > Eschrichtius robustus. The sequence goes on from NC_090824.1 coordinate 78,668,882, forward strand.
TGTAGGTTTACAGGTGGGTAGTAAATGCCCTGTTACCTGCTAAAGATGAGTATCCGTGGTTTGCTCTAAGGCAGGGTTTCTCAACCAAGGCATTGACTTTTGGGGCCAGATAAACCTTTGCTGTGGTGTGTGAGTCCTGTGCATCGTAGAGTGTTTAGCAAGGTCCCGACCTCTTACTCACTAGGTGCCCGTAACATTCCCTCTCTCTCCTCCCAGTCGTGACAGCCAAAATCACCTTCAGACTTCCCCAGATGTCCCCTGGGGGGCACAGTTGCACTCAGTGAGAAGCAGTGGACTCAAGGCTACCAATATCTTTGAGGTAGACTTGACGTCCTGTTGTGAAAGACATACTCATTCTCCTGTTTTTATTTTGGAAATTAGATGCCACTGTTCATGATCGTTATTCAGATGTCTGTCATTAAGCTTCGTCAGACTACCCACTCACAGGTGGGACACTGAGACAGAGGGAAACAGCTTGTCCAAGTCACATGGCCACATCCCTTGCCTCCTAAGAAAACGTGTCACAAGTGAAAGCAAGCTGGCTCTTGTAATATTGACAAGTCTTTTTCTTTAAACAAATGTGCCAGTTTTAGAGTTGTTCTTTGCCCTCTAACCTTTTGGAGGGCTTACATAGCCTTCAAGCTTCTAAAGAAACGAACTGGGGCACTCTTTCCCAAGCAGGAAGCAGTTTCACTGGCAGTGTGTGAGAGGCCTTGGGGACTTGGAGGATGAACACTTGTCGAAACGGGGTGTATCCCGATATGCTAGAGTAAGGCTCGGTGCACCACACCGGTGTTATCAGGTGGTGTTGGTCAAATAAGTAGTACTACAGAGAGAATCTTACTTTAGTCAATTTCAAGTTTTTGAGATCTCACTATGTTTTTTAAAACAGGTGTTAAATACATGCATTTGGTAAAACAGTACAAAAGGCTGTTTGGTACATAGCAGCCAAAGGAAAACAATGTGGCTATTCCGTGCTGAGCTATGCTGCGAGCATTATCAAATAAATACTGGATTCTGAGGCCTTTGTTCAGGAACAAAAAAGAATATAAAATATCTCATTACCACAACTAAGGAGCTGGCCTGTGGCAACTAAGACCCGGCACAATTAACTAACTAACTGACTATTTCTTTCTTTTTTTTTTTTTCTTTATGACAAAAGACTTAAAAATGACCACGGTTAAAGATTTGATGAAAGTTCATAATAATGCAGTTGACAAGAAAATTAGTTATTTCTGAGATATACATTTTAAAGTAATAACTAGGATTATTACATATAACATTATACCAGAACATATAAGATTTTTAGCAATTTCATGTAATGTCTGAAACATTTCTATTAACATATTTCCATACATATTTCCATACACATACAAATATAAGATTTTTAGAAATTTCATGTAATGTCTGAAACATTTATATTAACATATTTCCATACAAATAACCCAATGAAAGTTTAGTATTAGTTGTTTTGTTTGTTTGTTTATACTGCAGGTTCTTATTAGGCATCAATTTTATACACATCAGTGTATACATGTCAATCCCAATCGCCCAATTCAGCACACCACCATCCCCACCCCACCGCAGTTTTCCCCCCTTGGTGTCCATATGTCCATTCTCTACATCTGTGTCTCAACTTCTGCCCTGCAAACTGGCTCATCTGTACCATTTTTCTAGGTTCCACATACATGCATTAATATACGATATTTGTTTTTCTCTTTCTGACTTACTTCACTCTGTATGACAGTCTCTAGATCCATCCACGTCTCAACAAATGACTCAATTTCGTTCCTTTTTATGGCTGAGTAATATTCCATTGTATATATGTACCACAACTTCTTTATCCATTCGTCTGTCGATGGGCATTTAGGTTGCTTCCATGACCTGGCTATTGTAAATAGTGCTGCAATGAACATTCGGGTGCATGTGTCTTTTTGAATTACGGTTTTCTCTGGGTATATGCCCAGTAGTGGGATTGCTGGGTCATATGGTAATTCTATTTTTAGTTTTTTAAGGAACCTCCATATTGTTCTCCATAGTAGCTGTATCAATTTACATTCCCACCAACAGTGCAAGAGGGTTCCCTTTTCTCCACACCCTCTCCAGCATTTGTTGTTTGTAGATTTTCTGATGATGCCCATTCTAACAGGAGTGAGGTGATACCTCATTGTAGTTTTGATTTGCATTTCTCTAATAATTAGTGATGTTGAGCATCTTTTCATGTGCTTCGTGGCCGTCTGTATGTCTTCTTTGGAGAAATGTCTGGTTAGGTCTTCTGCCCATTTTTGGATTGGGGTGTTTGTTTCTTTAATATTGAGCTGAATGAGCTGTTTATATATTTTGGAGATTAATCCTTTGTCCGTTGATTCATTTGCAAATATTTTCTCCCATTCTGAGGGTTGTCTTTTCGTCTTGTTTATGGTTTCCTTTGCTGTGCAAAAGCTTTGCAGTTTCGTTAGGTCCCACTTGTTTATTTTTGTTTTTATTTCCATTACTCTAGGAGGTGGATCAAAAAAGGTCTTGCTGTGATTTATGTCAGAGAGTGTTCTTCCTATGTTTTCCTCTAAGAGTTTTATAGTGTCCACTCTTATATTTAGGTCTCTAATCCATTTTGAGTTTATTTTTGTGTATGGTGTTAGGGAGTATTCTAATTTCATTCTTTTACATGTAGCTGTCCAGTTTTCCCAGCACCACTTATTGAAGAGACTGTCTTTTCTCCATTGTATATCTTTGCCTCCTTTGTCGTAGATTAGTTGACCATAGGTGCGTGGGTTAATCTCTGGGCTTTCTATCTTGTTCCATTGATCTGTGTTTCTGTTTTTGTGCCAGTACCATATTGTCTTGATTACTGTAGCTTTGTAGTATAGTCTGAAGTCAGGGAGTCTGATTCCTCCAGCTCCATGTTTTTCCCTCAAGACTGCTTTGGTTATTCGGGGTCTTTTGTGTCTCCATACAAATTTTAAGAGGATTTGTCCTAGCTCCGTAAACAATGCCATTGGTAATTTGATAGGGATTGCATTGAATCTGTAGATTGCTTTGGGTAGTATACTCATTTTCACAATGTTGATTCTTCCAATCCAAGAACATGGTATATCTCTCCATCTGTTGGTATCATCTTTAATTTCTTTCATCAGTGTCTTATAGTTTTCTGCATACAGGTCTTTTGTCTCCCTAGGTCGGTTTATTCCTAGGTATTTTATTCTTTTTGTTGCAATGGTAAATGGGAGTGTTTCCTTAATTTCTCTTTCAGATTTTTCATCATTAGTGTATAGGAATGCAAGAGATTTCTGTGCATTAATTTTGTATCCTGCAACTTTACCATATTCATTGATTAGCTCTAGCAGTTTTCTGGTGGCAGTTTTAGGATTCTCTATGTATAGTATCATGTCATCCGCAACCAGTGACAGTTTTACTTCTTCTTTTCCAATTTGTAGTCCTTTTATTTCTTTTTCTTCTCTGATTGCCGTGGCTAGGACTTCCAGAACTATGTTGAATAATAGTGGTGAGAGTGGACATCCTTGTCTCGTTCCTGATCTTAGAGGAAATGCTTTCAGTTTTTCAGCATTGAGAATGATGTTTGCTGTGGGTTTGTCATATATGGCCTTTATTATGTTGAGGTAGGTTCCCTCTATGCCCACTTTCTGGAGAGTTTTTATCAGAAATGGGTGTTGAATTTTGTCAAAAGCTTTTTCTGCATCTATTGAGATGATCATATGGTTTTTATTCTTCAATTTGGTAATATGGTGTATCACATTGATTGATTTGCGTATGTTGAAGAATCCTTGCATCCCTGGGATAAATCCCACTTGATCGTGGTGTATGATCCTTTTAATGTGTGGTTGGATTCTGTTTGCTAGTATTTTGTTGAGGATTTTTGCATCTATATTCATCAGTGATATTGGTCTGTAATTTTCTTTTTTTGTAGTGTCTTTGTCTGGTTTTGGTATCAGGGTGATGGTGGCCTCACAGAATGAGTTTGGGAGTGTTCCTTCCTCTGCAATTTTTTGGAAGAGTTTGAGAAGGATGGGTGTTAGCTCTTCTCTAAATGTTTGATAGAATTCACCTGTGAAGCCATCTGGTCCTGGACTTTTGTTTGTTGGAAGATTTTTAATCACAGTTTCAATTTCATGACTTGTGATTGGTCTGTTCCTATTTTCTGTTTCTTCCTGGTTCAGTCTTGGAAGGTTATACCTTTCTAAGAATTTGTCCATTTCTTCCAGGTTGTCCATTTTATTGGCATAAAGTTGCTTGTAGTAGTCTCTTAGGATGCTTTGTATTTCTGCGGTGTCTGTTGTAACTTCTCCTTTTTCATTTCTGATTTTATTGATTTGAGTCCTCTCCCTCTTTTTCTTGATGAGTCTGGCTAATGGCTTATCCATTTTGTTTATCTTCTCAAAGAACCAACTTTTAGTTTTATTGATCTTTGCTATTGTTGTCTTTGTTTCTATTTCGTTTATTTCTGCTCTGATCTTTAAGATTTCTTTCCTTCTGCTAACTTTGGGTTTTGTTTGTTCTTCTTTCTCTAGTTTCTTTAGGTGTAAGGTTAGATTGTTTACTTGAGATTTTTCTTGTTTCTTTAGGTAGGCTTGTATAGCTATAAACTTCCCTCTTAGAACTGCTTTTGCTGCATCCCATAGGTTTTGGGTCGTCGTGTTTTCATTGTCATTTGTCTCTAGGTATTTTTTTGTTTCCTCTTTGATTTCTTCAGTGATCTCTTGGTTATTTAGTAACGTATTGTTTAGCCTCCATGTGTTTGTCTTTTTTACGTTTTTTTCCCTGTAATTCATTTCTAATCTCATAGCGTTGTGGTCAGAAAAGATGCTTGATATGATTTCAATTTTCTTAAATTTACTGAGGCTTGATTTGTGACCCAAGATGTGATCTATCCTGGAGAACGTTCCGTGCGCACTTGAGAAGAACGTGTAATCTGCTGTTTTTGGGTGGAATGTCCTATATATATCAATTAAATCTATCTGGTCTATTGTGTCATTTAAAGCTTCTGTTTCCTTATTTATTTTCATTTTGGATGATCTGTCCATTGGTGTAAGTGAGGTGTTAAAGTCCCCCACTATTACTGTGTTACTGTCGATTTCCTCTTTTATAGCTGTTAGCAGTTGCCTTATGTATTGAGGTGCTCCTATGTTGGGTGCATATATATTTATAATTGTTATATCTTCTTCTTGGATTGATCCCTGGATCATTATGTAGTGTCCTTCCTTGTCTCTTGTAACATTCTTTATTTTAAAGTCTATTTTATCTGATACGAGTATAGCTACTCCAGCTTTCTTTTGATTTCCATTTGCATGGAATATCTTTTTCCATCCCCTTACTTTCAGTCTGTATGTGTCCCTAGGTCTAAAGTGGGTCTCTTGTAGACAGCATATATATGGGTCTTGTTTTTGTATCCATTCAGCCAGTCTATGTCTTTTGGTTGGGGCATTTAATCCATTCACGTTTAAGGTAATTATCGATATGTATGTTCCTATGACCATTTTCTTAATTGTTTTGGGTTTGTTTTTGTAGGTCCTTTTCTTCTCTTGTGTTTCCCACTTAGAGAAGTTCCTTTAGCATTTGTTGTAGAGCTGGTTTGGTGGTGCTGAATTCTCTTAGCTTTTGCTTGTCTGTAAAGCTTTTGATTTCTCCATCAAAGCTAAATGAGATCCTTGCTGGGTAGAGTAATCTTGGTTGTAGGTTCTTCCCTTTCATCACTTTAAGTATGTCATGCCACTCCCTTCTGGCTTGCAGAGTTTCTGCTGAGAAATCAGCTGTTAACCTTATGGGAGTTCCCTTGTATGTTATTTGTCGTTTTTCCCTTGCTGCTTTCAATAATTTTTCTTGGTCTTTAATTTTTGCCACTTTGATTACTATGTGTCTCGGCGTGTTTCTCCTTGGGTTTATTCTGTATGGGACTCTCTGCGCTTCCTGGACTTGGGTGGCTATTTCCTTTCCCATGTTAGGGAAGTTTTCGACTATAATCTCTTCAAATATTTTCTCTGGTCCTTTCTCTCTCTCTTCTCCTTCTGGGACCCCTATAATGCGAATGTTGTTGCGTTTAATGTTGTCCCAGAGGTCTCTTAGGCTGTCTTCATTTCGTTTCATTCTTTTTTCTTTAGTCTGTTCCGCAGCAGTGAATTCCACCATTCTGTCTTCCAGGTCACTTATCCGTTCTTCTGCCTCAGTTATTCTGCTATTGATTCCTTCTAGTGTAGTTTTCATTTCGGTTATTGTATTGGTCATCTCTGTTTGTTTGTTCTTTAATTCTTCTAGGTCTTTGTTAACCATTTCTTGCATCTTCTCAATCTTTGCCTCCATTCTTATTCCGAGGTCCTGGATCGTCTTCACTATCATTATTCTGAATTCTTTTTCTGGAAGGTTGCCTATCTCCACTTCATTTAGTTGTTTTTCTGGGGTTTTTTCTTGTTCCTTCATCTGGTACATGGCCCTCTGCCTTTTCATCTTCTCTATCTTTCTGTCACTGTGGTTTTTGGTCCACAGGCTGCAGGATTGTAGTTTCTCTTGCTTCTGCTGTCTGCCCTCTGGTGGTTGAGGCTATCTAAGAGGCTTGATGGGAGGCTCTGGTCCTGACTATTTCTTAAAATCTCATTGATAGGTATTTAATATGATTTTTAAATATTTATTTATTTATTTAATTTATTTATTTTTGGCTGCGTTGGGTCTTCCTTGCTGCGTGTGTGCTTTCTCCAGTTGCGGTGAGCGGGGGCTACTCTTCGTTGCGGTGCGTGGGCTTCTCATTGCGGTGGCTTCTCTTGTTGCGGAGCACGGGCTCTAGGCGCGCGGGCTTCAGTAGTTGGGGCACGAGGACTCAGTAGTTGTGGCTTTTGGGCTCTAGAGCGCAGGCTCAGTAGTTGTGGCGCACGGGCTTCATTGCTCCGCGGCGTGTGGGAACTTCCCGGACCAGGGCTTGAACCCTTGTCCCCTGCATTGGCAGGCGGATTCTTAACCACTGCGCCAGCAGGGAAGCCCAGGCTCCAGCCTTTTTAAAAATGTGTTCCTTCCACCTTCGTGGAGCCGGCGTAGGGGATGGGGAGGAGTGAGAACCCGATTGGCAGGGGTCCGGTCGCAACCCCGGAAGGGGACGGGGGACGATCTAAGAGGTGGCACCGGGCCACAGTCGACCCCCAGTGACAGCTAACAGCTGCAGTGCTGCCCCTTCCTGCCCCAGGACCTGAGCTCAGGTCCCGGGGCGGCTGGAGAAACGCACTGTTTTTTGGTGAGGTGCTCTTACTTACTGTGTGGAGCTGCTCCGGCTGCCCCGGCGACCACACCCCTGCAGGGCCCTGTGCCCGTCCTCCCTGCCCCCTGCCCAGGGCTCGGAGAACAGCAGTCTCTGTGGGGCAACCCGCTTCCAAGCCCTTCAGTGACCACGGAGGACTGGGAACGGGCTGGGCTACCGGGGAGCCTGGGCATCCAACACCTGAGCTCAGCCCTGGGGGCTCACGTGAGGGCAGGGGCTGGGGGTTGCGGGCGGTGAGCGGAGGGGCCTCCAGCCGGCATCAGCCTGGGCCCTGGACCCGGGGAAAGGCCTCACCCTCTCAGTCCTGACCTGCCGCTCAGGAACCCTGTGGCCCACCAGCCCGAGGCTTGTGTCGCCCGCCATGGACTGCCCGGCACACGGCTGGGGTGCCAACGCCACACCTGGATTTTGCACGGGGACCACCTGGGGGCTCGGTGCACAGGAAGACGAGCAGCCCCCAGGCCCCGACACGCCCCTTCCATATCCATCGAGAGGTGCCTGATGGAAGGCCGGCTGTGCTCCTTTTCAAGCCCCAGGGAATTCACACGAACAGCCCTCCCGGCCACGGGGTGCCTGCCCACCGGCTCTGGGCCTGCGACCAGCCCAGAACACAGAAGGCACCGAAGTGGGTGCAGGGAGCTGAGCCGGGGCTGCAGAAGGGCAGACACCACAGCCTGGTCCACAACCGACTGCCCTAGGGCGGGTGAGAACGGGCGGGCAGGCTGAGGGGAGGACAGAGCGTGGCACCGCCTGCCCGCCTGGGCCACGGGGAGAAGGTCGGGGCGCCGCCCGCGCGCTCGCTCCGCTGCCTGGCGTCCTTTGTGGGGGCGAAGGGCCGGAGGCAGGGCTCCCGAGGAGCTCAAAGGCCCGGGAAGGACACACGGGACGGTCCAGAGCCACCCTACCGCTCCAGTGGTGCAGCACCCTCTCTGAATTCCTACTGCCACCAAAACACATCCCTAAGGCCTTTGGGAGGAATCGCTAGGACCCAGGAAGGCGGCCCCCTGCTGTGGTCCAGACTTCAGCAGCTGCCGATGATCAGAGGGAGCCAGCCGGCCGGCCTTGAGCAGGAGGACAGGACACGGGGACAGGGACAGCCACAGCCGGGCTTCCCACAGCTGTGCCCACCGCCAGAACCAGCTCCAGCCAATCACAGCCCCCGAGATGCCAAACAGTGACGGGCGAGAGGCTGGCAGGAAACTGACACCCCCTCACTGGAGAGCCTGCCCGGCCGGGGTGCGGGGCACCATCCCCGTCTGAACTCACCCCACAGCTCAGCCATCTCCCAGTGACCCAGACGCGTCACCACGGCCCCAGGGCTGATCCCCGACCAAGGTCAGAACTCCCCCCAGTGTGACGGCCCCCATGCCACTCCTGTGGTGGAAGGGACGGCAGGCAGAGACCAGGAGTAGAGTCTTTTTATTAACGGCTGCGTTTTCAAAGAACCGTTTTGTTACCAGGAAAGCTCCCCAGGAAGGGATTGCATTAGTGCAACAAGGGGGAGCCTTGATGCCAGGCTCTCCAGACACTTCCAGGTGGAGACTTTTGGCCTAGGCCGGCCGCCGGGGACTCAGGGGCTGGGAGGACACGCGGCCCCTCCCCCGCCCCGACGGGGCGCTAAGGCACCCGGCCCGCCTGGGTGGGCAAAACCCCGTGCCTTCAGCAGGCCGGCGGCTTGCAGCCCTCAACCTGCAGCCCTTTGCTCAGGAGGAAGGCGTCCTGCGTGGGGTCACAACCCAGGAAGAGCTTCACCATGCCCTTGGCATCCTCGGAGCCCCCTGGCCTCAGAATGCAGCTTCTGTAGTCCATGGCAACCTGACGAGAGGGGGTGGGGCTGCAGGAGGGTGGAGCACCCCCTTCACTGAGGGTGTGGGTGTGGCCACCTCTGCTGTGACTCAAGAAAGGGCAGGGGAGCAGGGGGTCCAGGGCAGGGCCCTCAGAGCCTGGCAGGCCCAGGCGGGCGGCACAGGCATCTAGGCCCAGGCCAAGGACCTCCGTGTTGGTCTGCATGGCAGGCTGGCCTCTCACCTTGCCACTCAGGACGCCCTCCCGCTTGAAACGTGTGTGGAACGTGTCCGCGGAGTACACCTCGCTGCACAGGTAGCCATAGGACTGGGCGTCGTAGCTTCCTGCCAGGCGGCCGAAGGTCGCAAGCAGGTGGGTCCCTGGGACACACGCGGAGAAGCTCCTGCCCGGCCCCCTGGCCGCTCCGTGCCCCTTCCCCAGAGAGGGGGCCTCAAAGCAGCCCTGTCTGAGTCCCCTGCCACTAGAGGGAGTATTGGCCCAACACTTCTAGAAAACGGGGACCTTGCGGGCAACTCAGTGGAGGGACACAAATAAATTTTTGCCGACTTTCTGCTGAAGCTCACGAGGGTTCACCCCGAAGCCTCTTACAAGGTCAGCTGCCCGAGGCTCCGAGGGATGAGTCAGGGCTCACCTTCCAGCACGGGGAGAGCGCGGGTTCAAGCGCTCACGAGGGAGTGAACTGCGTCTCCGCACCGACACGCACGGGCAAACCTCGTCGACGCGTTCCGTCCGGGGTATGAAGCCCTCTCCTGCCTCTTCCAGGCTCTCCAGAAAGCACGTGCAGATACGCCCACCCCACCCTCGGACTCCGCGGGCCACAGCTGGAGGGACCAGCCCAGGAACCGAGGCAGGAAGAGGCCAGAGGTCAGCGGGCCTCGGCCAGAGCCCGTCAGTCGGTCCCCCTTCACACACCACCAGAGGATCCTCTTGACCTGGGCAGTAGCCGCCAAGCGACCGCTAAGGTGGGCCCGGCGTGCACTTGGCTACCTGGCGTGGCTGGGACCCCGAGGACCTCCTGGCAGAGGCGGGCATTCTCCTGGGCCGGGTCCGCGGGCGTCTGCGTGTGCAGGGCCTTGTCCACCTTGGCCAGGACGATCTGGCGCAGGTTGAAGAGGCCTGGAGGGCGGGAGGAAGGAGACGGGGGGCTGGCACTGTGTGCAGGCCGCGCTTTCCAGCCGGGCGGTCCGGGAGCCCCTTTCCTTTCCCTCGGCCCGACCGCACCGGGGTTGGCCAGCCGGGACTTGATGAGTTGGCCAGCAGCTCCGGGGGACGGCGCTGCCCGTGCCCCACCGAGACTGGCAGCAACGCCAGGGCTTCACAGGGCGCGGCGCTCCCGGCCCCAGAGCCTTCCCTCTGGTTCTCATCACCGGCTGTCGCCAGAGTCGCAGGTAACGTGCCTTTCTTGTCGTTTGTCTTTTTTCCGGCCCTCAGCCACGCAAAGGTGTGAAGCCCTGACACTCGCTGCCACGTGGATGCACCCTGAGAACACGATGCTCAGCGAGACAAGTCAGACACAGAAGGGCACACAGGGTGTGACCCCACTGAGGGGAAACTTCCAGAACAGGTAGATCCACAGAGTCAGAGTGGGTTCGTGGTTGTTAGGGGCAGGGGGCGGGGAGGGAATGATAACTAAGGGCGTGACGGACATTTTTGGGGTGAGGGAAATGTTCCAAAACAGGGCAGTAGTGACGGCTGCACAGCTCAGTAAAGTGTCCCCACGCGCTCCGGTGCAGCCTGTGAGAGCATCGCTCTCAGGACGAAGGGCTGACCGCAGGAAGACTGAAGGAGCACTGGGTCCTGGGCCCAGACGCTCAGCTGGGGACACCCCCGCCCCCCCGGTGGGGAAGTCCCTGGGACTTGCTGAGCCTCCACCGAGACTGGCAGCAGCCCCAGGGCCTCACAGGGCGCGGTGCTCCCGGCCCCAGAGCCTTCCCTCTGGTTCTCATCACCGGCTGTCGCCAGAGTCGCAGGTAACGTGCCTTTCTTGTCGTTTGTCTTTTTTCCGGCCCTCAGCCACGCAAAGGTGTGAAGCCCTGACACTCGCTGCCACGTGGATGCACCCTGAGAACACGATGCTCAGCGAGACAAGTCAGACACAGAAGGGCACACGGTGTGACCCCACTGAGGGGGAACATCCAGAACAGGTAGATCCACAGAGTCAGAGTGGGTTCCTGGTTGTCAGGGGCAGGGGAGGGGAGGGAATGATAACTAAAGGCGTGAGGGACATTTTTGGGGTGAGGGAAATGTTCCAAAATAGGGCAGTAGTGACGGCTGCACAGCTCAGTAAAGTGTCCCCACGCGCTCCGGTGCAGCCTGTGAGAGCATCGCTCTCAGGACGAAGGGCTGACCGCAGGAAGACTGAAGGAGCACTGGGTCCTGGGCCCAGACGCTCAGCTGGGGACACCCCCGCCCCCCCGGTGGGGAAGTCCCTGGGACTTGCTGAGCCTCCACCGAGACTGGCAGCAGCCCCAGGGCCTCACAGGGCACGGCGCTCCCGGCCCCAGAGCCTACCCTCTGGTTCTCATCACCGCCTGTCACCAGACTTGCATGCAACGTTCCTTTCTTTTCTTTTGTCTTTTTAAAGGCAACTCTTGAATACACGTATTTAACATGCAGGGAACCAGTCCTGACTCCTTGATCTGCGGCTTCCAGGCTCCAGAGCCTCGAGGACATCCACTTCCATTTTTTTACACGCCCTGTGCGTGGGGTTTGATGATGGAAACTGACACCGAGGGCGTCACCACGTGCGGGGTGACATCAGCGGAAGAATCCCGTGGCGAGGGCCTGCCTGAGAACCACGGGAGAGCCCGGGCCCTCCCCGCCCCCTGCCTGCAGCCCCGCGCCCGCACCCACCTGGGAGCGGAGCTGGTGCATCGCTTGCCAGAACTCATGGAAGTAGGTCTCCAGCTCATCATGCTGCAACAGGGAGGGCGGGTTGGGCGTAGACTTGGTGAAGTTGGCCACCATGGCCGCGATGGCAATCTGGCGCCTCCCATCCTGCTGCAGGCAGCCCGGCTGCAGGCCAAAGCAGGCCATGTGCCCAGACTTCCCTTCCCTGGGGAGGGACGCGGGTGAGGCCCCGCTTCCACAGAGGAGCCCTGGCCCACGGCCGACAGGTTCCCCCACGCATGCACCGAGGGTAGAGGTCCAGGTAGAACTTGCCGATGGATGACCTTGTCCGCGGCCGCGTCCCGGACCGTGTAGAGCCTCACATCTCCGTGACACACGTTGGCACCCTCCTCCAGGTCGAAGGTCAGCCCCAGCAGCTCCTGGGAGATGCCCAGCTACCCGCGCGTGACCACCTGCATGGGGAAGGACTCATCGAGCAGGTACTGGTCCACGTGGTAGCGCGTCTCCTCCCCCTGGTTCATGTAGCAGCACAGGTCCTAGACGTTGATGGGCCCGTCAAAGTGCAGGCCCCGCCTCTGGCACTTGGCCTTCTTTAGGTCCAGGATCACGGCCGCTCCTGCTCCCCGAGGGGCTTCAGCTTCTGGGCCAGCTCATCTGCGGGCGGAGGGGAGAGGTTCGGCTATGTCCCTGTGGCAGCCTCCCAGCCGCCACCCACCCCACGCCCCTCGAGGCAGAATGAAGGGTTGGGGAAGGCGACCCCCAAGGGCTGACACAGTCGGGTCTCAGGCAGCACCACGTCCAGTCAAGGTCCGCCTGACCCTCGGGGAGGCGGGGTTACCTAGGAAAGTGGCCACCACCTGGCTGGTCTTGGCCATGTTCATCTCCAGCACGGAGTCGGCACGCGTGCTGAACCCCAGCAGGCGGGACTTCTGAGCCTGCAGCCTTACCAGCTCCCCGAGGATCGCGCAGTTCTCCTGGAACCCAGAGACGGCCAGCGCTGGGGACCGTGGGCCACGCCCTCCCCACGGGCCCCGGGCCAGGTCTCTGAGGGCGGGCAGGGCTCTCAGGCCACTGGCGGGCACAGCCAATCCCCCTCCCTCCTCCTCCTGGCCCGGATTTCTAGACACTTTGGTGCTGTCCTAACACGTGGTCTTTATGAACACAGGTCCTTTTGGAACCAGAAACGGCGTGAACCGTGATGAGCTCTAAGGCCAAGGGCAGGAAGAAATGTGACCAGGCTCTCCAGGAGCCACCCAGGGGCCTCCCCGGGCTCAACAATACAGACTCGGCTGCCGTGCAGACAGCAGGTCATCCCCACGGCGCCCGAACACCCAGCCCCCTGGACGGCGAGACGCCTGTTGCTGCAGGTGGCCCGGGGCTGGCTGGTGAGGCCCGGCCCCAGGCGTACGCCACCTTCTCTGGGGCCACCTCTCCGGCTCTGCGGTGGGGTTCTCCTGGGAGCCCCCAGTCACCACAGGACCAACGTGGCCTGTCTGCAGCCCAAGAAGGTGGGGACACAGGACTGTCCCCCATGCCCCCCACATCACCCACGAGGCCGAGCAAGCACCAGTGGTGTCTGCGGGGAAGATGAAGGGCTCACGCACAGCCCCCATCTACTGAAGATGCTGAACAGGAGAAGCACAGACTGCAGCCACACGCGGTATGGACCAAACGCAAGTGTCCTTGCAGGAACCGATGTCTGAATGTCAAGGCCGTACCCGGGCCACAGTGAGAAGGCCCAGACCCCACGCAAGGCACAGAGAGGAGATGGGGGGAACATCTGCGAATCTGAGCTCATCGGGCATCACCCCAGAAGGAGAGGGAGAGGATGAGGGAGAGGGAGAGGGAGAGGGAGGGAGGTACAGACGTCTCTCCCTTCCCTGGGGGTTCTCTAGTGCAGCCAAGGCTGAAAAGCACTGCATTTCGGGAGATGGGTCCTCGTGGAAAAGTTAAATAGTAGCTCATGGCATTATCGACACATATTAAAAAGGCCCCAAATCTTGGGGAGTCAGGGAGGGGAGCTGGCGGCTGCCTCGTAAAGGAGGAGAGATTGGGCGTCAGAGGAGGTGCCTGTGCAGCCCGCCGCCGCTGCCCAGGACCCCGCAGACTTCATCTCCCAGCTGTGGTCCCGGGCTGGAAGGCAGCGGGGAGGTCAAGCCGTCCAAGCATCAACGTTGACTTCAGGGCTGATCTAAAAGGCGCCTGGTGTTTGTTGAAGCAGAAGAAAGAGAAAGCAGTGGGGAGAGGAGGGGAGGGGGAGGGAGCCCCCATCAGCCCTTCTCCCTCTCTCCCTCTCTGTCTCCCTCTCTCCCTCCTTCCCTCCCTCCCTCTACCTCCCTGCTTCTCACTCTCACTCTCCCTCCATCTCTCCCTCTGCCTCTCTCCCTCTCCCTCTTTCCCTCTCCCTCTCTCCCTGTCCCCCTTTCCCTGTCCCTGTTTCCCTGTTCCGCTCTTCCGATACCTCATTCCCTCTCCCTCTCTCCCTCTCTCCCTCTCTCCCTCTCGTGCTCCCTCTCCCTCTCCCTCCACCTCCTTCCCTCTCCGGAGAGGGTGCCTGCTTCCTTCTCTGTCTCCCTCTCTGGAGAGGGAAGGAGGTGGAGGGAGAGGGATAGAGGGAGGGAGGGAAAGACAAAGGCGTCTCTCCCTCCCTCCCTCCCTCCCTCCCTCTCTCCCTCCCTCTCTCCATCTCCCTCACTCCCTCCCAGAGATGGAGAGACAGAGGAAGAGGCAGAGACAAGGGAGAGGGAGAGGGAGAGAGAGGGGGGAGGGAGGGAGAGAGAGAGAGGTGTCTTCCTCCCTCCCTTTCCCTCTCTCCCTCCCTCTCTCCCTCTCCTGCTCCCTCTCCCTCTCTGGAGAGGGAAGGAGGTGGAGGGAGAGAGAGCAGGAGAGGGAGGGGGGAGAGGGAGAGAGGGATAGAGGGAGGGAAGGAAAGACAAAGTCGTCTCTCCCTCCCTCCCTCTATCCCTCTCTCCCTCCCTTTATCCCTCTCTCGCTCCCTCTCTCCCACTCCCTCGCTCCCTCTCCTCCCTCTCCCTCTCCCTCCGTCTCTCCATCTCCCTCACTCCCTCCCAGAGACGGAGGAAGAGGCAGAGACAAGGGAGAGGGAGAGGGAGAGAGAGGGGGGAGGGAGGGAGGGAGAGAGAGGTGTCTTCCTCTCTCCCTTTCCCTCTCTCCCTCCCTCTCTCCCTCTCCTGCTCCCTCTCCCTCTCTGGAGAGGGAAGGAGGTGGAGGGAGAGAGAGCAGGAGAGGGAGGGGGGAGAGGGAGAGAGAGGGAGAGAGGGAGGGAAGGAAAGACAAAGACGTCTCTCCCTCCCTCCCTCTATCCCTCTCTCCCTCCCTTTATCCCTCTCTCGCTCCCTCTCTCCCACTCCCTCGCTCCCTCTCCTCCCTCTCCCTCTCCCTCCGTCTCTCCATCTCCCTCACTCCCTCCCAGAGACAGAGGAAGAGGCAGAGACAAGGGAGAGGGAGAGGGAGAAGGAGAGAGAGGGGGGAGAGAGGGAGAGAGAGAGAGGTCTCTTCCTTCCTCCCTTTCCCTCTCTCCTTCTTCTCTCCCTCTCTCCCTCTCCCTCTCCCTCTCTCCCCCCTCCCTCTGCTCCTCTCCCTCATCTCTGCCTCTCCCTCCATCTCTCCCTGTCTGAGAGGGAATGAGGGAGCGGGAGAGACGGAGGGACAGGGAGAGACGGAGGGAGCGGGAGAGACAGAGGGAGGGAGAGGGAGAAGGAGGGAGGGAGAGGGAGAGAGGAAGGGAAAGGGCGAGGGAGAGGGAGGGAGGGCGAGACATCTCTCCCTCTCCCTCTCCCTCTCCCTCCCTTCCTCTCCCTCTCCTAGAGGGAGGGAGGGAGAGGGAGAGACAGAGGGAGAGGAGAGGGAGGGAGCGAAGGAGAGGGGGAGTCGGAGAAGGAGGTAGGGAGAGGGAGAAGGAGAGAGGGTGCCTGCTTCCCTCTCTGTCTCCCTCCCTCCCTCTCCGTGTCCCTCTCTCCCCCCTCTCCCTCTCCCTCTGTCTCTCCCTCTCTGGGAGGGAGAGAGGGAGAGGGAGCAGGAGGGAAAATGATGGAGGGATGGAGAGGGAGAGAGGGTGAGGGAGAGAAGGAGAGGAGGAGGAGAGAGGCAGAGGGAGGGAGGAAGAGACCTCTCCCTCCCTCCCTCTGCCTCCCTCCTTCTCCTCCCTCTTCTCCCTCTCTCTCCAACTCTCCCTCTCCCTCCGTCTCTCCATCTCCCTCACTCCCTCCCAGAGAGGGAGAGACAGAGGTAGAGGCAGAGCGGAACACGGAAACAAGGACAGGGAAACAGGCACAGGGAGAGAGGCAGGGACAGAGGGAGAGGAGAGGGAAGAGGGAGAGGAAAGAGGGAGAGGAAAGAGAGAGAGGGAGGGAGAGAGGGAGAGACAGATGGAGAGAGAGGGATGGAGAGAGAGAGAGGGAGAGGGAAAGAGGTAGAGGGAGAGCAGAACAGGGAAAGAGGGACAGGGAGGGAGAGAGGGAGGAGAGGAAGCAGGGAGAAAAGAGAGAAAGAACACACCATCTACATTTCTGTCAGATGACACCGGGGATCCTTACACAACCAGGAGAAAATAACACAGGGAGGCTCTTTCTCAGCTGGAACTGGCACTGCAGAGGGGGCCAAACACCACCAGGCTGGCCACACATGTCCAGCCGCCGCTCCAGCCCCGTCAGCCGTGAGTCCGGTCACCAGGGCTCTGAGTGTCTGCTCCAGGGAGCTGGGGTTCACCCTCTCACCGGGGAGGCCGGGCCAAGACCGCGGGGCCCCGGGCTGGACACATAGGGGGAAAAGCATCCCCACAGGACAGCTTGTGCGAGCAGATTCAGCTGCCAGATTCTAGAGGCCCGGGACCACCCTGTGGCCCGTGAAAAACAGGAGGCCACGAGGGTCTTGCATCGTGATTCCTGTCCGTTGGACTGTAAAGTTTATGTAGGGAATCTTGCAAACAGTGGTAACAAGGCTGAATTGGAACGAGATTTAGGCTATTACGGACCACTCTGAAGTGTGTGGGTTGCTAAAAGCCCTCCCGGCTTCGCTCTTGTTGAATGTGAAGATCCCCGAGATGCAGCCGATGCTGTCCGAGAACTAGATGGGAGAACACTATGTGGCTGCCGAGTAAGAGTGGACCTGTCGAATGGGGAAAAGAGAAGTCGAAATCGTGACCGCCTCCTTCTTGGGGTCGTCGCCCTCGAGATGATTATCGGAGGAGGAGTCCTCCACCTCCCACACATCTCCAAGATGGAGAGCCTTCTCCGTCAGCCAGAGCAGGTCCCTTTCTAGATATAGGAGAAGAGAGAGATGACTGTCCCAGGAGAGAAATCACAAGCCGTCCCGATCTTTCTCTAGGTCTCCTAGCCGATCTAGGTCAAATGAAAGGAAATAGAAGACCACTTTGCAAGAGGAGTGGTGTACAGGCAATAACTTCATTTGACAGGAGTATGTACAGAAAATTCAAGTTTGGTTTGAGACTTCTGAAGCTTGGTGCACTTTTTAAATGTTTTAGTTGTTCACATTTGTTTGTCTCTTGGGACAGTGACCCATAAAGGTGTCATTCTCTATGGTTTGAAATGGGTCACATGAGGCATGTGATATGAAGAATTGTTACCTTCCAATGTTCCCTTAAGCAAAATTGAATTTGCTTTGAATTTTTGGTCTTGCCTAGACTGATAATAAAACTTTAACTCCTGCCCACCTAAAGTGTGATGTTTACTATTATGGAAACAACACTGGCAAACGTGTAAAAGACTTTCTGTAGCTGGGATATGGTATGCAGCTGTAGTTAAGCAAGCAGTCTTTAAAAGGTGCTGTGAACACAAGCCAGCAGGTAAAAATGAAAGCCGCACCCTTACCCTAGATTAGAGGTTTAAAAATTCCACTAGTCTTCACACGGGACAAGAGGTTGTCCAGGGAGTTGAGAATCTAAGAAGTTTCAAGGAAGTTAGTTTACCTTTGAGTTAGGTCATAAGTCCCCTCTGTGATTGCTGTACATGAATACATAGCTCTTTGTAATATTTTTTGGAAATCTGAGATGATCAAGATACCAATGTCCTGCCGGATTAAGAGTATTGTAGAGCTGAACTTTGAGTTACTGTGCAATTTTTTTTTTCATGCTGTCATTTGTAATATGTTTTGTGAGAATCCTTGGGATTAAAGTTTTGGTTGCAAAAGAAAAGAAGAAAAGAAAAGAATCCGCCTGCCAGTGCAGGGGACACAGGTTCAAGCCCTGGTCCGGGAAGATCCCAGGTGCCGCAGATCAACTAAGCCCGTGGGCCACAACTACTGAGCCTGCGCTCTAGATCCTGGGAGCCAGAACTACTGAGCCCCCACGCACAACTACAGAAGCCCGCACGCAACGAAGACCCAACGCAGCAAAAAAAAAAAAAAAAAGACGCTACTGGCCAGGTGATCAAGGGTAAAATCATTTGTCATAAGTCCCGTTGATGGTGTGTATCCTTGATGTGACCTGAGGAGAATGGCATTTTTATCTCTGTCTGGATCTTCCGCCCCAAACCCCATAACTCCAGACCAACCATAAGAAAACATCAGAAAACAAACAGACAAACAAATTGAGGGACAAAATACCTGACCAGTCCTCCTCAAAACTTTCAAGGTATCAAAACCCAGGGACATCTGAGAAATGTCACAGCCCAGAGGAGACTGGGACAGAAAAAGGATGTTAGGGGAAAACTAGGGAAATGCTAATGAAGTGTGGACTTTAGTTAATAACAATGTATCCATCTTGGTTCCTTAGTTGGATAAACATGTCATACTAACGTACTAACGTGTTGGAGATCGGGTTACTGGGTCAGGGTCCACGGCACTCTACACTCTGTACAGATCTTTGCCACTTTTTTGTAACTCTAAGCTATTCTAAAATTAAGCGAGTACTGAACAGAGATAAGAATGTTATTTCCCTGATTTGAACATGCCTGAGTTTCTTTTCATGGTCACATTTTTGCTATCTGGATGTGTCTTGGAATCAGTAGCAAAGGAGAGTTGCCAGCCCCTGGAAAGATGTGGGTGGTTTGCAGGTGGCTTGCTCTGGAGCTGAAGACCACGGTGGGAAGTCTGCAGCCTCGGGCTGCACTTAGAACCATGGGAGGGGATGGGCCAGCTCAGTTAGGGATGGAACCTATAAGTAAAACTTTTTTCTTTTCCATTATGGCTTATCACAGGATGTTGAATATAGTTCCCTGTGCTAGACAGTAGGATGTTGTAGTTTATCCATCCTATATTTAATAGTTTGCATCTGCTAACCCCAAACTCCCAATCCAACCCTCCCTCACTCTTTCTCCCCCTTGGCAACCACAAGTCTGTTCTCTCTGTCTGTGAGTCTGTTTTTGTTTCGTAGACGAGTTCATTTGTGTCGTATTTTAGATTTCACATATAAGTGAGATCATATGATATGTGTCTTTCTCTTCTGACTTACTTCACTTAGTATGGTAATCTCTAGGTCCATCCACATTGCTGCAAATAGCATTATTTCATTCTTTTTATGGCTGGATAATATCCCATTGTATATATGTACCACATCTTCTTTATCCATTCATCCATCAGTGGACATTTAGGTAGCTTCCATGTCTTGGCTATTGTAAATAGTGCTGCAATGAACATTGGGGTGCATGTATCTTGTCTTTCTTTTTTTTTTCTTTCTTCCTTTCTTCCTCCCTTTCTTTCCTCCTTTCTTTCTTTCTTCCTTTCTTCCTTTATTTCTTTCTTCCTTTCTTTCTTCCTTGCTTCCTTCCCTTCTTTCTTTCTTTCTCTCTCTCCCTCTCTCTCTTTCTTTCTCTCTTTCTTTCTTTTTCTTTCTTTCTTTCTTTTTTTTTTTTGTCACACAGCATGTGAGATCTTAGTTCCCTGACCAGAGATGGAACCCATGCCCCCCGCACTGGAAGCACGGAGTCTTAACCACTGGAGCACCAAGGAGATCCCAGGGGTGTGTGTATAGTTTTGAATTAGAGTTTTCTCCAGATCTATGCCCAGGAGTGGAATTGTGGGACCCTATGGCAGCTGTATCTGTTGCTGCACGTCTCACATCAACCACCTGCACTCCAATCCTTGCTCTCAACGTCATCTTTGGGGAACCCAACCTGCGACAGGGACCTTGACAAGAAGAAATGGCTCAGGGAAAAGCTACCTGCACAGGGAGGAGATAGAGGCCATCGCCCCTGGGGTGCGGCGCGGAGAGTGGGCACAGAGATTTGTCATTTCACCCCCGATGCCCATCTCAGCCCTCCTGGCTGCCCCACTCTAGGTCACCTCGGGATACAGAGGTGACCCGGTTAGAGTCCCTGCCTGTGCAGGAATCTGGGGGCACCAGCGGGTCTGAATAATATTAGTGCAGGGTCTCCCCTGCGGCACTGGGGTTATTCGGGGCGGGTCATCCTCTGCTGAGGGCCCCTCCTGGGCACTGTGTGGGGTTTAGCAGCAGCCCTGGCCACACCCCTTTGATTCCAGGGGCCCCTCCCCCCCAGTTGTGACAACCACAGATTTTCCCCACACATCACGGAAGAACTGGGTGAGGCGGGGGCAGGATGGCCCTGGGCGAGGACAGCTGTGTTGAAGCAACCAGCCTGGCCCAGGGCAAGGTCTGCCCCAATCCCGTCAGCGCCTGCATTTAGACCTGCCCCTTTCCTCTCCCACCTCCTCTGCCCTGCAGTGGTCTCCGAGACATCATCGCCATGTGATAAATCACACCTTCTCAGTCGACTGTTTGCTGCCCTCGCTAGAACGTGAGCTCTTTGAGGACAGGGATGCTGTTATGTCCCCAGCACCTAGAAGAGTGTCTGCTGTGTAGTAGATGCTTCATAAATACTTGCTGAATAAAGGAGTTGAATAAAGGGATGAGTGGATGGATGAATGAAGGTTACAATGGAAGGAGGGGGGAGATTCCCTTTCTGGCTCTCGGGGGTTGGGAGATCAAGTGAAAGATCCGTCCTAAATAGGCTGATCAGCCTTCTGGGGTTCCCCGGGACTGAGGGTTTCCCCAGAGTTCCAGCGCTCAAACCTGAGCGGTCCTGGGCAAACTGGGGGCGGGTGTTGGTCACCCTATCTAAACACAGTAACAATTCCAGCTGCAATAGCAATGGCCAATGACCTCTATGGTCTTATTGACCATGCACAGTTCTTTACCTGGCAGGGAAGGGTGGGCCGGGATGGGAATTCTGGTGATCCAGGGCGGGTGAGGGCACACCCCGGGCTTGTGTAGGGGAGTCCAGGAAGGTTCTGGAGGAAGTGACAGTGACACAGGGGGGAGGGAGGAGTCTAAGGAAGAACATCCCACATGACAACGTGTGCCAATGGCCCTGGGCCCAAGGTCACACCTGACCAGGGCTTGCCTTTTTTTTTTTTTTTTCTAATTTACTTTTTCCCACATGGATATGCAATTGTCCTAATGCCATTTATTGAAAACTCCTTAATTTCCCCACTTTCTGTCATATCAAGTTCTCATAGATCTGTTTCTGGACCTTTATTCTATACCATAGAGCTATACGTCCCATCCTTGCACGACTAGGGCTGTTTCATCACTATAACTTTATTTTTTATTCATTTATTTTTCTTGGCCATGCCGTGCGGCATGTGGGATCTTATTTCCCTGACCAGGGATCGAACCCACGCCCCCTGCCAGTGGAAGCTCGGAGTCTTAATCACTGGACCTCCAGGGAAGTCCCCAGGGTTTGCTTTGACATCCATCGAATGGTGGCAGGTGGGCACGGGGAGCAGCTGTCTGTGAGCCATCCTGTGTAGAAATGCAGGCTGGAGGGGAGGACAGATGGAGCGGGAGGGGAAGAAGCGGAGGAGGGAGGGAGGGCGGGCGAGAGACAGACAGAGCATGAAAGCTGAAAAGAGCTCCTAGTGCCGGGAGCCTTGGAGCCAGAGCCTGGGAGCCAGGGTGACTGGCTCTCCTCCCTGGTGTGTGTGTGTGTGTGTTGCGGGGGGTGGCTCTGGGCTTCTCAGGCTGGGATTGGGGTGCACAGAGCAGGGACGGAGCAGGGACCCTTCTCTCTGGGACCTCGTGGGCCATCCTCAGCTCACAAAGCTGAGCCACTCCTGGCCCTACGAGTGGGGGGGCTTATCCTCCCTGTCCCCTGGATCACACCCCCTCACACACAACTTCCCCGTGTGTGTTCCCAGCAACCAAGAGAATCTGTTTTTAAAAGATTTGGGGGAGGGGGGTAAACATACAAACAAGAGCAGAATGGATACTTTTTCAGAATGTGAATGGCTCTGTGTAAGCCCACCCCCAGGGTAACCACAGTCCTGACCTCTAACACCCTTGACGAGTCAGCCTTGGTCTGGGCTTGCGGACCCACGGAAGCTTCCTCATCCCCTCCTTCAGATCCCGTCTCTCCCTTGGCGTCTTTGTGAGAAGCACCCGGGGAAGTGGGACTGCTAGGCTGTACTGCTGCTAGAACTCCACCTGGGCTCCACCAGGCTCCAGCCCCCCACCCTGTGCACCTCTCTGACCCTGAGGCACCTCAACTGGTAGCAGCCGCATCACCTTCCCTCCTGGGACTTGTGACACTTAAGGGAGACACCGCAAGGACAAGCCTTTGGCTCCCTGGCTGGCAAAGAGCAGGTGCTCAATTGTCATAAGTGTCCGTATCAGTGAGGGTTCTCCAGACAAACAGAAGCCATAGGGTGTGTGTGTGTATATACACACACACGTACATATGTACACGCGTACAAAAATATACAGCAGTGTATCTATGCAGTATGCATACACACATATACACATATAGTATATACAATACACACCTACCTGTATACACACATATAAAAGGCATAGTTTGTATATCTACAGTATGTATACACACATATGCACATAACATATACAATACCCACATACATAGACACTATACATACACACATATAAAATGCATCGTTTGTATGTATACAGTATGCACACATACGTATAACATATGCAATATACACACCTAGGTACATATATGTCATACATATAGACACACATACAAAGATATTTAGGTGTGTATATAGACAGTATACATACATACACATATAATACATGCAATACGTACACGTACATACATATAGACACACATATACACCTACATATAAAAGCATATAGCATAAAAATATATATGTACTGTATATATAAATTCATCGTATGTACACGTACATATATCATATATATCAGATATATACATATATACAATGTATACACACACATACACACCTATATGTAAATATGCGCATGTACATACACATATAAATACATACGCAAGTGTGTATATAACAGTATATACATATATACATGTAACACCTAGAAACATATACACATACAGGTATACAACATATATACACACCTATATATAAATACACACTGTATACATACATACAGTGTACATAAACTGTATATCTACACACACCCATATATCAATATATGGGTGTGTGTATATACACAGCATGTTCACATTTATAAAATGTATACTATATATATGCACATACATACATGTATACAATATATACACACAAATATATAGGCTTGTATGTATACTGTATATAGTACTTACACATATACTACAAACGCACGCACATATAAACATACGTGTATACATATATATAATATGTATGCACACATATAGAAATTAATAGGCTTGTATATATTCAGTATTTTTACATATATAGTTTTGTTTTAAGGAGTTGACTCATGTGACCGTGAGGCAGGCAAGTCAGGGCAGGACTCTGGGCTGGAGACACAGGGAAGAGCTGATGTCCCAAGGCCATTGGAGGAACAGTTCCCTCTTTCTTCGGAACCTCATTTTTCTCTCCAGTCCTTCAGCTGATGGACCAGGCCCACCCACGCCACGGCATTGACAATCTCCTTTACCCAAGGTGGACCAATTTCAGTGTTCATCTCTTCTGAAAAATACCTTCCTGGCCACATCTGGAATAATGTTTGTGGTTGCCGGGGCCCCACGCAGTGCGCACATGAGATTAACCATCCCCGTGGCGATGATGACACTTTATTTTCTCCCTTGACCATTGTCACTACTATTCCAATTAAAATGGCAGCGCCATGAGGGCAGGGCATTTCCTTTTTTGCCAGTACTGAGCGTCCAGGGTCTGGTGCCTAGCATAGGCTAAATACAGGGCATTTTTGTGAACAGAAGCCGGGATTCCGGCTGTCATATTTAATGAGGAATTATAGTCTTATTATTGGGGGTGTGTGTGTGTGTGTGTGTGTGTGTCACGGTACGTCAAGGGCGGGAGTCGAACCCGCCACCCCAAGCCCCGAGGGGGTCTCCCCGGGTCCCGACTTCGGGCCGGTGCGGGTGGCCGGGGGCAGCCGAAGACGTGCGTGCGTGCGTGCGTGCGTGCGTAGGTGGAGCGGGCGAGTCCACGGGGTGGGCGGCGCGCGCGCGCCGCGAGTGAGTGGTTCAGCCCGGCCCCGGCTCATTGTGCTCGCCTCACGCCGGCCCGAGTTGGCGGCAGCGCTGGAGGTCCCGGGCCTGTGACCACAAAGAGGGAGCCGGGGGCCAGACGGGAGCGCGGCGGCGGCGGCGGCGGCGGCGGCGGCGGTGGCTGAGGTCCAGGCCAGGCCCCCTCCCCTCAGCCTCCCGCCCGCCCGCCCCCGCCGGCGGGCGTCCCGCCCCTCCCCCCAACCGCCAGACTAGCCTGGTGCGGGGGCCGCGCGCGAAGACATGGGGGAGAAGTTGGAGCCCAGGCTGGAGTCGTCCGTGGGGGCCGAGCCCGCCGTCTACCCGTGGCCGCTGCCGGTCTACGTGAGTGCCACCCGTCCCCTCTTCCCGGACCCCCGCCCCTCTTCCCCCACGGCGCGCGCTGAGCCCACCGAGAAACGGAGCGACTCGAGTCGCCAGACCCTCTTTGGAGCCCCCCTTCCCGCCCCGCCGTGGTTCTCCGCGGCCGTGTCCAGCCCCCGCGCGCAGGGTGGGCAGAGGGGAGCCGGGGCCGGCCGGGGGCGCAGACTCGGCCGCGGGGACCCCGCGCTTCCGAGGGGCGCCCGAGGCGGGCTGCCGTTGGCTCTGTAGGGCTGGGGACCCCGGTCCCCCCGGGCCTGGACTGCCGGCGGGCTTGCCCTTCCGTACTTTATGATCTGACATGTAGGGTTTCTTTTTCCTGGTAGTTTATTCTTAGCGCTGTCAACGTGCTTAGCTTTTTTATTTTTGAGGACACCCTTTCCTTCCTCTCTCCAGTTTTTTGTGTTTTTGTTTTGTGGTGTTTTAGTTAGGCATTTTGTCCCTCTGATCTTGAGTGGGTGGGCTGGCTGGACCCTTGGAGAGGAGGCGTTGTCTCCCCTAATTTGAGTGGGTGGGCTGGCAGGGCCCTTGGAACGGAGGCATTGTGTCCTGTAATTTTAGTGGGTGGGCTGGCTGGACCCTTGGAGAGGAGGCATCCTGTCCCCTGATCTTGAGTGGCCTTTGGCAAATGACACGCCGAACGGAAATTTACACAGGCGTCCGGTGATTCCAGAAATGCAGGGTGTCCGGGCAGGTGGGCGCCCGGCCTCTCGTCCCCCGTGGCGGCGTGGTGCGCGTGTTGTTGTCTCAGGGTTTACGCTTGGGCCCTGCAGCCCACCTTCGGGAGGGAAAGCGCAGCGGGCGCCTTGGGCCGGCGCCTTTGGGGCGCCCTTTCGTGCGCTCGGCTTGCGGGGGACCGGCCTGCAGGGGAGCCGGCGGGGAAGCCCGCGCGACCCGCCGCCCCTCGCGCGGGCTCCGTGTGTCTCAGTTTGTGGAAACTGTGTCGCGGCCGGGTGCGGGTCGGGACGCTGGGACCGCCTGGGAGCCGTTGTTGACTCCGGTCCCCGGTTCTCCGCAGTTCTCCGAGGTCGGAGGGTTTCCAGCCCGCCACTGCGCGCTGGCGCCTTCTATTTTTTGCTCTTCCTGTGGCCAGAGGCGCGGCTGAGTTGTGCACCCATCCCTCACTCTCCGTGTCCCTCTTCCTTTATTGTCTGGTTACTCGCTGGTTACTTTCCTCCCTCCCATTTTATCATTATCTGTGAGTTTTATTAACATGACGTTTACTCCCTCTTTTAAATTAATAATGAAGGAAACTGTGAAATGGTACTTTTATCTTTAATGGCTGATGCTGTAAAAGTGACAATTGCAATGCAAGCATCTTTCCCTCACTTGACTCCTGTCATGCATCTCAGTAGTGTCTCTGTGACAGGACTTGAAATGATAGCACCCACATCTCTTGCAGCTCATTCACACTGAAGGGATATAATCCTCGGTTTGCTATCACAGCCACTTGCCCAGCTCAGACTGTGATGTCACAAACCAAAGATGATTCTCCCTCAGCAGGAAGAAGCCGGAGAGATGAATCTCCCCCATGATGGACCATCAGCCTTATTCAAATTTGGTCACTTCATGAAGAAAAATTAACCATAATAAAGATCAAAGATACCGGCTAGTTGAAACAGCCTGTTGAATTAAGCTTGAAAAACTTTTCCATGATACTGGAATGAAGGAAGTTCTTTCAAAATTCTAAGGAAAAATTTGAGAGTTATAATAATGCAGATATCAGTAAATATTTATGGAATTAAAAATATTATGTAGTGCTGGTCCCTTTAAATGTTAACACTTAAAAATAACTTCTAGGTATGTTTCTTATTTTCTATGCAAAATTATGTGGCTTGCTATTTCAGACAAAGATGACATATCAATCTGAAAAGAGTCGGCAAAGACACAAAATGGATGTACTTTCTCTTGACCTATACACCTACTTTTATGTTCTCATGGTTTAAATAAAAAGTACAGCTTTTGGGTTATTTAAGAAGAGCAGAAGCTAAAAATACAGTACTAAATATCATTGCAAGGATTTGGTAGCCAAAACATTTGCTCCATTTCTAGGAAAGAATCCATTAAGACAAAATTATATTACTTTTATAATATAATACTTTTTATATCATGTGCGCTTGAAAAACATTCTAAGTTACAGAAACAATTAGACAGTCATTGAGTACTCCCCAAGATGTTCAAAATCTCTTTAGTTGTTAAATCTATCAACACACAACACAAAAACTCTCATAAATAAACCACATCTTCAGGTATCCAACCAAATCTTCTAGCATAAAATTCCTTATCCGTTTGTACCCATGAGATGCTAAAGTTGAAGCAGTTTTCAACTTGAATCATTGATAAATGATGTGTTAAAAATTAGCTAATGTTTTTATTCTTTACTTTTTCACTTAAAATGAAGAAGAAACTGTAGATTGGGCTAATTTGGAATAAATTGCTATAGAGTTGTTTTTGGAAAGCTGTTATTTAAATCTCAATAATCATTATTCAGAATGGGTTATTATAGAGGAATAGCTTGATTTAGATAGGAAAGAGAAATGAAGGTTCACTGGGACTGATGCTAACCAGGGCTAAAGGGGAGGTGGGTTTGCTCATCCATTGTCTTTAGAAGATAAATCATAGAAGCAACGTCCCTAACCTGGTGAGACCTGGGTCTCTTTGTACA
Source organism: Eschrichtius robustus (assembly GCF_028021215.1). Classification (NCBI taxonomy): domain Eukaryota; kingdom Metazoa; phylum Chordata; class Mammalia; order Artiodactyla; family Eschrichtiidae; genus Eschrichtius; species Eschrichtius robustus. The sequence continues at coordinate 78,696,240 of NC_090824.1, forward strand.
TTACAATGAGTAAATAAAATCCAGAAGACTTGAGGAATGTCATTTTATACCCCCTTCAGTTCTATCTATTGGAAGCAAATTGTTTGAGTATAATATTGTTAATCTCTTCTTTTTGCCTAAGTTAAACAATTCTTTGAGTTGAAATAGTTTTGTAACTTAAAAAATATATGCCTATTTTCAAAGCATGTCAGGTTACAAAATATAATGAGGAAAAAGATGAATTCTTAAGGGTTCAGGTCCATGTCAGTACAGTTAAAAAATACTTTTAGTGAGGGCTGGTGTACAAAGTATTTTGAAATTTTTAAATAAACATTTTTCTCTGCAACAAATTGCTACACTACAGTATTACTGCTTGTATTTGAATTGCTGCTTTCCTTTACTGGAAAATGACGGGTGAATTTCTGTAATGAATTCCGACTTATGACATTTAAGGTTATTTATAGACTGTCTTGAAGAGAGTGATGGGATCATGTAATTTACTCTATTAATTAAAAGTTGAAAGAAGGAAAGAATTCAGTGAAATGGAAGAATTTCAAATTTGACTTATCAGGCAAGTACTGAATAATTACTTTAGATAGATTTCCCTATATTATCGGAAGATAATCTCCTATATCATCTCTTACCACCATCAGAAAACCACCCCCCAAAAGGGGGACCTCATTCATATTGAAAATAACTTCTTAACGTGCAGGCATTACAGTAGGGCATTCTAGACACTGGGGGAGGGAAAAACCATTGTATTTTTTTCTAACATTCATGTTCAACTTATTTCCAAAGTTCTTTAAAGTGTGGCATTCTTACAGGTGGACAATGTTGCTGAACAAGCGTTTGTTTCTTCCCTTTTCTTCCCCCAGGCTCAAAGATTTGGAAAGAGATAGTTAACAGAAAAGGTAAGGTAATCTCCACCTTAACAAAATATATGATCAAATGTGACCATTTGACAGATACTATGTAGTTCATAAAAACAAAATTAAGTGGAATTGGCTCTCTTTTCCCTAAAGTTGAGGATGACGTGGATGTTTCTGTCTAATGTGCTGTACTAATAGGCTATTATGGGTTAGCTTTTGGTAACTCATCGAGTTTCCCAGTCTGGGTTCCGTACCATCAAGTCTGGATTATAACTTGTCCTGGTCACACTGTTTTTCCAAATCAGTTTTGTTCTAGTACTCTATTATGTGTCTGTTTCACCTCTAATCTTTCCATTTGTCACCACTCTGGAGATGGTGTGTGATATGATCTTAACGGAAACATCAGGAACATGTCTTGTGAATATTTAGTTTTCTTTTTGGCCGACTCAGCATTGCCTGCCATTCAGTCATTGTTATGTGACCAGGCAGTGTAACTATTTGTGTATTAGTCCATTGGTTCCTACCTTGGGAATGTGGAGACTTGTAAACCTCTGTCCTTCCCTTAGGAATGCATGAAGGAGAAACGGAATCTCTTGCGTGAATTTCTGCAGACAGAAATAAAGAATCAGTTGTGTGACTTGAAAACCAAACTACATAGAGAAGAATTATCAGAGGTAAGTCGTCAGCATCCCGGCGGCTAGAAAACGTTTCCTCCCATGTAACTTGTCTGTGACCAGGGAGGCAGAATAATCCCACCTCTCCCTGTTCCCTGATAGTTATGAAGGAAGCGCCTGTGTTTCCTTATTCTCTCATGGCCCCTTGTTTACAGTCACTGCTACTTAAATGATCCTTTCCTGCTGTAGGAGGGCTACCTGGCTCAAGGCAGATCCCTTTTAAATAAAGATTTGTCCTTGGAGAACAGAGCTCATGCTTTCAGTTGGGAAGTGAACGGCTGTCTAGAAAACGGGAGCCAGACAAGTGGTGAGGAGCGCAGAGTGGAAATAGCAGAGAAAAACAAGTCCCCCAAACCTGTTTCCAAACTTTGCATGCCCAGGAGAAGCAAGTCCGATGGAGAAACAAACTGTAAGAGCGCTTGACTCGTTTGACCTCGTTGGAATCTGGTGCCACCTAAGGGGAGGACAGACTTGGCGCCATAGGGTCTGTCTGTTCCCCCCCCACACAACCCCTCCACCGGCAGTACTTGTTTTTTGTGTATCCTTTTTTTTGGTGGGGGGATGGCTGTGTTGCTCGGCTTGTACCATCTTAGTTCTCCAACCAGGGATCGAACCCCGGCCCTTGGCAGTGAGAGTGCCGAGTCTTAACCACTGGACCGCCGTGGAATTCCCTCTTGTGTATACGTCTAACTAGCTTAGATATATACTTTAAATTTTTGTCTTCAGCCAAGTTATAGAGCATTAGATCCCCAAATGCGGTTGAATTTATGAGGTATAAGATAACAGGAGCTGCTGATATCTATGACTTGTAAGTTACATGCCTGTTTAAGCTAAACATTTATTCTTAGACTCCTTCCCCACTTGTAGTCAGAGTAACTCTTCTGGAATTTTTAAAAAAAGAGCATGGGACTTGAGCTCAGGTCAGGTGCTTGGCCACTTCATCTTTTGACGAAATAAACGGAGGCTCTGTTTCCTTGTGCGTCTCAGGGTTGGGCCCCTCATACAAGAGCTTGTGTTGAAATGGCCCAGCAGACTGGCAGGTGCTAATTTGATGAGTTTATCAAGATGGTGGTTGCTGAGAATAAGAAGAGAAGGTTACTTAATCCTCAGAACCTGGTCTCTGCACCAGCTTGGTAATGCTGAAGAACTGTACCTTGGCTGTGAACTCTTTATTCATAGTGGCTTTTTTGTTTCTTTTTCTTTAAGCAGCTGAAGTCTCATCTAGCCCCAGGATTAGAAGGCAAACTGCCAGGCAGACCACCATCACATCTCATTTCACAAGGAGGTCAGTATATAATGAATGGACAGCCCCCATTTTAGGGGCCAACGGTTTTTGGTAAAACACATATAAATTAGTAGGATGTAACTTAGTAATTCTGACTTCCACATTGCTTCGGTTTTCCTTTTGATATTCTGTTATTAGACATTCGTGAACAGCATTTCTGAAGATCTCATCCATTTTTACTCTTCACATAGGCAACTTCAAATGTACATGCACAGAATTACCAAGGATAGTAAAATGAACCCCTGTGTACCTATCACCCAGTGTCAACAGTTAACATCTCCTGGCTGTTGTTTCATCTATACCCCCACATGCTCCAAGTGAAAATTGTTCCAAATGGATTACAGCTCCATACCCACCCATCTCTTCCCAGTTGGATTACTTTGAAACAAATCGGACATGTCATCTTATCCACACATACTGTATTTCTAGATGACAAGGTCTCTTTCTCTGACAAGTTTTTTATTCATATTTTGCCATAATTGCTAACATCTAGCAAACAGTCTTTTGAAGAAGACAAAACAGGCCTTATAAAGTGTAACAGTTCCTTACTAACAAATATATAGCAGTGTTCATTCTTCCCCTTGTGTAACAGAGTTTGGTTGATTTGCTCCTTAAGCCTTTCGAGTGATAGATTCCTTATCTTCTTGCCATTGATTTAAAGAAAATAGGTCTTTTTTTCTAATAGCTTCTAGGTCTGGCTGACTGCATCGTTTTGGTGGTTAATGTGTTCCCTTGCCTCCAGTTTTCTGTAAACTGGTAGTTAGGTCTAGAGTCTTGATCAGATTCCAGCTTTATTTTGTGAGACTTCATTGACAGCATGGGGCTGTCCATCAGAGGCATGTAATGTCTCTTCGGTGATTGTAGCAGCCATTGATCAAAGTCTAGATCCATTATTTCTTAAGGTTTGCAAAATGGTGGTATTCTAAACCTGTCATCCAAAGAAACATTAAGCTCGAAGCTTCTTTTAATGTCCTGGCAAAAAGGGCTTCTCAGAGGGAAGAGGGGACCATGCCCTGAATCTTTCCAAAGAGAGGGTACTCTTGGTAGGGAGGAATATGAGTTGTTTCGTGCCCACTGGAGGTCTAGGGTCTGGTGAGCTAACAGTTGGCTTTACTGTGTGTGTGTGTGTGACAGGCCTGCCAAACGGAAACCTGAGGAAGACCCTGAAAAAGCAAAATCGGATGATTCTGTCGATGAAGAAGAAAAAGACCAGGTAGGGCTCGCATTTAAGTTTCTTAACTCTGCCTTTTTTTGGTACACTTGCTGGTAATTGTGAATTTATACTTGGTCTGTCTATGGACCGTAAGTGACTGAGAGGGTGTTAGAACACACCCCTGGACCCAGGGCAGTACGAAGTGTATTATGGTTAGCCCCGAGGACTCAGCAGGCCCGTAACTTTGGTCTGTTCTCTCCTGTCTACCTTCCTACGTCTCCAGCTGTCAAGATTTGACAGTCGAACCAGCAGATGTGATGTGTTCAAAGCATTTGCTTCTGATGTCAGATAAGCTCCTTTCCCACATCGAATTTCTCTATAAAAGCAGAATTGTCGTGTTATTATGTGTATTGTAACAATGCTGCTTAGACTTTTTAGGTTAGAAAACTGGTGGCTTGCCAGAGACCTCCAATATAGAAAATGTCAGTCTCCAGCACTGTCTCATGTGACTTGAGGGGCAAACCTAGGTACTACCAGATGGTCACACGCTCTCTATTTCATTCCTGCCACAGGATTAGCTGTGTAAGTCGGGAAGTCTGTAGGTTTACAGGTGGGTAGTAAATGCCCTGTTACCTGCTAAAGATGAGTATCCGTGGTTTGCTCTAAGGCAGGGTTTCTCAACCAAGGCATTGACTTTTGGGGCCAGATAAACCTTTGCTGTGGTGTGTGAGTCCTGTGCATCGTAGAGTGTTTAGCAAGGTCCCGACCTCTTACTCACTAGGTGCCCGTAACATTCCCTCTCTCTCCTCCCAGTCGTGACAGCCAAAATCACCTTCAGACTTCTCCAGATGTCCCCTGGGGGGCACAGTTGCACTCAGTGAGAAGCAGTGGACTCAAGGCTACCAATATCTTTGAGGTAGACTTGACGGACGTCCTGTTGTGAAAGACATACTCATTCTCCTGTTTTTATTTTGGAAATTAGATGCCACTGTTCATGATCGTTATTCAGATGTCTGTCATTAAGCTTCGTCAGACTACCCACTCACAGGTGGGACACTGAGACAGAGGGAAACAGCTTGTCCAAGTCACATGGCCACATCCCTTGCCTCCTAAGAAAACGTGTCACAAGTGAAAGCAAGCTGGCTCTTGTAATATTGACAAGTCTTTTTCTTTAAACAAATGTGCCAGTTTTAGAGTTGTTCTTTGCCCTCTAACCTTTTGGAGGGCTTACATAGCCTTCAAGCTTCTAAAGAAACGAACTGGGGCACTCTTTCCCAAGCAGGAAGCAGTTTCACTGGCAGTGTGTGAGAGGCCTTGGGGACTTGGAGGATGAACACTTGTCGAAACGGGGTGTATCCCGATATGCTAGAGTAAGGCTCGGTGCACCACACCGGTGTTATCAGGTGGTGTTGGTCAAATAAGTAGTACTACAGAGAGAATCTTACTTTAGTCAATTTCAAGTTTTTGAGATCTCACTATGTTTTTTAAAACAGGTGTTAAATACATGCATTTGGTAAAACAGTACAAAAGGCTGTTTGGTACATAGCAGCCAAAGAAAAACAATGTGGCTATTCCGTGCTGAGCTATGCTGCGAGCATTATCAAGTAAATACTGGATTCTGAGGCCTTTGTTCAGGAACAAAAAAGAATATAAAATATCTCATTACCACAACTAAGGAGCTGGCCTGTGGCAACTAAGACCCGGCACAATTAACTAACTAACTGACTATTTATTTATTTATTTTTTTTTTCTTTATGACAAAAGACTTAAAAATGACCACGGTTAAAGATTTGATGAAAGTTCATAATAATGCAGTTGACAAGAAAATTAGTTATTTCTGAGATATACATTTTAAAGTAATAACTAGGATTATTACATATAACATTATACCAGAACATATAAGATTTTTAGCAATTTCATGTAATGTCTGAAACATTTCTATTAACATATTTCCATACATATTTCCATACACATACAAATATAAGATTTTTAGAAATTTCATGTAATGTCTGAAACATTTATATTAACATATTTCCATACAAATAACCCAATGAAAGTTTAGTATTAGTTGTTTTGTTTGTTTGTTTATACTGCAGGTTCTTATTAGGCATCAATTTTATACACATCAGTGTATACATGTCAATCCCAATCGCCCAATTCAGCACCCCACCATCCCCACCCCACCGCAGTTTTCCCCCCTTGGTGTCCATATGTCCATTCTCTACATCTGTGTCTCAACTTCTGCCCTGCAAACTGGCTCATCTGTACCATTTTTCTAGGTTCCACATACATGCATTAATATACGATATTTGTTTTTCTCTTTCTGACTTACTTCACTCTGTATGACAGTCTCTAGATCCATCCACGTCTCAACAAATGACTCAATTTCGTTCCTTTTTATGGCTGAGTAATATTCCATTGTATATATGTACCACAACTTCTTTATCCATTCGTCTGTCGATGGGCATTTAGGTTGCTTCCATGACCTGGCTATTGTAAATAGTGCTGCAATGAACATTCGGGTGCATGTGTCTTTTTGAATTACGGTTTTCTCTGGGTATATGCCCAGTAGTGGGATTGCTGGGTCATATGGTAATTCTATTTTTAGTTTTTTAAGGAACCTCCATATTGTTCTCCATAGTAGCTGTATCAATTTACATTCCCACCAACAGTGCAAGAGGGTTCCCTTTTCTCCACACCCTCTCCAGCATTTGTTGTTTGTAGATTTTCTGATGATGCCCATTCTAACAGGAGTGAGGTGATACCTCCTTGTAGTTTTGATTTGCATTTCTCTAATAATTAGTGATGTTGAGCATCTTTTCATGTGCTTCGTGGCCGTCTGTATGTCTTCTTTGGAGAAATGTCTGTTTAGGTCTTCTGCCCATTTTTGGATTGGGGTGTTTGTTTCTTTAATATTGAGCTGAATGAGCTGTTTATATATTTTGGAGATTAATCCTTTGTCCGTTGATTCATTTGCAAATATTTTCTCCCATTCTGAGGGTTGTCTTTTCGTCTTGTTTATGGTTTCCTTTGCTGTGCAAAAGCTTTGCAGTTTCGTTAGGTCCCACTTGTTTATTTTTGTTTTTATTTCCATTACTCTAGGAGGTGGATCAAAAAAGGTCTTGCTGTGATTTATGTCAGAGAGTGTTCTTCCTATGTTTTCCTCTAAGAGTTTTATAGTGTCCACTCTTATATTTAGGTCTCTAATCCATTTTGAGTTTATTTTTGTGTATGGTGTTAGGGAGTATTCTAATTTCATTCTTTTACATGTAGCTGTCCAGTTTTCCCAGCACCACTTATTGAAGAGACTGTCTTTTCTCCATTGTATATCTTTGCCTCCTTTGTCGTAGATTAGTTGACCATAGGTGCGTGGGTTAATCTCTGGGCTTACTATCTTGTTCCATTGATCTGTGTTTCTGTTTTTGTGCCAGTACCATATTGTCTTGATTACTGTAGCTTTGTAGTATAGTCTGAAGTCAGGGAGTCTGATTCCTCCAGCTCCATGTTTTTCCCTCAAGACTGCTTTGGCTATTCGGGGTCTTTTGTGTCTCCATACAAATTTTAAGAGGATTTGTCCTAGCTCCGTAAACAATGCCATTGGTAATTTGATAGGGATTGCATTGAATCTGTAGATTGCTTTGGGTAGTATACTCATTTTCACAATGTTGATTCTTCCAATCCAAGAACATGGTATATCTCTCCATCTGTTGGTATCATCTTTAATTTCTTTCATCAGTGTCTTATAGTTTTCTGCATACAGGTCTTTTGTCTCCCTAGGTCGGTTTATTCCTAGGTATTTTATTCTTTTTGTTGCAATGGTAAATGGGAGTGTTTCCTTAATTTCTCTTTCAGATTTTTCATCATTAGTGTATAGGAATGCAAGAGATTTCTGTGCATTAATTTTGTATCCTGCAACTTTACCATATTCATTGATTAGCTCTAGCAGTTTTCTGGTGGCAGTTTTAGGATTCTCTATGTATAGTATCATGTCATCCGCAACCAGTGACAGTTTTACTTCTTCTTTTCCAATTTGTATTCCTTGTATTTCTTTTTCTTCTCTGATTGCCGTGGCTAGGACTTCCAGAACTATGTTGAATAATAGTGGTGAGAGTGGACATCCTTGTCTCGTTCCTGATCTTAGAGGAAATGCTTTCAGTTTTTCAGCTTTGAGAATGATGTTTGCTGTGGGTTTGTCATATATGGCCTTTATTATGTTGAGGTAGGTTCCCTCTATGCCCACTTTCTGGAGAGTTTTTATCAGAAATGGGTGTTGAATTTTGTCAAAAGCTTTTTCTGCATCTATTGAGATGATCATATGGTTTTTATTCTTCAATTTGGTAATATGGTGTATCACATTGATTGATTTGCGTATGTTGAAGAATCCTTGCATCCCTGGGATAAATCCCACTTGATCGTGGTGTATGATCCTTTTAATGTGTGGTTGGATTCTGTTTGCTAGTATTTTGTTGAGGATTTTTGCATCTATATTCATCAGTGATATTGGTCTGTAATTTTCTTTTTTTGTAATGTCTTTGTCTGGTTTTGGTATCAGGGTGATGGTGGCCTCACAGAATGAGTTTGGGAGTGTTCCTTCCTCTGCAATTTTTTGGAAGAGTTTGAGAAGGATGGGTGTTAGCTCTTCTCTAAATGTTTGATAGAATTCACCTGTGAAGCCATCTGGTCCTGGACTTTTGTTTGTTGGAAGATTTTTAATCACAGTTTCAATTTCATGACTTGTGATTGGTCTGTTCCTATTTTCTGTTTCTTCCTGGTTCAGTCTTGGAAGGTTATACCTTTCTAAGAATTTGTCCGTTTCTTCCAGGTTGTCCATTTTATTGGCATAAAGTTGCTTGTAGTAGTCTCTTAGGATGCTTTGTATTTCTGCGGTGTCTGTTGTAACTTCTCCTTTTTCATTTCTGATTTTATTGATTTGAGTCCTCTCCCTCTTTTTCTTGATGAGTCTGGCTAATGGCTTATCCATTTTGTTTATCTTCTCAAAGAACCAACTTTTAGTTTTATTGATCTTTGCTATTGTTGTCTTTGTTTCTATTTCGTTTATTTCTGCTCTGATCTTTAAGATTTCTTTCCTTCTGCTAACTTTGGGTTTTGTTTGTTCTTCTTTCTCTAGTTTCTTTAGGTGTAAGGTTAGATTGTTTACTTGAGATTTTTCTTGTTTCTTTAGGTAGGCTTGTATAGCTATAAACTTCCCTCTTAGAACTGCTTTTGCTGCATCCCATAGGTTTTGGGTCGTCGTGTTTTCATTGTCATTTGTCTCTAGGTATTTTTTTGTTTCCTCTTTGATTTCTTCAGTGATCTCTTGGTTATTTAGTAACGTATTGTTTAGCCTCCATGTGTTTGTCTTTTTTACGTTTTTTTCCCTGTAATTCATTTCTAATCTCATAGCGTTGTGGTCAGAAAAGATGCTTGATATGATTTCAATTTTCTTAAATTTACTGAGGCTTGATTTGTGACCCAAGATGTGATCTATCCTGGAGAACGTTCCGTGCGCACTTGAGAAGAACGTGTAATCTGCTGTTTTTGGGTGGAATGTCCTATATATATCAATTAAATCTATCTGGTCTATTGTGTCATTTAAAGCTTCTGTTTCCTTATTTATTTTCATTTTGGATGATCTGTCCATTGGTGGAAGTGAGGTGTTAAAGTCCCCCACTATTACTGTGTTACTGTCGATTTCCTCTTTTATAGCTGTTAGCAGTTGCCTTATGTATTGAGGTGCTCCTGTGTTGGGTGCATATATATTTATAATTGTTATATCTTCTTCTTGGATTGATCCCTGGATCATTATGTAGTGTCCTTCCTTGTCTCTTGTAACATTCTTTATTTTAAAGTCTATTTTATCTGATACGAGTATAGCTACTCCAGCTTTCTTTTGATTTCCATTTGCATGGAATATCTTTTTCCATCCCCTTACTTTCAGTCTGTATGTGTCCCTAGGTCTAAAGTGGGTCTCTTGTAGACAGCATATATATGGGTCTTGTTTTTGTATCCATTCAGCCAGTCTATGTCTTTTGGTTGGGGCATTTAATCCATTCACGTTTAAGGTAATTATCGATATGTATGTTCCTATGACCATTTTCTTAATTGTTTTGGGTTTGTTTTTGTAGGTCCTTTTCTTCTCTTGTGTTTCCCACTTAGAGAAGTTCCTTTAGCATTTGTTGTAGAGCTGGTTTGGTGGTGCTGAATTCTCTTAGCTTTTGCTTGTCTGTAAAGCTTTTGATTTCTCCATCAAAGCTAAATGAGATCCTTGCTGGGTAGAGTAATCTTGGTGGTAGGTTCTTCCCTTTCATCACTTTAAGTATGTCATGCCACTCCCTTCTGGCTTGCAGAGTTTCTGCTGAGAAATCAGCTGTTAACCTTATGGGAGTTCCCTTGTATGTTATTTGTCGTTTTTCCCTTGCTGCTTTCAATAATTTTTCTTGGTCTTTAATTTTTGCCACTTTGATTACTATGTGTCTCGGCGTGTTTCTCCTTGGGTTTATTCTGTATGGGACTCTCTGCGCTTCCTGGACTTGGGTGGCTATTTCCTTTCCCATGTTAGGGAAGTTTTCGACTATAATCTCTTCAAATATTTTCCCTGGTCCTTTCTCTCTCTCTTCTCCTTCTGGGACCCCTATAATGCGAATGTTGTTGCGTTTAATGTTGTCCCAGAGGTCTCTTAGGCTGTCTTCATTTCGTTTCATTCTTTTTTCTTTAGTCTGTTCCGCAGCAGTGAATTCCACCCTTCTGTCTTCCAGGTCACTTATCCGTTCTTCTGCCTCAGTTATTCTGCTATTGATTCCTTCTAGTGTAGTTTTCATTTCGGTTATTGTATTGGTCATCTCTGTTTGTTTGTTCTTTAATTCTTCTAGGTCTTTGTTAACCATTTCTTGCATCTTCTCAATCTTTGCCTCCATTCTTATTCCGAGGTCCTGGATCGTCTTCACTATCATTATTCTGAATTCTTTTTCTGGAAGGTTGCCTATCTCCACTTCATTTAGTTGTTTTTCTGGGGTTTTTTCTTGTTCCTTCATCTGGTACATGGCCCTCTGCCTTTTCATCTTCTCTATCTTTCTGTCACTGTGGTTTTTGGTCCACAGGCTGCAGGATTGTAGTTTCTCTTGCTTCTGCTGTCTGCCCTCTGGTGGTTGAGGCTATCTAAGAGGCTTGATGGGAGGCTCTGGTCCTGACTATTTCTTAAAATCTCATTGATAGGTATTTAATATGATTTTTAAAAATTTATTTATTTATTTAATTTATTTATTTTTGGCTGCGTTGGGTCTTCCTTGCTGCGTGTGTGCTTTCTCCAGTTGCGGTGAGCGGGGGCTACTCTTCGTTGCGGTGCGTGGGCTTCTCATTGCGGTGGCTTCTCTTGTTGCGGAGCACGGGCTCTAGGCGCGCGGGCTTCAGTAGTCGGGGCACGAGGACTCAGTAGTTGTGGCTTTTGGGCTCTAGAGCGCAGGCTCAGTAGTTGTGGCGCACGGGCTTCATTGCTCCGCGGCGTGTGGGAACTTCCCGGACCAGGGCTTGAACCCTTGTCCCCTGCATTGGCAGGCGGATTCTTAACCACTGCGCCAGCAGGGAAGCCCAGGCTCCAGCCTTTTTAAAAATGTGTTCCTTCCACCTTCGTGGAGCCGGCGTAGGGGATGGGGAGGAGTGAGAACCCGATTGGCAGGGGTCCGGTCGCAACCCCGGAAGGGGACGGGGGACGATCTAAGAGGTGGCACCGGGCCACAGTCGACCCCCAGTGACAGCTAACAGCTGCAGTGCTGCCCCTTCCTGCCCCAGGACCTGAGCTCAGGTCCCGGGGCGGCTGGAGAAACGCACTGTTTTTTGGTGAGGTGCTCTTACTTACTGTGTGGAGCTGCTCCGGCTGCCCCGGCGACCACACCCCTGCAGGGCCCTGTGCCCGTCCTCCCTGCCCCCTGCCCAGGGCTCGGAGAACAGCAGTCTCTGTGGGGCAACCCGCTTCCAAGCCCTTCAGTGACCACGGAGGACTGGGAACGGGCTGGGCTACCGGGGAGCCTGGGCATCCAACACCTGAGCTCAGCCCTGGGGGCTCACGTGAGGGCAGGGGCTGGGGGTTGCGGGCGGTGAGCGGAGGGGCCTCCAGCCGGCATCAGCCTGGGCCCTGGACCCGGGGAAAGGCCTCACCCTCTCAGTCCTGACCTGCCGCTCAGGAACCCTGTGGCCCACCAGCCCGAGGCTTGTGTCGCCCGCCATGGACTGCCCGGCACACGGCTGGGGTGCCAACGCCACACCTGGATTTTGCACGGGGACCACCTGGGGGCTCGGTGCACAGGAAGACGAGCAGCCCCCAGGCCCCGACACGCCCCTTCCATATCCATCGAGAGGTGCCTGATGGAAGGCCGGCTGTGCTCCTTTTCAAGCCCCAGGGAATTCACACGAACAGCCCTCCCGGCCACGGGGTGCCTGCCCACCGGCTCTGGGCCTGCGACCAGCCCAGAACACAGAAGGCACCGAAGTGGGTGCAGGGAGCTGAGCCGGGGCTGCAGAAGGGCAGACACCACAGCCTGGTCCACAACCGACTGCCCTAGGGCGGGTGAGAACGGGCGGGCAGGCTGAGGGGAGGACAGAGCGTGGCACCGCCTGCCCGCCTGGGCCACGGGGAGAAGGTCGGGGCGCCGCCCGCGCGCTCGCTCCGCTGCCTGGCGTCCTTTGTGGGGGCGAAGGGCCGGAGGCAGGGCTCCCGAGGAGCTCAAAGGCCCGGGAAGGACACACGGGACGGTCCAGAGCCACCCTACCGCTCCAGTGGTGCAGCACCCTCTCTGAATTCCTACTGCCACCAAAACACATCCCTAAGGCCTTTGGGAAGAATCGCTAGGACCCAGGAAGGCAGCCCCCTGCTGTGGTCCAGACTTCAGCAGCTGCCGATGATCAGAGGGAGCCAGCCGGCCGGCCTTGAGCAGGAGGACAGGACACGGGGACAGGGACAGCCACAGCCGGGCTTCCCACAGCTGTGCCCACCGCCAGAACCAGCTCCAGCCAATCACAGCCCCCGAGATGCCAAACAGTGACGGGCGAGAGGCTGGCAGGAAACTGACACCCCCTCACTGGAGAGCCTGCCCGGCCGGGGTGCGGGGCACCATCCCCGTCTGAACTCACCACCCCACAGCTCAGCCATCTCCCAGTGACCCAGACGCGTCACCACGGCCCCAGGGCTGATCCCCGACCAAGGTCAGAACTCCCCCCAGTGTGACGGCCCCCATGCCACTCCTGTGGTGGAAGGGACGGCAGGCAGAGACCAGGAGTAGAGTCTTTTTATTAACGGCTGCGTTTTCAAAGAACCGTTTTGTTACCAGGAAAGCTCCCCAGGAAGGGATTGCATTAGTGCAACAAGGGGGAGCCTTGATGCCAGGCTCTCCAGACACTTCCAGGTGGAGACTTTTGGCCTAGGCCGGCCGCCGGGGACTCAGGGGCTGGGAGGACACGCGGCCCCTCCCCCGCCCCGACGGGGCGCTAAGGCACCCGGCCCGCCTGGGTGGGCAAAACCCCGTGCCTTCAGCAGGCCGGCGGCTTGCAGCCCTCAACCTGCAGCCCTTTGCTCAGGAGGAAGGCGTCCTGCGTGGGGTCACAACCCAGGAAGAGCTTCACCATGCCCTTGGCATCCTCGGAGCCCCCTGGCCTCAGAATGCAGCTTCTGTAGTCCATGGCAACCTGACGAGAGGGGGTGGGGCTGCAGGAGGGTGGAGCACCCCCTTCACTGAGGGTGTGGGTGTGGCCACCTCTGCTGTGACTCAAGAAAGGGCAGGGGAGCAGGGGGTCCAGGGCAGGGCCCTCAGAGCCTGGCAGGCCCAGGCGGGCGGCACAGGCATCTAGGCCCAGGCCAAGGACCTCCGTGTTGGTCTGCATGGCAGGCTGGCCTCTCACCTTGCCACTCAGGACGCCCTCCCGCTTGAAACGTGTGTGGAACGTGTCCGCGGAGTACACCTCGCTGCACAGGTAGCCATAGGACTGGGCGTCGTAGCTTCCTGCCAGGCGGCCGAAGGTCGCAAGCAGGTGGGTCCCTGGGACACACGCGGAGAAGCTCCTGCCCGGCCCCCTGGCCGCTCCGTGCCCCTTCCCCAGAGAGGGGGCCTCAAAGCAGCCCTGTCTGAGTCCCCTGCCACTAGAGGGAGTATTGGCCCAACACTTCTAGAAAACGGGGACCTTGCGGGCAACTCAGTGGAGGGACACAAATAAATTTTTGCCGACTTTCTGCTGAAGCTCACGAGGGTTCACCCCGAAGCCTCTTACAAGGTCAGCTGCCCGAGGCTCCGAGGGATGAGTCAGGGCTCACCTTCCAGCACGGGGAGAGCGCGGGTTCAAGCGCTCACGAGGGAGTGAACTGCGTCTCCGCACCGACACGCACGGGCAAACCTCGTCGACGCGTTCCGTCCGGGGTATGAAGCCCTCTCCTGCCTCTTCCAGGCTCTCCAGAAAGCACGTGCAGATACGCCCACCCCACCCTCGGACTCCGCGGGCCACAGCTGGAGGGACCAGCCCAGGAACCGAGGCAGGAAGAGGCCAGAGGTCAGCGGGCCTCGGCCAGAGCCCGTCAGTCGGTCCCCCTTCACACACCACCAGAGGATCCTCTTGACCTGGGCAGTAGCCGCCAAGCGACCGCTAAGGTGGGCCCGGCGTGCACTTGGCTACCTGGCGTGGCTGGGACCCCGAGGACCTCCTGGCAGAGGCGGGCATTCTCCTGGGCCGGGTCCGCGGGCGTCTGCGTGTGCAGGGCCTTGTCCACCTTGGCCAGGACGATCTGGCGCAGGTTGAAGAGGCCTGGAGGGCGGGAGGAAGGAGACGGGGGGCTGGCACTGTGTGCAGGCCGCGCTTTCCAGCCGGGCGGTCCGGGAGCCCCTTTCCTTTCCCTCGGCCCGACCGCACCGGGGTTGGCCAGCCGGGACTTGATGAGTTGGCCAGCAGCTCTGGGGGACGGCGCTGCCCGTGCCCCACCGAGACTGGCAGCAACGCCAGGGCTTCACAGGGCGCGGCGCTCCCGGCCCCAGAGCCTTCCCTCTGGTTCTCATCACCGGCTGTCGCCAGAGTCGCAGGTAACGTGCCTTTCTTGTCGTTTGTCTTTTTTCCGGCCCTCAGCCACGCAAAGGTGTGAAGCCCTGACACTCGCTGCCACGTGGATGCACCCTGAGAACACGATGCTCAGCGAGACAAGTCAGACACAGAAGGGCACACAGGGTGTGACCCCACTGAGGGGGAACATCCAGAACAGGTAGATCCACAGAGTCAGAGTGGGTTCCTGGTTGTTAGGGGCAGGGGGCGGGGAGGGAATGATAACTAAGGGCGTGACGGACATTTTTGGGGTGAGGGAAATGTTCCAAAACAGGGCAGTAGTGACGGCTGCACAGCTCAGTAAAGTGTCCCCACGCGCTCCGGTGCAGCCTGTGAGAGCATCGCTCTCAGGACGAAGGGCTGACCGCAGGAAGACTGAAGGAGCACTGGGTCCTGGGCCCAGACGCTCAGCTGGGGACACCCCCGCCCCCCCGCTGGGGAAGTCCCTGGGACTTGCTGAGCCTCCACCGAGACTGGCAGCAGCCCCAGGGCCTCACAGGGCGCGGCGCTCCCGGCCCCAGAGCCTTCCCTCTGGTTCTCATCACCGGCTGTCGCCAGAGTCGCAGGTAACGTGCCTTTCTTGTCGTTTGTCTTTTTTCCGGCCCTCAGCCACGCAAAGGTGTGAAGCCCTGACACTCGCTGCCACGTGGATGCACCCTGAGAACACGATGCTCAGCGAGACAAGTCAGACACAGAAGGGCACACAGGGTGTGACCCCACTGAGGGGGAACATCCAGAACAGGTAGATCCACAGAGTCAGAGTGGGTTCCTGGTTGTCAGGGGCAGGGGAGGGGAGGGAATGATAACTAAAGGCGTGAGGGACATTTTTGGGGTGAGGGAAATGTTCCAAAATAGGGCAGTAGTGACGGCTGCACAGCTCAGTAAAGTGTCCCCACGCGCTCCGGTGCAGCCTGTGAGAGCATTGCTCTCAGGACGAAGGGCTGACCGCAGGAAGACTGAAGGAGCACTGGGTCCTGGGCCCAGACGCTCAGCTGGGGACACCCCCGCCCCCCCGGTGGGGAAGTCCCTGGGACTTGCTGAGCCTCCACCGAGACTGGCAGCAGCCCCAGGGCCTCACAGGGCACGGCGCTCCCGGCCCCAGAGCCTACCCTCTGGTTCTCATCACCGCCTGTCACCAGACTTGCATGCAACGTTCCTTTCTTTTCTTTTGTCTTTTTAAAGGCAACTCTTGAATACACGTATTTAACATGCAGGGAACCAGTCCTGACTCCTTGATCTGCGGCTTCCAGGCTCCAGAGTCTCGAGGACATCCACTTCCATTTTTTTACACGCCCTGTGCGTGGGGTTTGATGATGGAAACTGACACCGAGGGCGTCACCACGTGCGGGGTGACATCAGCGGAAGAATCCCGTGGCGAGGGCCTGCCTGAGAACCACGGGAGAGCCCGGGCCCTCCCCGCCCCCTGCCTGCAGCCCCGCGCCCGCACCCACCTGGGAGCGGAGCTGGTGCATCGCTTGCCAGAACTCATGGAAGTAGGTCTCCAGCTCATCATGCTGCAACAGGGAGGGCGGGTTGGGCGTAGACTTGGTGAAGTTGGCCACCATGGCCGCGATGGCAATCTGGCGCCTCCCATCCTGCTGCAGGCAGCCCGGCTGCAGGCCAAAGCAGGCCATGTGCCCAGACTTCCCTTCCCTGGGGAGGGACGCGGGTGAGGCCCCGCTTCCACAGAGGAGCCCTGGCCCACGGCCGACAGGTTCCCCCACGCATGCACCGAGGGTAGAGGTCCAGGTAGAACTTGCCGATGGATGACCTTGTCCGCGGCCGCGTCCCGGACCGTGTAGAGCCTCACATCTCCGTGACACACGTTGGCACCCTCCTCCAGGTCGAAGGTCAGCCCCAGCAGCTCCTGGGAGATGCCCAGCTACCCGCGCGTGACCACCTGCATGGGGAAGGACTCATCGAGCAGGTACTGGTCCACGTGGTAGCGCGTCTCCTCCCCCTGGTTCATGTAGCAGCACAGGTCCTAGACGTTGATGGGCCCGTCAAAGTGCAGGCCCCGCCTCTGGCACTTGGCCTTCTTTAGGTCCAGGATCACGGCCGCTCCTGCTCCCCGAGGGGCTTCAGCTTCTGGGCCAGCTCATCTGCGGGCGGAGGGGAGAGGTTCGGCTATGTCCCTGTGGCAGCCTCCCAGCCGCCACCCACCCCACGCCCCTCGAGGCAGAATGAAGGGTTGGGGAAGGCGACCCCCAAGGGCTGACACAGTCGGGTCTCAGGCAGCACCACGTCCAGTCAAGGTCCGCCTGACCCTCGGGGAGGCGGGGTTACCTAGGAAAGTGGCCACCACCTGGCTGGTCTTGGCCATGTTCATCTCCAGCACGGAGTCGGCACGCGTGCTGAACCCCAGCAGGCGGGACTTCTGAGCCTGCAGCCTTACCAGCTCCCCGAGGATCGCGCAGTTCTCCTGGAACCCAGAGACGGCCAGCGCTGGGGACCGTGGGCCACGCCCTCCCCACGGGCCCCGGGCCAGGTCTCTGAGGGCGGGCAGGGCTCTCAGGCCACTGGCGGGCACAGCCAATCCCCCTCCCTCCTCCTCCTGGCCCGGATTTCTAGACACTTTGGTGCTGTCCTAACACGTGGTCTTTATGAACACAGGTCCTTTTGGAACCAGAAACGGCGTGAACCGTGATGAGCTCTAAGGCCAAGGGCAGGAAGAAATGTGACCAGGCTCTCCAGGAGCCACCCAGGGGCCTCCCCGGGCTCAACAATACAGACTCGGCTGCCGTGCAGACAGCAGGTCATCCCCACGGCGCCCGAACACCCAGCCCCCTGGACGGCGAGACGCCTGTTGCTGCAGGTGGCCCGGGGCTGGCTGGTGAGGCCCGGCCCCAGGCGTACGCCACCTTCTCTGGGGCCACCTCTCCGGCTCTGCCGTGGGGTTCTCCTGGGAGCCCCCAGTCACCACAGGACCAGCATGGCCTGTCTGCAGCCCAAGAAGGTGGGGACACAGGACTGTCCCCCATGCCCCCCACATCACCCACGAGGCCGAGCAAGCACCAGTGGTGTCTGCGGGGAAGATGAAGGGCTCACGCACAGCCCCCATCTACTGAAGATGCTGAACAGGAGAAGCACAGACTGCAGCCACACGCGGTATGGACCAAACGCAAGTGTCCTTGCAGGAACCGATGTCTGAATGTCAAGGCCGTACCCGGGCCACAGTGAGAAGGCCCAGACCCCACGCAAGGCACAGAGAGGAGATGGGGGGAACATCTGCGAATCTGAGCTCATCGGGCATCACCCCAGAAGGAGAGGGAGAGGAGGAGGGAGAGGGAGAGGGAGGGAGGTACAGACGTCTCTCCCTTCCCTGGGGGTTCTCTAGTGCAGCCAAGGCTGAAAAGCACTGCATTTCGGGAGATGGGTCCTCGTGGAAAAGTTAACTAGTAGCTCATGGCATTATCGACACATATTAAAAAGGCCCCAAATCTTGGGGAGTCAGGGAGGGGAGCTGGCGGCTGCCTCGTAAAGGAGGAGAGATTGGGCGTCAGAGGAGGTGCCTGTGCAGCCCGCCGCCGCTGCCCAGGACCCCGCAGACTTCATCTCCCAGCTGTGGTCCCGGGCTGGAAGGCAGCGGGGAGGTCAAGCCGTCCAAGCATCAACGTTGACTTCAGGGCTGATCTAAAAGGCGCCTGGTGTTTGTTGAAGCAGAAGAAAGAGAAAGCAGTGGGGAGAGGAGGGGAGGGGGAGGGAGCCCCCATCAGCCCTTCTCCCTCTCTCCCTCTCTGTCTCCCTCTCTCCCTCCTTCCCTCCCTCCCTCTACCTCCCTGCTTCTCACTCTCACTCTCCCTCCATCTCTCCCTCTGCCTCTCTCCCTCTCCCTCTTTCCCTCTCCCTCTCTCCCTGTCCCCCTTTCCCTGTCCCTGTTTCCCTGTTCCGCTCTTCCGATACCTCATTCCCTCTCCCTCTCTCCCTCTCTCCCTCTCTCCCTCTCGTGCTCCCTCTCCCTCTCCCTCCACCTCCTTCCCTCTCCGGAGAGGGTGCCTGCTTCCTTCTCTGTCTCCCTCTCTGGAGAGGGAAGGAGGTGGAGGGAGAGGGATAGAGGGAGGGAGGGAAAGACAAAGGCGTCTCTCCCTCCCTCCCTCCCTCCCTCTCTCCCTCCCTCTCTCCATCTCCCTCACTCCCTCCCAGAGATGGAGAGACAGAGGAAGAGGCAGAGACAAGGGAGAGGGAGAGGGAGAGGGAGAGAGAGGGGGGAGGGAGGGAGAGAGAGAGAGGTGTCTTCCTCCCTCCCTTTCCCTCTCTCCCTCCCTCTCTCACTCTCCTGCTCCCTCTCCCTCTCTGGAGAGGGAAGGAGGTGGAGGGAGAGAGAGCAGGAGAGGGAGGGGGGAGAGGGAGAGAGAGGGGGAGAGGGAGAGAGGGATAGAGGGAGGGAAGGAAAGACAAAGACGTCTCTCCCTCCCTCCCTCTATCCCTCTCTCCCTCCCTTTATCCCTCTCTCGCTCCCTCTCTCCCACTCCCTCGCTCCCTCTCCTCCCTCTCCCTCTCCCTCCGTCTCTCCATCTCCCTCACTCCCTCCCAAAGATGGAGAGACAGAGGAAGAGGCAGAGACAAGGGAGAGGGAGAGGGAGAGAGAGGGGGGAGGGAGGGAGAGAGAGAGAGGTGTCTTCCTCCCTCCCTTTCCCTCTCTCCCTCCCTCTCTCCCTCTCCTGCTCCCTCTCCCTCTCTGGAGAGGGAAGGAGGTGGAGGGAGAGAGAGCAGGAGAGGGAGGGGGGAGAGGGAGAGAGAGGGAGAGAGGGATAGAGGGAGGGAAGGAAAGACAAAGTCGTCTCTCCCTCCCTCCCTCTATCCCTCTCTCCCTCCCTTTATCCCTCTCTCGCTCCCTCTCTCCCACTCCCTCGCTCCCTCTCCTCCCTCTCCCTCCGTCTCTCCATCTCCCTCACTCCCTCCCAGAGACGGAGGAAGAGGCAGAGACAAGGGAGAGGGAGAGGGAGAGAGAGGGGGGAGGGAGGGAGGGAGAGAGAGGTGTCTTCCTCTCTCCCTTTCCCTCTCTCCCTCCCTCTCTCCCTCTCCTGCTCCCTCTCCCTCTCTGGAGAGGGAAGGAGGTGGAGGGAGAGAGAGCAGGAGAGGGAGGGGGGAGAGGGAGAGAGAGGGATAGAGGGAGGGAAGGAAAGACAAAGTCGTCTCTCCCTCCCTCCCTCTATCCCTCTCTCCCTCCCTTTATCCCTCTCTCGCTCCCTCTCTCCCACTCCCTTGCTCCCTCTCCTCCCTCTCCCTCTCCCTCCGTCTCTCCATCTCCCTCACTCCCTCCCAAAGATGGAGAGACAGAGGAAGAGGCAGAGACAAGGGAGAGGGAGAGGGAGAAGGAGAGAGAGGGGGGAGAGAGGGAGAGAGAGAGAGGTCTCTTCCTCCCTCCCTTTCCCTCTCTCCTTCTTCTCTCCCTCTCTCCCTCTCCCTCTCTCCCCCCTCCCTCTGCTCCTCTCCCTCATCTCTGCCTCTCCCTCCATCTCTCCCTGTCTGAGAGGGAATGAGGGAGCGGGAGAGACGGAGGGAGAGGGAGAGACGGAGGGAGCGGGAGAGACAGAGGGAGGGAGAGGGAGAGAGGAAGGGAAAGGGCGAGGGAGAGGGAGGGAGGGCGAGACATCTCTCCCTCTCCCTCTCCCTCTCCCTCCCTTCCTCTCCCTCTCCTAGAGGGAGGGAGGGAGAGGGAGAGACAGAGGGAGAGGAGAGGGAGGGAGCGAAGGAGAGGGGGAGTCGGAGAAGGAGGTAGGGAGAGGGAGAAGGAGAGAGGGTGCCTGCTTCCCTCTCTGTCTCCCTCCCTCCCTCTCCGTGTCCCTCTCTCCCCCCTCTCCCTCTCCCTCTGTCTCTCCCTCTCTGGGAGGGAGAGAGGGAGAGGGAGCAGGAGGGAAAATGATGGAGGGATGGAGAGGGAGAGAGGGTGAGGGAGAGAAGGAGAGGAGGAGGAGAGAGGCAGAGGGAGGGAGGAAGAGACCTCTCCCTCCCTCCCTCTGCCTCCCTCCTTCTCCTCCCTCTTCTCCCTCTCTCTCCAACTCTCCCTCTCCCTCCATCTCTCCATCTCCCTCACTCCCTCCCAGAGAGGGAGAGACAGAGGTAGAGGCAGAGCGGAACACGGAAACAAGGACAGGGAAACAGGCACAGGGAGAGAGGCAGGGACAGAGGGAGAGGAGAGGGAAGAGGGAGAGGAAAGAGGGAGAGGAAAGAGAGGGAGGGAGAGAGGGAGAGACAGATGGAGAGAGAGGGAGGGAGAGAGAGAGAGGGAGAGGGAAAGAGGTAGAGGGAGAGCAGAACAGGGAAAGAGGGACAGGGAGGGAGAGAGGGAGGAGAGGAAGCAGGGAGAAAAGAGAGAAAGAACACACCATCTACATTTCTGTCAGATGACACCGGGGATCCTTACACAACCAGGAGAAAATAACACAGGGAGGCTCTTTCTCAGCTGGAACTGGCACTGCAGAGGGGGCCAAACACCACCAGGCTGGCCACACATGTCCAGCCGCCGCTCCAGCCCCGTCAGCCGTGAGTCCGGTCACCAGGGCTCTGAGTGTCTGCTCCAGGGAGCTGGGGTTCACCCTCTCACCGGGGAGGCCGGGCCAAGACCGCGGGGCCCCGGGCTGGACACATAGGGGGAAAAGCATCCCCACAGGACAGCTTGTGCGAGCAGATTCAGCTGCCAGATTCTAGAGGCCCGGGACCACCCTGTGGCCCGTGAAAAACAGGAGGCCACGAGGGTCTTGCATCGTGATTCCTGTCCGTTGGACTGTAAAGTTTATGTAGGGAATCTTGCAAACAGTGGTAACAAGGCTGAATTGGAACGAGATTTAGGCTATTACGGACCACTCTGAAGTGTGTGGGTTGCTAAAAGCCCTCCCGGCTTCGCTCTTGTTGAATGTGAAGATCCCCGAGATGCAGCCGATGCTGTCCGAGAACTAGATGGGAGAACACTATGTGGCTGCCGAGTAAGAGTGGACCTGTCGAATGGGGAAAAGAGAAGTCGAAATCGTGACCGCCTCCTTCTTGGGGTCGTCGCCCTCGAGATGATTATCGGAGGAGGAGTCCTCCACCTCCCACACATCTCCAAGATGGAGAGCCTTCTCCGTCAGCCAGAGCAGGTCCCTTTCTAGATATAGGAGAAGAGAGAGATGACTGTCCCAGGAGAGAAATCACAAGCCGTCCCGATCTTTCTCTAGGTCTCCTAGCCGATCTAGGTCAAATGAAAGGAAATAGAAGACCACTTTGCAAGAGGAGTGGTGTACAGGCAATAACTTCATTTGACAGGAGTATGTACAGAAAATTCAAGTTTGGTTTGAGACTTCTGAAGCTTGGTGCACTTTTTAAATGTTTTAGTTGTTCACATTTGTTTGTCTCTTGGGACAGTGACCCATAAAGGTGTCATTCTCTATGGTTTGAAATGGGTCACATGAGGCATGTGATATGAAGAATTGTTACCTTCCAATGTTCCCTTAAGCAAAATTGAATTTGCTTTGAATTTTTGGTCTTGCCTAGACTGATAATAAAACTTTAACTCCTGCCCACCTAAAGTGTGATGTTTACTATTATGGAAACAACACTGGCAAACGTGTAAAAGACTTTCTGTAGCTGGGATATGGTATGCAGCTGTAGTTAAGCAAGCAGTCTTTAAAAGGTGCTGTGAACACAAGCCAGCAGGTAAAAATGAAAGCCGCACCCTTACCCTAGATTAGAGGTTTAAAAATTCCACTAGTCTTCACACGGGACAAGAGGTTGTCCAGGGAGTTGAGAATCTAAGAAGTTACAAGGAAGTTAGTTTACCTTTGAGTTAGGTCATAAGTCCCCTCTGTGATTGCTGTACATGAATACATAGCTCTTTGTAATATTTTTTGGAAATCTGAGATGATCAAGATACCAATGTCCTGCCGGATTAAGAGTATTGTAGAGCTGAACTTTGAGTTACTGTGCAATTTTTTTTTTCATGCTGTCATTTGTAATATGTTTTGTGAGAATCCTTGGGATTAAAGTTTGGTTGCAAAAGAAAAGAAGAAAAGAAAAGAATCCGCCTGCCAGTGCAGGGGACACAGGTTCAAGCCCTGGTCCGGGAAGATCCCAGGTGCCGCAGATCAACTAAGCCCGTGGGCCACAACTACTGAGCCTGCGCTCTAGATCCTGGGAGCCAGAACTACTGAGCCCCCATGCACAACTACAGAAGCCCGCACGCAACGAAGACCCAACGCAGCAAAAAAAAAAAAAAAAAAGACGCTACTGGCCAGGTGATCAAGGGTAAAATCATTTGTCATAAGTCCCGTTGATGGTGTGTATCCTTGATGTGACCTGAGGAGAATGGCATTTTTATCTCTGTCTGGATCTTCCGCCCCAAACCCCATAACTCCAGACCAACCATAAGAAAACATCAGAAAACAAACAGACAAACAAATTGAGGACAAAATACCTGACCAGTCCTCCTCAAAACTTTCAAGGTATCAAAACCCAGGGACATCTGAGAAATGTCACAGCCCAGAGGAGACTGGGACAGAAAAAGGATGTTAGGGGAAAACTAGGGAAATGCTAATGAAGTGTGGACTTTAGTAATAACAATGTATCCATCTTGGTTCCTTAGTTGGATAAACATGTCATACTAACGTACTAACGTGTTGGAGATAGGGTTACTGGGTCAGGGTCCACGGCACTCTACACTCTGTACAGATCTTTGCCACTTTTTTGTAACTCTAAGCTATTCTAAAATTAAGCGAGTACTGAACAGAGATAAGAATGTTATTTCCCTGATTTGAACATGCCTGAGTTTCTTTTCATGGTCACATTTTTGCTATCTGGATGTGTCTTGGAATCAGTAGCAAAGGAGAGTTGCCAGCCCCTGGAAAGATGTGGGTGGTTTGCAGGTGGCTTGCTCTGGAGCTGAAGACCACGGTGGGAAGTCTGCAGCCTCGGGCTGCACTTAGAACCATGGGAGGGGATGGGCCAGCTCAGTTAGGGATGGAACCTATAAGTAAAACTTTTTTCTTTTCCATTATGGCTTATCACAGGATGTTGAATATAGTTCCCTGTGCTAGACAGTAGGATGTTGTAGTTTATCCATCCTATATTTAATAGTTTGCATCTGCTAACCCCAAACTCCAATCCAACCCTCCCTCACTCTTTCTCCCCTTGGCAACCACAAGTCTGTTCTCTATGTCTGTGAGTCTGTTTTTGTTTCGTAGACGAGTTCATTTGTGTCGTATTTTAGATTTCACATATAAGTGAGATCATATGATATGTGTCTTTCTCTTCTGACTTACTTCACTTAGTATGGTAATCTCTAGGTCCATCCACATTGCTGCAAATAGCATTATTTCATTCTTTTTATGGCTGGATAATATCCCATTGTATATATGTACCACATCTTCTTTATCCATTCATCCATCAGTGGACATTTAGGTAGCTTCCATGTCTTGGCTATTGTAAATAGTGCTGCAATGAACATTGGGGTGCATGTATCTTGTCTTTCTTTTTTTTTCTTTCTTCCTTTCTTCCTCCCTTTCTTTCCTCCTTTCTTTCTTTCTTCCTTTCTTCCTTTATTTCTTTCTTCCTTTCTTTCTTCCTTGCTTCCTTCCCTTCTTTCTTTCTTTCTCTCTCTCCCTCTCTCTCTTTCTTTCTCTCTTTCTTTCTTTTTCTTTCTTTCTTTGTTTTTTTTTTTGTCACACAGCATGTGAGATCTTAGTTCCCTGACCAGAGATGGAACCCATGCCCCCCGCACTGGAAGCACGGAGTCTTAACCACTGGAGCACCAAGGAGATCCCAGGGGTGTGTGTATAGTTTTGAATTAGAGTTTTCTCCAGATCTATGCCCAGGAGTGGAATTGCGGGACCCTATGGCAGCTGTATCTGTTGCTGCACGTCTCACATCAACCACCTGCACTCCAATCCTTGCTCTCAACGTCATCTTTGGGGAACCCAACCTGCGACAGGGACCTTGACAAGAAGAAATGGCTCAGGGAAAAGCTACCTGCACAGGGAGGAGATAGAGGCCATCGCCCCTGGGGTGCGGCGCGGAGAGTGGGCACAGAGATTTGTCATTTCACCCCCGATGCCCATCTCAGCCCTCCTGGCTGCCCCACTCTAGGTCACCTCGGGATACAGAGGTGACCCGGTTAGAGTCCCTGCCTGTGCAGGAATCTGGGGGCACCAGCGGGTCTGAATAATATTAGTGCAGGGTCTCCCCTGCGGCACTGGGGTTATTCGGGGCGGGTCATCCTCTGCTGAGGGCCCCTCCTGGGCACTGTGTGGGGTTTAGCAGCAGCCCTGGCCACACCCCTTTGATTCCAGGGGCCCCTCCCCCCCAGTTGTGACAACCACAGATTTTCCCCACACATCACGGAAGAACTGGGTGAGGCGGGGGCAGGATGGCCCTGGGCGAGGACAGCTGTGTTGAAGCAACCAGCCTGGCCCAGGGCAAGGTCTGCCCCAATCCCGTCAGCGCCTGCATTTAGACCTGCCCCTTTCCTCTCCCACCTCCTCTGCCCTGCAGTGGTCTCCGAGACATCATCGCCATGTGATAAATCACACCTTCTCAGTCGACTGTTTGCTGCCCTCGCTAGAACGTGAGCTCTTTGAGGACAGGGATGCTGTTATGTCCCCAGCACCTAGAAGAGTGTCTGCTGTGTAGTAGATGCTTCATAAATACTTGCTGAATAAAGGAGTTGAATAAAGGGATGAGTGGATGGATGAATGAAGGTTACAATGGAAGGAGGGGGGAGATTCCCTTTCTGGCTCTCGGGGGTTGGGAGATCAAGTGAAAGATCCGTCCTAAATAGGCTGATCAGCCTTCTGGGGTTCCCCGGGACTGAGGGTTTCCCCAGAGTT
This sequence comes from Eschrichtius robustus, assembly GCF_028021215.1. NCBI lineage: Eukaryota > Metazoa > Chordata > Mammalia > Artiodactyla > Eschrichtiidae > Eschrichtius > Eschrichtius robustus. The sequence continues at coordinate 78,722,069 of NC_090824.1, forward strand.
CCAGCGCTCAAACCTGAGCGGTCCTGGGCAAACTGGGGGCGGGTGTTGGTCACCCTATCTAAACACAGTAACAATTCCAGCTGCAATAGCAATGGCCAATGACCTCTATGGTCTTATTGACCATGCACAGTTCTTTACCTGGCAGGGAAGGGTGGGCCGGGATGGGAATTCTGGTGATCCAGGGCGGGTGAGGGCACACCCCGGGCTTGTGCAGGGGAGTCCAGGAAGGTTCTGGAGGAAGTGACAGTGACACAGGGGGGAGGGAGGAGTCTAAGGAAGAACATCCCACATGACAACGTGTGCCAATGGCCCTGGGCCCAAGGTCACACCTGACCAGGGCTTGCCTTTTTTTTTTTTTTTCTAATTTACTTTTTCCCACATGGATATGCAATTGTCCTAATGCCATTTATTGAAAACTCCTTAATTTCCCCACTTTCTGTCATATCAAGTTCTCATAGATCTGTTTCTGGACCTTTATTCTATACCATAGAGCTATACGTCCCATCCTTGCACGACTAGGGCTGTTTCATCACTATAACTTTATTTTTTATTCATTTATTTTTCTTGGCCATGCCGTGCGGCATGTGGGATCTTATTTCCCTGACCAGGGATCGAACCCGCGCCCCCTGCCAGTGGAAGCTCGGAGTCTTAATCACTGGACCTCCAGGGAAGTCCCCAGGGTTTGCTTTGACATCCATCGAATGGTGGCAGGTGGGCACGGGGAGCAGCTGTCTCTGAGCCATCCTGTGTAGAAATGCAGGCTGGAGGGGAGGACAGATGGAGCGGGAGGGGAAGAAGCGGAGGAGGGAGGGAGGGCGGGCGAGAGACAGACAGAGCATGAAAGCTGAAAAGAGCTCCTAGTGCCGGGAGCCTTGGAGCCAGAGCCTGGGAGCCAGGGTGACTGGCTCTCCTCCCTGGTGTGTGTGTGTGTGTGTTGCGGGGGGTGGCTCTGGGCTTCTCAGGCTGGGAATGGGGTGCACAGAGCAGGGACGGAGCAGGGACCCTTCTCTCTGGGACCTCGTGGGCCATCCTCAGCTCACAAAGCTGAGCCACTCCTGGCCCTACGAGTGGGGGGGCTTATCCTCCCTGTCCCCTGGATCACACCCCCTCACACACAACTTCCCCGTGTGTGTTCCCAGCAACCAAGAGAATCTGTTTTTAAAAGATTTGGGGGAGGGGGGTAAACATACAAACAAGAGCAGAATGGATACTTTTTCAGAATGTGAATGGCTCTGTGTAAGCCCACCCCCAGGGTAACCACAGTCCTGACCTCTAACACCCTTGACGAGTCAGCCTTGGTCTGGGCTTGCGGACCCACGGAAGCTTCCTCATCCCCTCCTTCAGATCCCGTCTCTCCCTTGGCGTCTTTGTGAGAAGCACCCGGGGAAGTGGGACTGCTAGGCTGTACTGCTGCTAGAACTCCACCTGGGCTCCACCAGGCTCCAGCCCCCCACCCTGTGCACCTCTCTGACCCTGAGGCACCTCAACTGGTAGCAGCCGCATCACCTTCCCTCCTGGGTCTTGTGACACTTAAGGGAGACACCGCAAGGACAAGCCTTTGGCTCCCTGGCTGGCAAAGAGCAGGTGCTCAATTGTCATAAGTGTCCGTATCAGTGAGGGTTCTCCAGACAAACAGAAGCCATAGGGTGTGTGTGTGTATATACACACACACGTACATATGTACACGCGTACAAAAATATACAGCAGTGTATCTATGCAGTATGCATACACACATATACACATATAGTATATACAATACACACCTACCTGTATACACACATATAAAAGGCATAGTTTGTATATCTACAGTATGTATACACACATATGCACATAACATATACAATACCCACATACATAGACACTATACATACACACATATAAAATGCATCGTTTGTATGTATACAGTATGCACACATACGTATAACGTATGCAATATACACACCTAGGTACATATATGTCATACATATAGACACACATACAAAGATATTTAGGTGTGTATATAGACAGTATACATACATACACATATAATACATGCAATACGTACACGTACATACATATAGACACACATATACACCTACATATAAAAGCATATAGCATAAAAATATATATGTACTGTATATATAAATTCATCGTATGTACACGTACATATATCATATATATCAGATATATACATATATACAATGTATACACACACATACACACCTATATGTAAATATGCGCATGTACATACACATATAAATACATACGCAAGTGTGATATAACAGTATATACATATATACATGTAACACCTAGAAACATATACACATACAGGTATACAACATATATACACACCTATATATAAATACACACTGTATACATACATACAGTGTACATAAACTGTATATCTACACACACCCATATATCAATATATGGGTGTGTGTATATACACAGCATGTTCACATTTATAAAATGTATACTATATATATGCACATACATACATGTTACAATATATACACACAAATATATAGGCTTGTATGTATACTGTATATAGTACTTACACATATACTACAAACGCACGCACATATAAACATATGTGTATACATATATATAATATGTATGCACACATATACAAATTAATAGGCTTGTATATATTCAGTATTTTTACATATATAGTTTTGTTTTAAGAGTTGACTCATGTGACCGTGAGGCAGGCAAGTCAGGGCAGGACTCTGGGCTGGGAGACACAGGGAAGAGCTGATGTCCCAAGGCCATTGGAGGAACAGTTCCTCTTTCTTCGGAACCTCATTTTTCTCTCCAGTCCTTCAGCTGATGGACGAGGCCCACCCACGCCACGGCATTGACAATCTCCTTTACCCAAAGTGGACCAATTTCAGTGTTCATCTCTTCTGAAAAATACCTTCCTGGCCACATCTGGAATAATGTTTGTGGTTGCCGGGGCCCCACGCAGTGCGCACATGAGATTAACCATCCCCGTGGCGATGATGACACTTTATTTTCTCCCTTGACCATTGTCACTACTATTCCAATTAAAATGGCAGCGCCATGAGGGCAGGGCATTTCCTTTTTTGCCAGTAACTGAGCGTCCAGGGTCTGGTGCCTAGCATAGGCTAAATACAGGGCATTTTTGTGAACAGAAGCCGGGATTCCGGCTGTCATATTTAATGAGGAATTATAGTCTTATTATTGGGTAGGGGTGTGGTGTGTGTGTGTGTGTGTGTGTGTGGTGTGTGTGTCACGGTACGTCAAGGGCGGGAGTCGAACCCGCCACCCCAAGCCCCGAGGGGGTCTCCCGGGTCCCGACTTCGGGCCGGTGCGGGTGGCCGGGGGCAGCCGAAGACGTGCGTGCGTGCGTGCGTGCGTGCGTGCGTAGGTGGAGCGGGCGAGTCCACGGGGTGGGCGGCGCCGCGCGCGCCGCGAGTGAGTGGTTCAGCCCGGCCCCGGCTCATTGTGCTCGCCTCACGCCGGCCCGAGTTGGCGGCAGCGCTGGAGGTCCCGGGCCTGTGACCACAAAGAGGGAGCCGGGGGCCAGACGGGAGCGCGGCGGCGGCGGCGGCGGCGGCGGCGGTGGCTGAGGTCCAGGCCAGGCCCCCCTCCCCTCAGCCTCCCGCCCGCCCGCCTGCCCGCCTGCCCGCCTGCCCCGCCCCGCCGGCGGGCGTCCCGCCCCTCCCCCCAACCGCCAGACTAGCCTGGTGCGGGGGCCGCGCGCGAAGACATGGGGGAGAAGTTGGAGCCCAGCTGGAGTCGTCCGTGGGGGCCGAGCCCGCCGTCTACCCGTGGCCGCTGCCGGTCTACGTGAGTGCCACCCGTCCCCTCTTCCCGGACCCCCGCCCCTCTTCCCCCACGGCGCGCGCTGAGCCCACCGAGAAACGGAGCGACTCGAGTCGCCAGACCCTCTTTGGAGCCCCCTTCCCGCCCCGCCGTGGTTCTCCGCGGCCGTGTCCAGCCCCCGCGCGCAGGGTGGGCAGAGGGGAGCCGGGGCCGGCCGGGGCGCAGACTCGGCCGCGGGGACCCCGCGCTTCCGAGGGGCGCCCGAGCCGGGCTGCCGTTGGCTCTGTAGGGCTGGGGACCCCGGTCCCCCCGGGCCTGGAGGGACTGCCGGCGGGCTTGCCCTTCCGTACTTCATGATCTGACATGTAGGGTTTCTTTTTCCTGGTAGTTTATTCTTAGCGCTGTCAACGTGCTTAGCTTTTTTATTTTTGAGGACACCCTTTCCTTCCTCTCTCCAGTTTTTTGTGTTTTTGTTTTGTGGTGTTTTAGTTAGGCATTTTGTCCCTCTGATCTTGAGTGGGTGGGCTGGCTGGACCCTTGGAGAGGAGGCGTTGTCTCCCCTAATTTGAGTGGGTGGGCTGGCAGGGCCCTTGGAACGGAGGCATTGTGTCCTGTAATTTTAGTGGGTGGGCTGGCTGGACCCTTGGAGAGGAGGCATCCTGTCCCCTGATCTTGAGTGGCCTTTGGCAAATGACACGCCGAACGGAAATTTACACAGGCGTCCGGTGATTCCAGAAATGCAGGGTGTCCGGGCAGGTGGGCGCCTTGCCTCTCGTCCCCCGTGGCGGCGTGGTGCGCGTGTTGTTGTCTCAGGGTTTACGCTTGGGCCCTGCAGCCCACCTTCGGGAGGGAAAGCGCAGCGGGCGCCTTGGGCCGGCGCCTTTGGGGCGCCCTTTCGTGCGCTCGGCTTGCGGGGGACCGGCCTGCAGGGGAGCCGGCGGGGAAGCCCGCGCGACCCGCCGCCCCTCGCGCGGGCTCCGTGTGTCTCAGTTTGTGGAAACTGTGTCGCGGCCGGGTGCGGGTCGGGACGCTGGGACCGCCTGGGAGCCGTTGTTGACTCCGGTCCCCGGTTCTCCGCAGTTCTCCGAGGTCGGAGGGTTTCCAGCCCGCCACTGCGCGCTGGCGCCTTCTATTTTTTGCTCTTCCTGTGGCCAGAGGCGCGGCTGAGTTGTGCACCCATCCCTCACTCTCCGTGTCCCTCTTCCTTTATTGTCTGGTTACTCGCTGGTTACTTTCCTCCCTCCCATTTTATCATTATCTGTGAGTTTTATTAACATGACGTTTACTCCCTCTTTTAAATTAATAATGAAGGAAACTGTGAAATGGTACTTTTATCTTTAATGGCTGATGCTGTAAAAGTGACAATTGCAATGCAAGCATCTTTCCCTCACTTGACTCCTGTCATGCATCTCAGTAGTGTCTCTGTGACAGGACTTGAAATGATAGCACCCACATCTCTTGCAGCTCATTCACACTGAAGGGATATAATCCTCGGTTTGCTATCACAGCCACTTGCCCAGCTCAGACTGTGATGTCACAAACCAAAGATGATTCTCCCTCAGCAGGAAGAAGCCGGAGAGATGAATCTCCCCCATGATGGACCATCAGCCTTATTCAAATTTGGTCACTTCATGAAGAAAAATTAACCATAATAAAGATCAAAGATACCGGCTAGTTGAAATACCCTGTTGAATTAAGCTTGAAAAACTTTTCCATGATACTGGAATGAAGGAAGTTCTTTCAAAATTCTAAGGAAAAATTTGAGAGTTATAATAATGCAGATATCAGTAAATATTTATGGAATTAAAAATATTATGTAGTGCTGGTCCCTTTAAATGTTAACACTTAAAAATAACTTATAGGTATGTTTCTTATTTTCTATGCAAAATTATGTGGCTTGCTATTTCAGACAAAGATGACGTATCAATCTGAAAAGAGTCGGCAAAGACACAAAATGGATGTACTTTCTCTTGACCTATACACCTACTTTTATGTTCTCATGGTTTAAATAAAAAGTACAGCTTTTGGGTTATTTAAGAAGAGCAGAAGCTAAAAATACAGTACTAAATATCATTGCAAGGATTTGGTAGCCAAAACATTTGCTCCATTTCTAGGAAAGAATCCATTAAGACAAAATTATATTACTTTTATAATATAATACTTTTTATATCGTGTGCGCTTGAAAAACATTCTAAGTTACAGAAACAATTAGACAGTCATTGAGTACTCCCCAAGATGTTCAAAATCTCTTTAGTTGTTAAATCTATCAACACACAACACAAAAACTCTCATAAATAAACCACATCTTCAGGTATCCAACCAAATCTTCTAGCATAAAATTCCTTATCCGTTTGTACCCATGAGATGCTAAAGTTGAAGCAGTTTTCAACTTGAATCATTGATAAATGATGTGTTAAAAATTAGCTAATGTTTTTATTCTTTACTTTTTCACTTAAAATGAAGAAGAAACTGTAGATTGGGCTAATTTGGAATAAATTGCTATAGAGTTGTTTTTGGAAAGCTGTTATTTAAATCTCAATAATCATTATTCAGAATGGGTTATTATAGAGGAATAGCTTGATTTAGATAGGAAAGAGAAATGAAGGTTCACTGGGACTGATGCTAACCAGGGCTAAAGGGGAGGTGGGTTTGCTCATCCATTGTCTTTAGAAGATAAATCATAGAAGCAACGTCCCTAACCTGGTGGGACCTGGGTCTCTTTGTACATTACAATGAGTAAATAAAATCCAGAAGACTTGAGGAATGTCATTTTATACCCCCTTCAGTTCTATCTATTGGAAGCAAATTGTTTGAGTATAATATTGTTAATCTCTTCTTTTTGCCTAAGTTAAACAATTCTTTGAGTTGAAATAGTTTTGTAACTTAAAAAATATATGCCTATTTTCAAAGCATGTCAGGTTACAAAATATAATGAGGAAAAAGATGAATTCTTAAGGGTTCAGGTCCATGTCAGTACAGTTAAAAAATACTTTTAGTGAGGGCTGGTGTACAAAGTATTTTGAAATTTTTAAATAAACATTTTTCTCTGCAACAAATTGCTACACTACAGTATTACTGCTTGTATTTGAATTGCTGCTTTCCTTTACTGGAAAATGACGGGTGAATTTCTGTAATGAATTCCGACTTATGACATTTAAGGTTATTTATAGACTGTCTTGAAGAGAGTGATGGGATCATGTAATTTACTCTATTAATTAAAAGTTGAAAGAAGGAAAGAATTCAGTGAAATGGAAGAATTTCAAATTTGACTTATCAGGCAAGTACTGAATAATTACTTTAGATAGATTTCCCTATATTATCGGAAGATAATCTCCTATATCATCTCTTACCACCATCAGAAAACCACCCCCCAAAAGGGGGACCTCATTCATATTGAAAATAACTTCTTAACGTGCAGGCATTACAGTAGGGCATTCTAGACACTGGGGGAGGGAAAAACCATTGTATTTTTTTCTAACATTCATGTTCAACTTATTTCCAAAGTTCTTTAAAGTGTGGCATTCTTACAGGTGGACAATGTTGCTGAACAAGCGTTTGTTTCTTCCCTTTTCTTCCCCCAGGCTCAAAGATTTGGAAAGAGATAGTTAACAGAAAAGGTAAGGTAATCTCCACCTTAACAAAATATATGATCAAATGTGACCATTTGACAGATACTATGTAGTTCATAAAAACAAAATTAAGTGGAATTGGCTCTCTTTTCCCTAAAGTTGAGGATGACGTGGATGTTTCTGTCTAATGTGCTGTACTAATAGGCTATTATGGGTTAGCTTTTGGTAACTCATCGAGTTTCCCAGTCTGGGTTCCGTACCATCAAGTCTGGATTATAACTTGTCCTGGTCACACTGTTTTTCCAAATCAGTTTTGTTCTAGTACTCTATTATGTGTCTGTTTCACCTCTAATCTTTCCATTTGTCACCACTCTGGAGATGGTGTGTGATATGATCTTAACGGAAACATCAGGAACATGTCTTGTGAATATTTAGTTTTCTTTTTGGCCGACTCAGCATTGCCTGCCATTCAGTCATTGTTATGTGACCAGGCAGTGTAACTATTTGTGTATTAGTCCATTGGTTCCTACCTTGGGAATGTGGAGACTTGTAAACCTCTGTCCTTCCCTTAGGAATGCATGAAGGAGAAACGGAATCTCTTGCGTGAATTTCTGCAGACAGAAATAAAGAATCAGTTGTGTGACTTGAAAACCAAACTACATAGAGAAGAATTATCAGAGGTAAGTCGTCAGCATCCCGGCGGCTAGAAAACGTTTCCTCCCATGTAACTTGTCTGTGACCAGGGAGGCAGAATAATCCCACCTCTCCCTGTTCCCTGATAGTTATGAAGGAAGCGCCTGTGTTTCCTTATTCTCTCATGGCCCCTTGTTTACAGTCACTGCTACTTAAATGATCCTTTCCTGCTGTAGGAGGGCTACCTGGCTCAAGGCAGATCCCTTTTAAATAAAGATTTGTCCTTGGAGAACAGAGCTCATGCTTTCAGTTGGGAAGTGAACGGCTGTCTAGAAAACGGGAGCCAGACAAGTGGTGAGGAGCGCAGAGTGGAAATAGCAGAGAAAAACAAGTCCCCCAAACCTGTTTCCAAACTTTGCATGCCCAGGAGAAGCAAGTCCGATGGAGAAACAAACTGTAAGAGCGCTTGACTCGTTTGACCTCGTTGGAATCTGGTACCACCTAAGGGGAGGACAGACTTGGCGCCATAGGGTCTGTCTGTTCCCCCCCCACACAACCCCTCCACCGGCAGTACTTGTTTTTTGTGTATCCTTTTTTTTGGTGGGGGGATGGCTGTGTTGCTCGGCTTGTACCATCTTAGTTCTCCAACCAGGGATCGAACCCCGGCCCTTGGCAGTGAGAGTGCCGAGTCTTAACCACTGGACCGCCGTGGAATTCCCTCTTGTGTATACGTCTAACTAGCTTAGATATATACTTTAAATTTTTGTCTTCAACCAAGTTATAGAGCATTAGATCCCCAAATGCGGTTGAATTTATGAGGTATAAGATAACAGGAGCTGCTGATATCTATGACTTGTAAGTTACATGCCTGTTTAAGCTAAACATTTATTCTTAGACTCCTTCCCCACTTGTAGTCAGAGTAACTCTTCTGGAATTTTTAAAAAAAGAGCATGGGACTTGAGCTCAGGTCAGGTGCTTGGCCACTTCATCTTTTGACGAAATAAACGGAGGCTCTGTTTCCTTGTGCGTCTCAGGGTTGGGCCCCTCATACAAGAGCTTGTGTTGAAATGGCCCAGCAGACTGGCAGGTGCTAATTTGATGAGTTTATCAAGATGGTGGTTGCTGAGAATAAGAAGAGAAGGTTACTTAATCCTCAGAACCTGGTCTCTGCACCAGCTTGGTAATGCTGAAGAACTGTACCTTGGCTGTGAACTCTTTATTCATAGTGGCTTTTTTGTTTCTTTTTCTTTAAGCAGCTGAAGTCTCATCTAGCCCCAGGATTAGAAGGCAAACTGCCAGGCAGACCACCATCACATCTCATTTCACAAGGAGGTCAGTATATAATGAATGGACAGCCCCCATTTTAGGGGCCAACGGTTTTTGGTAAAACACATATAAATTAGTAGGATGTAACTTAGTAATTCTGACTTCCACATTGCTTCGGTTTTCCTTTTGATATTCTGTTATTAGACATTCGTGAACAGCATTTCTGAAGATCTCATCCATTTTTACTCTTCACATAGGCAACTTCAAATGTACATGCACAGAATTACCAAGGATAGTAAAATGAACCCCTGTGTACCTATCACCCAGTGTCAACAGTTAACATCTCCTGGCTGTTGTTTCATCTATACCCCCACATGCTCCAAGTGAAAATTGTTCCAAATGGATTACAGCTCCATACCCACCCATCTCTTCCCAGTTGGATTACTTTGAAACAAATCGGACATGTCATCTTATCCACACATACTGTATTTCTAGATGACAAGGTCTCTTTCTCTGACAAGTTTTTTATTCATATTTTGCCATAATTGCTAACATCTAGCAAACAGTCTTTTGAAGAA